>NC_056739.1:1291756150-1292068650 GCF_019279795.1 Protopterus annectens
TTGCATGTGATTTAGTACCCAGTAAGCCTTTTAAAGCATAAATATTTGAATATGTACTAATGTTGTTTGCCAGTGTGTTAAGTGAAGTCATTTAATCAAAGATCACATTTACTGCAAACATACAAAATAGACCATTTATCGTGTGCATTTATTTCACAGTTATATCTTTTCTTATTTATATGTTAAAACAGTAGGCGTGCTGCTACTGCAACATAACAGCACATGCAGATCGCATCCTTTATAAACCCATTATTTATGGTTGTGTTCAAGATGCTACACTATGGAGTGGCATGTTGAACTATAAACATAATACCTCAAGGATGTACACTTATATATGCAGCTGCACCAAGGTGATATACAGTAAAGTAAGAGCATTTACTTGTCCTTGTTTTGTTACGTTGAATATTCTAATTTGCATGTTGCAGCCATGTACTAACAAAGTCATTTTCTTTGACAAGGGCCTTTGATAGCACTGTTTATTTACATGAATGTTGATGTTCCCTGAGATATGCAGTAAACTGTGTCATAATATTTCTCCAGTTACTAGGTTATTCAGTATGGGATACAGGGCATTTAAAGAACTATGCAAACAATTCAACATACACACACACACACGCACACACACACACACACACACACACACACACACACACACACACACACACACACACACACACACACACACACACACACACACACACACACACACACACACACACACACACACACACAAATGATGATGGTGACAGAACAGCATCTAAGGACAGCACAATCTTCATTGTGAAAAGTCTGAGTCTGTGTGAAATGTGAAGTGAGGTAATGTGGTTTTAGTTCATTTCCTAATGAAGCAGTGTATGTTATAGAATAAACAGCACAGTTCCTCTAATTGGTACCTTTTGTATAGTTCACCTGACAGCAGACTGTACAGGTTTTAGCTGGAGCACTCATTCCACCTTTGTAGTTGTTTCTGTCTGACAAGGTTGAGGCACATTAATAAGATAGTGCTGGGATTTATATTCATTTGTAACCCCCAGAATATGGGGGTGCTGTGAATAAATACAAATCCTAAGTTTACAGTGCTGTCAGGCCGGTGCTGGTTTTGAATACAAACTATAGCCTTTCATTAGATATGCATGCATCTTCAAGCCCATATGTTTTCATTCTGCAAATAAAAGCCTTGCATGAGCCATGTTATTAACAGACAGTTGAAACAGTTGCCATCTTCTCAGACTGGAGACGTATTTCTCCATTACCAATATTTTCTCTCTCTCTCTCTCTCTCTCTCTCTCTCTCTCTCTCTCCAGCTGCTGTTTAATTCACCTGCTGGCCATATAAAGAATGCTTTGATGTTAATCCTAGAAACATATGACTGCCTTTGCTTGGAGCTAATGGGGTGTTACAGATGAATGGGCACAACTTGGAAGAACCAGGAGATAATGATGTATTATTGAGGAAAAAAGGGAAATAATATAAGAATAATCTGGCATGCAGCTGCTTGGTATTAAACTTAATTAGCTATAGAGAATAATTGTATAGCATCATGGCAGGATTGTATTGATTTCCATATAAGTTCAAAAGGTTCTTGGCCTCCAATGACCTAATTATATCATCTACATGTTGAGGAGGCTTGATGTTTTGTAAAATAGCTATAAGGCGTTTAGTGTGAAAATCTGTTTAAGTTGATTTCTACATTCACGTTCTGTTTGACAGCAACTTACTTCTAATTTTTTATTCATGAAGTGGTCCTTAGGAAATTATTTGAAAGGGAAACAATGCTGATACACATTTTTTCTTAAATTGTGCTCCAGTATAATGCATGTTGCAGTGAAACTTCTGGTGTGTACTTAGTCTATAATTTGGTGTGGATATGCAACTAGGTTAAACCTGGTCAACCTATGTTGATTCGATTTCGTGCCTCTTGTACACCATGATTTCAAACATCAGCCATTTGAGACGTGTGTGTGTGTGTGTGTGTGTGTGTGTGTGTGTGTGTGTGTGTGTGTGTGTGTCTCAGTGGGGAGTGCACATTTGGAGATGTATATATTGTCTTCTGATGTCTCTCTTATCTTAAGAAGCGTGTTGTACTGCTTTAAATCTGTGTATCTGAATTTATTGTGTCTAGACAAAAGTAACTAGATGCTGTCAGCACAAATCTTCAAATTCTTTTTCTTGTAGAAACTGTCAGACTGTATAGGTTGTCAAATAACTTTTCTTATATAACCTCATAACCAACACAAGGCTTGGAAGGCCTTTCCTTATAGAAACTATTGGCCAGCGCAAATCTTCAGATGCTTTTGCTTATGTAATCCTTAAGCCACAATAAGGCTACATGTATGTTTTGTCTTCTGTATGCTGTAAGTCGAAATTTTCCCCAATGCTCATACTTTACAGTAGAGTATCTAAGGTGCAATACCGTGTACTTAAAAATGAATGACTGTTATTTGGATGAAATAGAATAATATGAGTGCTAGCTTTCTAAAACATGGACAGATATACACATACACATACCCACACATGCACAAACACACAAGTGTGCATGTACATGTATTCATGCATATGTGCAGAGTAAGCAAATGCCAGTTTTAACAAAATATGTGTGCAAAGCAGGACATTCCTGAAGAGAAACAGGGGAGTTGCTTTTGGAAAGGTTTGGCTTCCTCCTCTGTGCCCATCTGTCCATGTCTGAAGGAAGGGTAGTGGTTGGCCTTCTACAGACTACACTGTATTCTATATTGTGAGATCCAGTACACTCATTTAACATGTACCACTTACAAAGTCTGCATTAATACTCATCAGTTTCAAGGAAGTTTAGGCTTGTGGTGAGGAAGAGATTCATAAATGCCTATCAGTAAGCATTAGGGCTTCTGAAGACGTGTTCCTGATGCTTGAATATTTCAGTTCTTGGGTAGAGCTCTACTGTTAGCAGAATCAGACAGATAGTGATGGTGTACAGCATGCTGAATAACATGCTAGACTGCAGCAGAGGAGTGAAAGATCAGCTCCAGTAAAAGCAATCCCCGCTACTTCCATACTGCAGGCAGATGATGTCTAGAACTATCTGCAAGCTGTAGGCACAAGCACATGTACTGAAGGTCTGCATCTGGGTGTTTGTTACACCAATGTAATTTTATGTTCTTCAAATACACAACAAATTGCAATAAGGTCACATCATTTATACAAGAACAATTCCCAGTTTAATAAGAGGGTTGAATTTGGTCTAAGATAATGAAAATGAACTTTTTCTTCAAGTTAAGAAAAAAATATTGGCTTTGAGAATATAAATGATTGTGCTTAAACCAGAAAAAACTACTTCAAAGCATTTCTCTTAACATCTGTTGAGTAATATTGGGGAACGTATTAGATTGTAAGAGTATCATATGGAAGGTTGCAGTAAAGACGGTTTCCAAAAGCAACAAAAGTTAAAATTTACTATGTAGCTGTCATTTTTAAAAGGATATTAACTATATATTCAGATAAAAATGACTAAATAATGGCAGTACACAGACATTTTTGACTCCAGAAGGGATAAGACAATGACTGACCGCTGAAACAGGCAGGGTAATTTTCTGTGAACTAATGTGCTGCATAAATGCAATAAAAGCAAAGCAAATTTTGTCATTCAAACAAATTATTATGTGCAGAAGTGTTCTGAGCTTGGGTCTTTAAACAAACAGAAAAGGCCAACCAGTGTTCTAAATCAAAAATAAACTATATATATATATATATATATATATATATATATATATATATATATATATATATATATATATATATATATATATAAAACCCAGCCACTGGGGATGCACAAGCCAATGCATTTCTTTGTGTCAGGAAGGCCATCCGGTGTAAAACTTCACCAAAACATTTCATGCAGTCACCAAGAAAAATTTTTATACCAGGTCGGTCGAGGCCCGGGTTAACACTGACCGCCACCAGTACTGTTGGCCTACAGGGTGCTGGTAGAAATTGGGCTACTGTTGGCTGAAGGAGGAGAAGAGGAGGAAGACATGGCCGAAGGCAGGAGTAGAGGAGAAAGGCTAGGACTGTGGTAGTGAGGGTCAGAACTTTGAATGTTGGCAGTATGACTGGTATAGGGAGAGAGCTAGCTGATATGATGGACAGAAGGAAGGTTGGTATATTGTGTGTGCAAGAGACCAGATGGAAGGGGAGTAAGGCTAGGTGTATCGGAGGTGGGTTCAAATTGTTTTATCATGGTGTGGATGGGAGGAGAAATGGCGTAGGAGTTATTCTGAAGGAACAGTATGCTGAGAGTGTTTTGGAGGTGAAAAGAGTGTCGGATAGAGTGATGTTTATGAAGCTGGAAATTGATGGTGTAATGATGAATCTTGTTAGTGTGTATGCTCCACAAGTTGGGTGTGCAATGGATGAGAAAGAAAAATTTTGTAGTGAATTGGATGAAGTGGTGAAGACTGTACCCAAGGGTGAGAGAGTGGTGATTGGAGCAGATTTCAGTGGGCATGTTGGTGAAGGGAACAGAGGGGATGAGGAAGTGATGGGTAAGTATGGTGTTAAACAAAGGAATGCAGAAGGTCAGATGGTAGTGGATTTTGCGAAAAGGATGGACATGGCTGTGGTGAATACGTATTTTAACAAGAGGGAGGAGCATAGGGTGACATACAAGAGTGGAGGAAGATGCACACATGTGGATTATATCTTATGTAGGAGGGCCAGTTTGAAGGAGATTGGAGACTGTACAGTGGTAACTGGAGAAAGTGTCGTTAGGCAGCATAGGATAGTGGTTTGTAGGATGACATTGGTTATCAAGAAGAGGAAGAGGAGTGTGAGGGCAGCACCAAGGATCAAGTGGTGGAAATTGAAAAAGGGTAATTGTGAGGTGGAGTTCAGGGATGAGTTAAGGCAGGCACTGGGTGGCAGTGAAGAGTTACCAAATAGCTGGGTAACTACAGGCAGAGCTAGTAAGGGAGACAGCCAGAAAGGTGCTTGGTATCACATCTGGACAGAGGAAGGATGACAAGGAGAGATGGTGGTGGAATGAGGAAGTACAGGCGAGTATACAGAGAAAGAGGTTGGCAAAGAAGAAGTGGGATTGTCAGAGAGATGAAGAATGTAGACAGGAGTATAAGGAGATGAGGTGCATGGCAAAGAGAGAGGTGGCGAAGGCTAAGGATAAGGCATATGAAGAGTTGTATGAAAGGTTGGACACTAAGGAGGGAGAAAAGGACCTGTACCGATTGGCTAGACAGAGGGACCGAGCTAGGAAAGATGTGTAGCAGGTAAAGGTGATAAAGGATAATGAGGGAAACATACTCACAAGTGAGGAGAGTGTGCTCAGGAGATGGAAAGAGTACTTTGAGGGGTTGATGAATGAAGAGAATGAGAGGGAGAGAAGGTTGGATGATGTAGGGATAGTAAATCATGAAGTACAATGGATTAGCAAGGAGGAAGTAAGGATAGCTATGAAGAGAATGAAGAATGGAAAGGCTGTTGGCCCAGATGACATACCTGTGGAAGCATGGAGGTGTTTAGGTGAAATGGCAGTGGAGTTTTTAACCAGATTGTTTAATAAAATCTTGGAAAGTGAGAGGATGCCTGAGGAATGGAGAAAAAGTGTTTTGGTACTGATTTTTAAGAATAAGGGTGATGTGCAGAGCTTTAGTAACTACAGAGGGATAAAACTGATCAGTCACAGCATGACGTTATGGGAAAGAGTAGTGAAAGCAAGGTTAAGAAGGGACGTGATGATTAGTGATCAGCAGTATGGTTTCATGCCAGGAAAGAGCACTGCAGATGTGATCTTTGCTATGAGAGTGTTGATGGAGAAGTACAGAGAATGTCGGAAGGAGTTGCATTGTGTTTTTGTAGACTTAGAGAAAGCATATGACAGGGTGCCTAGAGAGGAGTTGTGGTATTGTATGAGGAAGTCAGGAGTGTCAGAAAAGTATGTAAGACTGGTACAGGATATGTACGAGGGTAGTGTGACAGCGGTGAGGTCTGCGGTGGGAGTGACGGATGCGTTTAAGGTGGAGGTGGGGTTACATCAAGGATCAGCTCTGAGCCCTTTCTTATTTGCAATGGTGATGGACAGGTTGACAGACGAGATGAGACAGAAGTCCCCGTGGACTATGATGTTTGCAGATGACATTGTGATCTGTAGTGAGAGTAGGGAACAGGTAGAGGAGACCCTGGAGAGATGGAGATATGCTCTGGAGAGAAGAGGAATGAAGGTTAGCAGGACTAAGACAGAATATATGTGTGTGAATGAGAGGGAGGGTGGAGGAATGGTGAGGATGCAAGGAGTAGAGGTGGTGAAGGTGGATGAGTTTAAATACTTGGGGTCAATAGTTCAGAGTAACAGTGAGTGTGGAAGAGAGGTGAAGAAGAGAGTACAGGCAGAATGGAGTGGGTGGAGAAGAGTGTCAGGAATGATTTGTGACAGACGAGTACCTGTAAGAGTGAAAGGGAAGGTCTACAAGAGGGTAGTGAGACCAGCTATGTTATATGGGTTGGAGATAGTGGCATTGACAAAAAGACAGGAGTTTGAGCTGGATGTGGCAGAATTAAAGATGTTAAGATTTGCAGTGGGTGTGATGAGGGTGGACAGGATTAGGAATAAGTATATTAGAGGGTCAGCCCAGGTTGGAAGGTTTGGAGACAAAGACAGAGAGGCACGTTTACATTGGTTTGGACATGTGCTGAGGAGGGATGCTGAGTATATTGGGAAAAAGATGCTAAGGATGAAGCTACCAGGTAACAGGAAAAGAGGAAGGCCTAAGATAAGGTTTATGGATGTGGTGAGAGAGGACATGCAGGTGGTTGGTGTGACAGAGCAAGATACAGAGGACAGGAAGAAATGGAAACAGGTGATCTTCTGTGGCGACCCCTAAAGGGAACAGCTGAAAGAAGATGATGATGATATATATATATATATATATATATATATATATATATATATATATATATATATATATATATATATATATGTTTTGGTTAAAAAAAATTAGTATTCCATGCCATTCCATAAAAAATACTATATACTGATTAGGATATAGCAGGAAGGCTCAGTGAAAATGCATATGGTTGAAAACAGGCATGGTTTTAAAATAACTGAGTATGAAGGACATGTTAACATTTTAATGTTACTGTAAAAAAGTCTGAACAGTTTGCAGTAAGATAACACCACTGCATTATGTAGCTAAAGGCATTTTGAAAGACAAAAGATTTTCAGTGTTGCTAAATTTAATGGGCACCAAAATGTAGCGACTGTTGAACAGTTTAGTGGCATAAGATTAATTTTGTGAAAAAAGGGAGAGCTGCCATTCTCCCAATGGTGACTGCAGAAATGAAATTGCGCTGATTCCAACACATTGAATCTACAAGCCTTGCCATGCTTTTGTGTTTACAGGCCCTACTGTGAGGCTGTAATTGTACAAGCCATTTTCACCCATCCAGAGCACAGTCATTTGATGATGGAGTCAATATATATAATTAAGAGGTTGTGACGTTGATATCCATCAAAATTCTTTTTGAGCTTGAACACTCAGTTTTGGCTGTTTTTTCCAACAACTTTGATCTGTTCAGTTTGCTGTTGAGGTATGCTTTAGGTTCCTATAAGATATACCTGAGCAACTATTCACAAGATGTAGAAACTTTAAAGATTATTTTAATGTGACTCATCTGTCATTGCATAATGTTTTAGTTTCATAAGAGTAACCAAATGAAATAAAACATTCAAAGGAAATCTAGAATATATTGTACAGCTGCTGATTTTCACCAAGTATTGTCATTTTGGAAAACAAGTGGTGAATAGGATAAGAATTACATTTGTGTGTAGTATATAGGCCTGATTCCAAACAACTTGCTGTCACTGAGAGCAGATATTTTTGAATCTGGACCCTAGTGTAAGTCTGTTTATAGATCTTACACCAAAGTAAGTAACTTACTCTGACAGCAATTTTTTTGGAATCAGGGTAGACTTACACTAGAGCAACTCTTTTGGAATCTGGCCCTATATTTTGAAAACTTACAAGAGAAACTGCTGTCAGAAAGGTTTTGATACTTGGAATTTGCAACATAAAATAAGACAGAATTATAGTAGGCTGTGGTTGAATGTTTTCTTAACAGAAGAGTTATTGAAGTTTCTTTCAAGGCAAGCTGCATGACTTTGGTGCAGCAGAGAATGTCATACAAATCTGGTATGTAGTGGCTTTAAAAAAAAAAATACATATATATATATATATATATATATATATATATATATAAAACATAATATATATATATATATATATATATATATACATATATTATATATATATATATATATATATATATATATATGTATATATATATATATATATATATATATATATATATATATATATATATATATATATATATATATATATATATGTATGCACAGGAGTGTCTCATGGTACTGGACTGCTGGGCTATGGCCCCCCACCTTTGGAGATTAATAAAATGAAAAGATTTTACATACATATAGCACTAGCAGCAGATTGCTTGTGCGAAAATGTGACTGCAGCCATTTTCAGAAATCGGAGCTGTGTGCAGCATGCCTGAGTTCTGATTTAAAAAAAAAAGATGAAAACTTCTGTATTGTGGCTGGACTGGACTGTTTTGAAAACAGTCTGTAATAGATAGAAATCAAAGATGATGCAATGAGGAAGAGATTCAAAAGTAAGTGTTCTGGATTTGTTGGACTTTAGACAAAAAGATTTATACCTAAAGAGGACCATAATGGCCAGCAAGGAAATTAATCTCTTCATTGATGGAAGTCTACATATCCCAAAGGCACACTTTGTGGCATCACTGATGGACTGTTACCCACTCCCAGAGCTCACCAGCAAAGAAATGAATAAATCCAGATAAACTGCACATTGACATTACTGTCTGGGAGGAACTGCAACCTGCAAATTAATCTGTAGCCCTTACCAAGGTCTCAAGATGCAGTCTCTGGACTCTCCAGTCAAAAGTACACTGCATGGCTTAACATAAAGTAGTGTTATATATACCTAAACTGTTTCATGTGGTATTTGCCTTAATGCAAAACAAAAGAAAGACTAGCAGTCTCTTGCAATATACATGTTTTTGAGTCTAATGTGCACACCTAGTTGGACCCCCCCTTTCCCTTTACCTCTTTCCGTTTACCTAACCAAGTCTGGATGGTACTTGCCCAGAGACACTTATTTTAATTAATTACAAATCCTGTTTTCACCTCACCTAACTTTTGGCATCTCTGCAGCTTTTCTGTTCTAGGTAATTTTACTTTCATTAATTTTGGCATTTTCCTTACCTCCTTCTCAGTCTCACTGATTGTTTCTAGTGGAAAATCCACTGCTGGTGTCTAACCCACTCCATTTAGCTCTCACTATGCTCAGGCTTCACTGCGCTCCCCTACCCTACCCACAATTCCCACCCACCCTACTTACTCTACTTTTATAATTCTTATAGCCACTCCTCCAACTCCCTCTCTCCAATCACCTTTACACTCCACTCTTTTAATCACCTGCATCACTAACTACCTCACTTCTAACTCATTCACTACTCCATACATTGCTATGACTCTCATTTCTATTACATACATCTTACCTTCCCTTAACTATTGAATCATGTTTACTCATACCTCCCACTTCTGTTCCTCCTCCTCCTTTTCTCTAGCCTAACAACTCCACCATGTACACTACTAATAAAATACTCCTCTATAATTACCTCATCCTCATAGGTTCATAGGTTCATAGGTTAGTACTAGGCTAACTGCTCTTGCGAGCCATTTTAAGCCTAGCCAGTTATCCCCTGTGAGATTCAAACCCTGTATCTTGTGTTTGTAAGGCAAACACCCTAACCATTAGGCCACCCTCCCAACCCTCATCACTTAATCCTCCTACTTTCAGATATCCCTGACCCTAATCTCTATTCCTTATTCCATTATTTCCACCCCCAAATTTTTATTACCAACTACTGCAATCAACAATTAACATATATAACTAAATTTGCCGCAATACCAAGAACAACTAGACACATTTTCAGTCTTGTACACTTGTGTGGGGATACTCACCCAAACCCAGGCCCCAAACACAGCTTACAATCTAAACACTTAAATTTCATCATTTTTGACTTTAGGAGTACATGCAATAAACTGACAGCCTTTCACACCTGGTTAACATTCTACAATCCAGACATCCTTGCCATCACAGAGACCTGACTAAAACCTGGTATAAAATATACTGAATTTCTACCCTGGTTACTGTACTATCAGAGCAGACAGAGTGCAGGAAAAGTAGGTAGAATAGCCCTAGTCTTTCCAAGCACTCTCAAAATTATCCCCTATGCTGAAACTACACCCATATTTGGTACAGCAGAAATCTTTATCATATTCCTAAAAATAAACTCAGCGAAGAGCATATGCATTGTTGTATTGAATATCCCACCAAGACAATACATTCCTATCTTAGAAAACATTCTATCCTGGATTTCTGAAACAATAGAAAATGAAATGTTAACATTGACTAGCAGACCATCTCTTCACATACCTCAACTATCAGCATAATCCTCAGCAGCTTTACTCAACTTATTAGTACACCAACTAGATTTAGTAAAAATAATACATAACAATCCACCCTAGATTGGATTCTAGTGTCTAACCCTACCAACTACTCTACCTTGGGTACACTCCCTGACTCTCTGAGTGACCATCTACCAGCCTATGCCCATAGGACTATCACCCAACACATAAAACAACACAAGTTCAAAACCATACACAACCTACTAAAATTCAACAAACATGCATTCATTGACTCTCTGAAAGCTACTGGCTGGGCTATCCTAAAAAGAGTTCCCCTTAAAGAGGCTGTTGGAACATTTCAATACGACTTTCCTATGTATTCTCAATGCACTAGCATCACAATGAACTGAAAGAATAAAGCATAACAATGCATCATGGCTCACCAAATTATGTAAAAGTCTAATGAAAGATGGAGACTAAGCCCGGACAACTTGGCTAAAGAATAAAAATGAAACTAATCTACACGTATTCAGACAACTCTGGAATCAGACAAAATGACAAATATCCTATGATAAAAAACTATATTACACCCACATTCAAGATTACCATAAAAGCAGCCCTAAGAAATCCTGGTCCTCCATATCATCCCTTCTCAACCCAGGAAAGCAAGACAGTCCAAATCCATACCCAGGCATACCACCCCTTCAAACAGCCACTTAATTCAAAACTTACTTTATAGAATCCATAACCAACCACGTTCTAAACCCAATTTTTAAATTGCAAACCATTACCCCAAATAAATCACCCAAAAATAACTTTTATGCCCCAACAACACTCTCACATAACCAACCCCTCACTAATACTGAAATGTCCCCCACCCCCTTCTTAACTTGCAACATATTCCTTTATTGCTAATAAAAAACTGCTATGACAACTCAAACCCTGCTCTACCTTATCAGACAACCTCACTTCAGAGTACCTAAACCTGGCTGCAGATGCAGTTGCATTCCCAGTTAGCATCCTAATTAATAGATCCATAGCTGAATCACATGTCCCTACCATAGGTAAAGTGTCACATGGTATCCTCATTCATAAGGGAGGCAACTCCATAAAAGTCACAAACTTCCATCCCATTGCAATCCTGCACCCCCTCTGCAAAATTCTAGAAATATGCATACACCTCCAGCTTCTTCACCACATCAAACTTAATAATCTTCACATTCACACTCAACATGGTTTTAGACCTGCCCACAGCACCTCAACAGCTCTACTGTCTTTTAATGACACTGGCAACAAAGCCAGTGACACTGGTAAGATAGTATCTGCATTATTCCTAGACTTGTCAAAAGCTAACACAAACAAACCTTCTCATCCATAGAAGCCTGGCTCACTAACATTCAACTCTTACTAAACCCTAGAAAAAAACAAAACTACTCCTTTTCTCCAACAAACTACACTGCTCCAATAAAACAAATTTCAAAATCTCTTACAGACAACACTGAAATTGGAATGGTTCAACACACCAAATTACTAGGAGTAATAATTGCTGACAAACTCAAACTCAATGTCCGCATGCAAAGTAGCATAAAAAAAAAAAAAAAAAAAAAAACACCAAAAATTAGGCAGCCTACATAGGAACAAAAATGGCTTCACCACACATACCAAAATTACTCTGGCAGAAACCTACCTCTTGCCTTCACTGTTATATGTAGCTCCAAACTTTTCAAATTTACTTAAAAAAAACAAAACAAACAAAAAAAAAAAAACAATTTGAAATCTGCTATAATAAAATTGGCAAGTTTGCCACAAATTCATCCGTTCCATCTCATCATTGCAAAGCCTACATTCCCTCTGCTAGCTGAAACTCCCCCTCCACCTTCAATACTTACAACTTATTACACTACACAACATCATCTATAAACCTCTCACTTTTCTTGTCCTCAGTCTGTTAATCAACACTTATGTACCAGATATCTTAGATCCATACACAAACACATCCTCACAACCCATAAACCCCCCAAAAAAGCCCAGGTATAAGCCTTCACTCCTGCTTTGTTGCAAAATTATGGAAAAACCCTTCCCTTAGCTATCAAAACTACCTCAAACCTGTACTCCTTCAAATGATCCTTAAAAGAATACTTAACTGAATCATGGACCTGCTCTTGTAATAGTCCAGACTGAAGCACAGCTACATCTTCTTCTCATCCCTTCCTACCTATACACCTTACTCTTATACCTTTCCCTCTGTTTTTCTCATGACCTCCACTACCTAATCCTAGTTACCTTATTCTAATTCTTTTCACGTTATTCCCTACCTCTTTCACCATTTCATTTAGGATCTTGTATCATCAAATGTTATTTTTCTCCCCTTTTGCATATCCTGCTGTTATTTGTTTTCCATATGATGAAAATCATGTTTCTCCTAAGATATTGTATCAAATATGAGTAATTTGTGACTGAATGTTATGATATTATAATGTCTGTTGAATCTTTGCTTTCTGTTAAAAAACAATGAATTATTCATATGTATCTGGAGCTTTTCTCCCTGGGCCTCCTCTGAAAATGGATGCATTATGACCTAGTAAGACTTTCCCAGTAAACAAATGTCAAATAAAATAAATAAATAAATAAATAAATAAATAATATAATAGCCTGGCAGGGTTAACCAGCTACTATGGAGGCAGTGTGCTTTGGAGGCTGCTTGACTTTTGACGTACTTTTTAGAATAAAATATCCTGGTAGGGGTCAAACAGATACCAGGTATACAGTGTGTTTTGAGTGCTACTTGTAAATGAAATGTTTTTTTTTAACCTAATTGTTTTGCAGGGTCAATCAAGATAGATTAGGATGGACTGTGGATGTTTTGTTGTTGAAACTCTGGCCTTGCATGACTAAAGTGTGTATGAGTGAACTGAAATAAGATCACCTGCACGCTCTTGACATGTGATGCTAAAGAAATTTCATTATTGTAAACCTTGTAGGCTCAAAGCAGATATTGTGGGTAGGCAATTGAGCTGGGGGGCTATGGCTATTATGTGTGAATGAAATGACTGTCCTTACTGTTACACTTCTGACTTGATTTGCATGAGTAATGTGCATCTGAGTGAAGTAAGATCGACCACAAGCTCTGAACTCCGGCTATTGTTTATGTGAAAAAATACATATATTAATAAAATTGTTGTCTTTTATCCTTTTTTGTCTTTTAACCTCGCAAGATCAAATCAGATACTGTAGGTGGGTGGGCAACAGGGATTGGGACTATGTGTGAATGAAGCAACTGGCTCTGCCGTTTATTGTTGTTGCAATTCCAGCTTTGCAAGGCTGTAATAGTTGTCTGTACTTTCATATAAATGTAGTCTAATTATCAAATGTATAAGTCATTCTTCATGTATCTCTTCATGTATGTACTGAATGTCTGTTTAAAAATGTTTGTAATATGTTGGAGCTTTTCTTCCTGGACATGTGCTGAAAATATATATATTTTTTTTGACTAAAGAGAGTTGGACTAACATGGGTAAACAAAAGTAAAATAAATAAAATGCATGTTGTATTTGTGTAACGCGAGCTGGCACACGTAAGTTGTGATTAATGTTTCTGTCAACTAAATGAAATCAGTGCAAGTATGTAACCCAACTTTTACTATTATTTCTACTTTAATCTTCCCAAGGTCAACACAGATACTTTTGTTTGGTAATGGGAGGGGACACTGTTTGTGACTGAAATGAGTTGACTGGTCCTGCTGTTTACTGTTGTAATTCTGGCTTTGCAAGATTAATGTGTATTTTGCTAAAGTCAACTGTCATACTAGCCTTTGTCAGTGCCTCTCAGAACCATGGACACATCAGGCATTGGAGTGACCTTGAACTGTGAATAATAAGTTAAGATTTACTTTTCACTTGGCATTGTACAAAATGCAGATTACTTGATGTAGCACAATGTATATTTACTACATCATGTGTACTCATAATAGTTTATTGCAGTCAAGACAAACCACTTTTTTACTGTTTAGAGACGTTTAGGCTTTGTGCTGTTATAGCATAACCTAAATATCTCATTAGCTCTGAAATACGATTTAGTCTAGTATTTGGTAGACTATTCAGCAATCTGCAAATAGTGACTGAGCAGTTATTTTATGTAAAATGGTAAGCATGGGTGTTGATGCCACTGTATGATAGCTCCACCCTGTGAAGTTAACCCCACCCCTTACTAGTTGGCCCCACCTCATTCAGTTGTCTCCTACAGTCTCCCCCTTGATTTGACACCCCCCAGCTGCTACTGTATATAGATAGATAGATAGATAGATAGATAGATAGATAATGTCATAATAAGGGCAGTACTAAAATGTGCAAATGGCACAAGATATCATAAGGAAATCTGTACTGAAAAGTAAATAAATGGCAAAACTAAACTAAGTGGCCAATGCAGGATCTAGAAGGACAGGCATGGATTAAAATGTGTCTACAAACTGACAGATGGAAGAAGTACTGAAGGGTTAAGACAATGTAGACTCAAACTTAGAAGAAGCATTTCATGAGTTGTTTGAGTCAGAGCAGTGTAATATGGATCATTCTAATGATAAATTAAATGCATAAGCTCAGAAATGGCAGGAGTGAAATCTAAAGTAGAAGTGAATGAGAAATTGTTGTGGTTTGCACAACTGGATAATCCGGAAGTGTTATGTAATTATAAATCACTATTTAAACTGTTAAAATTTCTATTAAATTAGTTTTAACAAAAGAAGAAATCTAATCTTACTAAAGCTACATACCTCTGAGCATTTTTGGCTGCGAGAAGGAAGTTTAGAGCAAGGAGCATGTCTCTAATATAGTCCCCTTCACTTCCTGTGAGTTACAACAGAAAGGGACAGCCTAAAAGCTTCCTGGAATGCAGAGGAGTAATTGAGAGGTTTAAAATGGCTCACATGTGTTCTTGAGATAAGAAACGCTTCTCCTCAAACTATAACAACTTTTTTTAAAAAGATACAGTTGTTTAATGAAATGAAAATTACAAAAATAATATTAAAATGACGCCATGAATATTTGTGGCAGCTTCCTATTTTCAATTAAACTTCCATTTCTAACATTCTTAAAACATTTAAGTAGGCTGTATTAAATTAAATAAAGTAAATGTTGTTAATTTATAGGTTTATAGGTTCATAGGTTGGTACTAGGCTATCGGCCCTAGGGCCTATACAATCCTAGCCATAACAATTCCCTGGCTATTTCTTTCCACACTATTTACTTCCCTGGACCCCTGTCTAGCAGGGTGACTGACGTGATCCCCAGGGTGAATTTCCTTTTTCCCATCCAATCATCAAGGTTCTTTTTGAAGAGGGCCAAAGAGGTGCTCTGCTTGACATGTATGGGCAGTCTATTCCAGAGTCTGGGGAGTCTCTGGGTCAGAAACCTATCCCTCCAGCATGTTTTGTTTATTGTGATGACAAAGTTTAGATCCCTGGAGCATGTGGCTCTGAGGGATTGGGATTTCTTTAAGTGTAGCATGTCCAACAACTCTGGGCTTGACATGGCCTTATATGTTAAGCAGAGATCGCCTCGGAGTAGATGATATGCGACAGAGTATAGCTGGAGTTTTTTAAGACAGTCAGAATAGGGCATCTGCTTTAGTCCTGTGATTCTTTTAGTGAGGTATTTCTGCGGCCTTTCCAGTTGTTGCAAATGTCTTGAACAGTACATACCAAATGGGGTGTTGTATTCTATAATGAGTCTAATGAGGGATGAGTACAGTGGCACAATGACCTCTTTTTTTCTGGATGAAAAGCCCTTAGTGATGAGGTGTGCCACATAGCAGGATTTCCTGACTGTTGTGGCGATGTGGTTATTGAAGGTGAGAGCACTTTCCACCTGTGTCCCTAAGTCTCTTATTAAACTTTTTGTGTTGTGTACTGCCACCTATGTGGTAATTCATGGGTACATGTTTTTTCCCCATAGGGAATAACTATACATTTCTTGGCATTGAGCTTGAGTGCATGGCTCTGGCACCAAGCATCTGTTTCTGTAAGGCCCTTTTGTAGAGTATCCACATCATTTGGGGATTCAATAATGGCTCCCAGTTTGCAGTCATCTGCGAACTTTGTTAGCCAGAGTTCCTTAGTGTTGGCATGTACTTCAGAGAAGTACATACCAAACAAGAGAGGTCCCAGGACTGAACCCTGAGGTACTCCACTTGTCACTTGTATGGAGCTGGATGTGGAGTCAGCTACTTTTACAGTGTGGGTTCTGTCATTAAGCCAGTTGGCAACCCATCAAGTGACATAGGGATTAAAGCACAGCTTAGTAAGTTTATCCATGATTCCAGAGTGGGGGATGGTGTCAAAGGCCTTGGTGAGGTCCAGATAGGCTGTGTGGACTGCCTTACCCTCGTCCACGGCTCTGGAGCTGATTCAAAGAAGTCAATCAGGTTCAGGAGACAAGATCGGCCCTTCACAAACCCAAACTGGGTGGGGTCCAGTGTTTTAAGGTTGCCAATGTCTTTGTTTATAAGTTCCATGATAATACATTCCATGGCCTTGCAGATCAGGCTCGTCAGACTGATGGGGCGGTAGTTCCCGGGATCCAAGGTGGACCCCCCCTCGTGGAGTGGGATAACTGTAGCTGTGCACCACTCAGTGGGCATGAAGCCAGAGGTGAGAGTATAATTAAACATGACACTTAGGTGAGGTGCCAGTTCATTTTGTAGTTCATGTAGTACACAGCCCTGGATGTCATCTGGTCCCATGGATGCTGTATTCTTAGTTTTGGAAATGGATGCTGTATTCTTAGTTTTGGAAAGTGTGTATTTTACCTGTGTGGCTGTTATTACCGGAGTTTGGCAATCTTCCGGTATTTAGATGGGCCATTTTAGGGGGTGAGAGGGGGGTGAAGTTGGCACTGAATCGATCTGCCAGGATATTGGCAGTGTCCTTGGGATCAGTATATTTAATGCCATTCTGTTGTAGCTCAGAGCAGATCTGAGCATTGCCATTTAGATTCTTGATATAGTTATAGAATGCCTTGTGGTTGTCTTTCGAATCTTTGGCAATTTTATTTTCGTAACTAGCTTTGGAGGATTTTTACGAGGGATCTCATCTTCTTACTGAGGCTGGTAAGGGAGTTTTTTGTATCCTGGGATTTTCCTCTTTTCTGCAACAGTTCCTTCCTTTTGTTGTAAAGTTTGGTTATGGCAGGAGACCACCAGATTGGATTCTTTTTTTTGGAGGAGAGCATCTTGGTTCTATTTGGGATGGCACGATTCATGCATGAGTGGATGTGCTCATACAGTGCCTTAGTGTAGGACTCAGCAGTCGAACTTTCAGTTCCCATCTGCATGGATGTCTTGAAGTTTGTAACTTCTGACTTGAGTAGCATGAAGTTGGCTTTGGAGAAATTTTTTATGGAGGTTTCCTTACTGGGGGTGGGGGGGTGGGGGGGATGTGGATGTTAAGGGTGATTAGCTTATAGTCTGACCTGACCAATGAGGGGGTGACCATAGGTGTGGAGCATCGATTTCCCATGTTGGTAATGACCAGGTCTAGGATATTGGAGCCCCTGGTGGGACTCTAGATTACTTGATCCAGGGCATTGGAATTTATGAATTCCAAGAACCATTGGGCAAAGGTGTTGGTACACGACTAGTTTTCCCAGTTAATGGCAGGGTAGTTGAAATCACCTAGTATTAGGGTGTTTGGTAGTATATTAATATTTTCCAGTATGTTTAGAAAGGTGTAGTGAGAAATTTGGGGCATGGTGGGGGATCTGTAGCAAGCTACAATTTGGATTGCAGTCTTACCTAGTGTTAGTTGCACCTGGAGAATTTCAGATGCATTGTGTTGGGCAACTAACCTGATAGTGTGAATATCCTTGGTGAATATGGACACTCCTCCACCTTTAGTGTTTCAATTCTGGTTTGGTGGCCGAAAAGTGTGGTAAGAGTTGTAGCCTGGTACTGCAGGGGTGCTCTCTGGAGCCTTGAACCAGGTCTCAGTTACTGCACAGATATCGATGTTCTCCATTTTTAGGAGTTCCTCGAGAGAGTGTATTTTGAGGTTTAGACTTCTAGCATTGAGTAGCATTACCTTCAGATTTTGCATGCTTTACCTGTTATGGTGGTGGCTTTGTCCTTTGAACTTTGACTAGAGCAATTGTATTAAGCTTAACAAGTGAATTGCTAAAATGTTCACACTGACAGTAGAAATAAAGTTGTTTGCCATGTTTACAGAATGATTACTGCTCAATATCTGAGTTGTTTGGGTTCTGCTACATACCTACAATCAACTGCATTACTAGCTGAGTTAAGTACAAACTTGCAGTGTTAAAGATTGTACTGTATTTTATTTTTATGTCTATTTAATATAATCTCTGTAGTTATTTATTTTTCTATTTAATTCTTCCATAGAAAACTGTGGTCTCTCTCGGTCTTTGCAATTAGTGGGGGCTATTGTGTTTCACTTCATTGATATTCAATATTCATAGGTTCATAGGTAGATACAAGGCTATCTGCCTGAGGGCATTTATAAGCCTAGCCAGAGTGCATCGGCTTTCGCCTCACCATTGATTAATTAACTGATCCTCTGTCAAGCAGAGCCAATGAAGTGATCCCAGGGGTGTATTTTATGTTACCCATCCACTCGTCAAGGTTTCTCTTGAAGAGTGTTAGTGAGGGGCTCTGCCTGATGTAATTTGGAATTTTGTTCCAAAGCATGGGGAGTCTCTGTGACAGGAATCTATCCCTCCAGCATGTTCTATTTATTGTTGTGGTGTGGTTTAGCTCACTAGAGTGCATGGCTTGCAGTGACTTGGATTTCTTTAGGTGAAGCATGCCCATCAATTCTGAGCTGGACATGGCTTTGTAAGTCAGGCAGAGCTCACCTCTGAGTAAGCAATATGCCACTGAGTACAGTCGGAGTTTTTCAGTTGGGCTGCATAGGACATTGGTTTGATGCCAGTAATCCTCTTGGTGAGGTACTTTTGTGGTCTTTCCAGCTGTTGGAAGTGTCCTGTGAGGTACATCCCAAATGGGGCATTGTACTGCATGATGGGTCTAATGAGTGACGAGTAGAGGGGCACTATAACCTCTTTATTTCTAGATGTGAACCCTTTAGTAATTAGATGGGCCACATAGAAGGATTTCCTAACTACTTTGGTAATATGATTGTCAAAGGAGAGATTACTATCTACCTGGGTGTCCAGATCTCTTATTACCTCTTCTGTATTTAGGAGGCTGCCACCTATGTGGTAATTTGTGTGTGTTTTGTTTTTCCCAAATGGGATGACTATGCATTTTTGGCATTTAGCTTGAGTCCATGACTTTGACACCAGGTGTCCGTCTCAGTAAGTCTCTTTTGGAGGATGTCATTATCAGCCAGAGAGTCAATTATGTCTCCCAGTTTGGAGTCATCAGTGAACTTGGTTAGCCATAGTCCTCCTGTGCTTGCCTGTACTTCTGAGAAGTATATGCCAAACAGTAGGGGTCCCAGGACCGAGCCTTGTGGGACACCACTTGTGACTGGTTTAGAGTCGGACCTGGAGCCCACTATTCTTACCATGTGAGTTCTGTCTGCAAGCCAGTTGGCAACCCATCTTGTGATGTAGGGTTTTATGTTCAGGCTGGTGAGTTTTTCTGTAATACCCGAGTGGAGAATGGTGTTGAAAGCCTTGGCGAGGTCAAGGTAGGCTGTGTGAACCACCTTTCCCTCATCTTTGGCCTTGGTGACTGTCTCAAGAAGTCAACCAGGTTTAGTAGGCATGATATGCCCTTAACAAAGCCGAATTGAGTCGGGTCAAGTGTTTGGAGGTTCCCAATGTCTTTGTTAATGAGTTCCATGATGATGCTCTCCATAGCCTTGCAGACCAGGCTAGTCAGGTTTATGGGGTGATAGTTACCAGGGTCAGTTGTGGCCCCTTTTTTGTGGAGAGGAATAGCTGTTGCTGTGCACCATTCTATGGGCACATAGCCTGTGGAGAGGCTGAGGTTGAACAGCGTGTTTAGGTGGGGGTTAGTTTGTTCTGTAGTTCGTGCAAGACGCAGCCTAGGGCACACAGCCTGGGGCACCATCTGGTCCCATTGATGCTGTGTTTTTGGCTTTTGAAAGTGCTATTTTCACCTTTGCGTCTGTGATTTTTGGGACACTACACTTTTCTGGTATTGTTGTGGGCCCTTTTGGAGGTGAGAAGCGGGTGAAGTTTGTACTGAATCTATCTGCCAGGATGTTGACAATATCAGTAGGTTCTGTATATTTTGTGCTATTTTGCACTAGTTCAGTGCATATCTGTGAGTTGCCACTTAGATTCTTAACATAGCTAAAGAAGGCTTTGTGGTTATCTTTTGAATACTTGGCTATTTTTCTTTTGAAGTTAGCCTTGGATGATTTCATGAGAGACCTTAGTTTCTTACTGATACTGATCAGGGATGTCTTTCCTTCTTGGGATTTGCTTTTTTATGAACTAGATTCCTCCTTCTATTGTATAGCCTGCTTATTGCAGGGGTCCACCAAACTGGTTTCCTTCTCTTAGAGGAGTGAGTCTTAATTTTGCTAGGGATGGCATGATCCATGCATTCTTGTAGGTGCTTATAGAGTGCATTTGTAAAGGTTTCTGCATCTTGGGCAGTGTTATCCTTTAACGTGGGGCTGTGAAACTTATCACCTCTGTCTTAAGTAAGGTGAAGTTTGCTTTAGAAAAGTTTTTTACTGTGGTTTCCTTAGTTGGGGGTGGCGGTGTGGTGTGGACATCCAGAGTGATTAGATCTTGTGATTAGTGATTAGAAGTTAAACTCTTAGCCTAGAGGGTTTCTCTGTATTTAGTGAAGTTTGGTACAGGCAAATTTGTCACGGGACAACCTTGGATGAGTAAAGTGAGGGGGGAGCTGAGAGTAGGGTGATAGGTAGGTTAGGTCTGTGTTGGTAGGGAGTGGGTAGGAAAGCATTATTTAAGGTGGAAGCTGAGGGTGGAAGTGAGGTAAGGCTAAGGGGTGGGTCTTAAGAGGTTTTGTAGGGGAAATTGGTATGAGTAAGCACATTTTGGTGTGATCTTGTTGAAGCAGAATCATGTCCTGACAACCTGAGATATTAAGGTAGGCCTTGAGTAGTGCTAGCCAGTGAGGTGAGTACTGTATGGGTTATTGGTATATGTATATGTATATATATACATATATATATATATATATATATATATATATATATATATATATATATATAAAGATATAGATATATATATATATATTTATATATACCCCCTTTTTTATGGTGGGTGATAGAAAGGACATATGGCAGTATTTGTGTAGGTATTTGGTTACACATGCCTGTAGTGAAGGCGTCATATTTAGGTATTTATCTCCATGGTGGTTTAGTGGTTATTTTGCTTATTGTTGGTTGGATGCTTTCCCTTTAACATTCCCTGGTGGTTTAGTGGCTTATTCGTCATGTTTTCTTTAATTTTCTGTTGGGTAAGTAGCTCCACGTTGGGCTAGTGTTTTTTTTTTTTTTTGCTTGGTTGCAGTGGGTTTCATGGCTGTTTATGGTTTCCTTGGTGTCTAGTGACGGCTTTGCTAGGTTCCCTGGTATCTAGTGAAGGCTTTGTGAGGTTTGTGTCTATGTTTTGGTTCGCAGGTGTCTAATGGCGGCTTTGGGAGGTTTGTGTGATTGTTTTCAGTTCCCTGGTGGTTAGCGTCAGCTTTGAGATGTTTTCAGTTGGTTCTGTTAGTTTTCTCTTTGTCCCTAGTGGAGTAGTGGTTTTTGTGGGCTTGTACTGTCAGTTGTGGCTGGGAGCGCTTGTGCAGTAGCATTAATTGGGTCTCGTAATAATAAAAAATAAAAATTAAAAAAAAAAGAGAGAGAAAAAGGAAAAAGTGCTTTCTCTAGTGCAGCAACTGAGTGCTAATGGTGAGGGTTGTAGATGGTAATGGTTGGTTTCTGTCCCAAGTGGCTGCGAGATCTGTGTGCTATTTGTTTGTATGGTTTTTGTTGGTGGATAGTGGCTTTGTAGGGTTTGAATGGAAGGTTTATGTTCCCTGGTGGTTAGAGGCAGCTTTGAGAGGTTGTATGACTGGTTTTGGTTCCCTGGGGTCTAGCAAAGGCCTTGTGAGGTTTGTGTGGATGGATCTGTTTTTCCCTGGTGTCTAATGGCGGCTTTGTGAGGTTCCCTGGTGTCTAGTGATGGTTTTGTGGGGTTTGTGTGCAAGGTTTGGTTCCCTGTTGTCTAATGGCAACTTTGTGCAGTTTAGGTCGATGATTTTGGTTGCCCTGGTGGTTGGTGTTGGTTTTGAGAGGTTTTCGAGGGTTCCTTGTTTTGTTTGTCATTACCTGGTGGCTAGTTGTGGCTTTAGAAGCATTTTGGATGCTTTCTCTCTGGTGGTTAGTGGTTTCCGGGCTGCAGGTAAGCTGTGCAGCTTTCCGCATTTGAGCGGATACTGCACGCATGCGTGGTAGTGCCAGCAATCATGGATTGCCTTCTTTATTTATACAAAAAATAAAAAATAAGGAGCAAAAGAGTATACATGTGTAATAGCTAGTTTGCATGGTCAGGCAGGGAAAATCAGGCTAGGGTCTTTAGGTAAGTAGGGTCTGGGGTGTATTATAGTTAGTATTTGGTGTGTCTGTGTGTGTGTGTGTGTGTGTGTGTGTGTGTGTGTGTGTGTGTGTGTGTGTGTGTGTGTGTGTGTGTGTGTGTATATATATATATATATATATATATATATATATATATATATATAAAATATATATATAAAAATATGTACTTCACTACACTAAGTGCAACCTTGGAGTTGATATATTTAAGTAGCAGGGGGTGTGGTGGGCGCAGCCCCCCACATGGGGGTTGCAGGGGAGCTTGCCCCCCTGCTTACACTTGGTGGAAAGTGCTATGAATTATGTTGTTTAAACTCAGTATATGTATGATATGTGTTTTCAGTGTTTTGAGTTTCAGTGTTTTGAGTTTTCAGTGTTTTAAAGTTTCAGTGTTTTTGTCTTCTATATTATGAAGTTTTCTCATGTTCAGTTTTGAGTTTTCAGTGTTATATATATATATATATATATATATATATATATATGTATATATATATATATATATATATATATATATATATATATATATATATATATATATATAGATATATAGATATATAGCCTATGTGTATAATGACGGTACGTATCACTTCACCTAAAACTCATTTCACCTAAACTCATTTAACCAAGACCAAATCACCTAAAGTTCATTTCATCTAAAACTCATTTCACTGACAAGTAGTACAATAAGGCAAGTCAAAGGTATATGTCCTTTTCCCCACTGTAGTGCGATCCTGGTGTTAGTATATATAATTAGTGGGGGTGGAGGTGCAGCTCCCCACATTGGGGAGTGTGGGGTCAAAGCCCCCCATTTACTTTGGTTTTATGGTGTCTGGTTTTGTTTTACATTATTTGGTAAAAGCCAACTAGGTTCGGGGGCTACGCCCCCCACACCCCCCCAATGTGGGGGGCTGTGTCCCCAACACCCCCCCTTAATATATATACTAACACCAGGATCGCACTAAAATGGGGAAAAGGAAATACCATTGACTTGCTTTAGAGTACTACTTGTCATTGAAATGAGTTTTAGGTGAAATGAGTTTTAGGTGAAATGAACTTTAGGTGATTTGGTCTTGGTGAAATGAGTTTAGGTGAAATGAGTTTTAGGTGAAGTGATACGCACTGTATAATGAATAAATGGCAGATTAGATGGCATAGTCTGAGGTGTCTGGCATTAGGTGGTAGAAGTAACTAGTTGTTAGACTCATGGGATTACAGTGACATATAGTCAATTTAATTTTGTTTTTCTGGGCTCACTTACAGAAGATAGGTAGGGGGCATTAAGTAGTTGAGGGTAATGGTTTAGGAAGGATTTTAGGAATTATGTGTGCTATTTGTCTGCAGGTACTGGTTGGTGCTAGCATGCATTTCTTTATTTTGCCAACAATTTCTCTTTTGTTTCTTTAGGTTATCATGGCTGAAGGGTTGAGACAGTGGTGGGTCACTACTGTGGTGCAGGCTGAGGATCTCTTCTAGGACATTTCTACTGAAGTTTCAGCAACTAGTGCCCAGGATCCGAAATGTTGGCGGAAGAGGCAGGCAGTGGCTACAACCCGGGGTCATACATGTAACACTGATCAATAAATTGTTATAACTAAGAATTGATGTACGCTTGATAAGATAGCTAGGGCATGGCAAATATCATACACCAACTGGAGAGGTGAAATCCTTGTGGGTAAACTGACTACATGTGTTACCAATAGGCATGCTTGCAAAATAACTTGAGTAAATTGACCATTTGGGCATAGGAGACTAGTAGGCTGACAAATAGATCGTATGCGATTTGCTAGGAATAAACTGACAATTAAATAGTTAATATGGCACACAGTAGTTGAAACTGCAGATTTATTTGAGGATCTGGGTATATGGGTTGTTTCTGCTATGAGTTTTGCTAATCATATCAACCAATTTGGTTAATGATGATGATACAACTATAGGTTGTATAAAAGATTTATAAAGTCTAGGTAATCAAATAATAATGTCGGCAGATTTTGGTATATTAGTCTCAACTTGAGTATGGAATAACGATATGGAAACCCTATAAGAAAACAAGCACGTTTAAGCTGAATTAAGTACAATGCTTATAGACTGAGGGTATCTAGGGATGTAAAAGATTTCTCTTATTATGAAAGACTAAAATATCTGAATATAGTTACCAGATCGAACAGCTTGTTGATGCAGGTGGTATGGGGTGAGTATAGTGTTTGTTTTGGTGTGGTTTTGGTAATGTATCGGCAAGTGAAGATGGTGTAGCTTGGGCGGAGTTAAGCAGGGTTGCAGAATTTTATGATGGGTCTGGGGTTCTCGCAGGTGGGGTGGATGCGTAGCTATCATATGCATAGGAAGTAACTAGGTTAATGGTTTAGAGATTTTAAGTCGGTTATCTATCAATGTTTAAGTTATGGTCATTGCGTCATTTTAGTTGAAAGATAGGGATGCTGCGGGGGAGATTGGGTTGAGGTTTGTTAAACAGCATTCTAACAAGTTTACTTTATTCTGTACTTGGGATGGTTTCTAATGTAATGGTTCTCAGGTTTTATAACCTAACCATGTTCGGGTAATTGAGATTTCACAATTCAGAGTGGAGCGCATTTTGCTCTTAGTTAAGTTGGACATTGGGTGTATGTTGTTATTGTCTAGAGGGCACATAGGTGGAGCAGTAAGGGGAATTTGTATCTCTGGTCATCAGCTGTCTAGCAGGAGTGTGGAGGGTTTTATTCTTTGTTTAATTATTAATTTTGTTGAGAACACCTTGTTGGTAGAAGGGTGATAATTTTATTGATAGAATAAGACTTGTTAATACAATGTTTTGTTTTTATTTCGCATGGGTAACTGTTGTATCATTACTGTCTGAGGTGTGAGGTAGCTTTATGGGGATCTTTGTTAGGACATCTTAATTTTCA
This sequence comes from Protopterus annectens, assembly GCF_019279795.1. Taxonomy (NCBI): domain Eukaryota; kingdom Metazoa; phylum Chordata; order Ceratodontiformes; family Protopteridae; genus Protopterus; species Protopterus annectens. The sequence continues at coordinate 1,291,782,111 of NC_056739.1, forward strand.
GGGGTATTTTTGCATCTGGTAGTGTTTGCATTTTATGCAGTGGATAAAGGAAATATGCCATTGGTGGTACATAATGGTCATTAAGAAATTGGATTATGTGTGTATTCAGTACTTATAGTTTTCTCTTTACAGATCACCCTGAGTGCAGATGGGATCATGCAGAGTCGGTATCACTTGGGGGCCTCAAAAATGTGGACTCCAGCGGCAGAAAAGGAGGTCACGGAATGCCAACAGTGCAGCCGAATATTGGCTTGTGTTTTTCTTCCCTGCAGTCATAAGGTAATGTTTTGTTGGGTCGATCTTGTATGGGGAGCATTAGGGTTGAATTTTACACTGTTTTACGGGTAGCAGTGGTCTTCTTTGGAAGGGTCAGATAGTGTTGCATACATTACGGGTGGGGGTTCAGTGGGTTGCATTGTGTGAGTTAGGCTTGTGAGTTAGATGGGGGGGGGTTACTATTGGGATTTAGCTTTGCTTTATGCATTTTTAGGAGAAACTGGGTTGGGTTTATTTGCTACATTATGGATGGTAATAGAGTCATGGACCTCGTGGCATCGGGCATTCTTTAGTTTGTTGGTATACTGTATTTAGTTCATTTTGCCTGGTTTGGATTATTGTTGGTGGTATATATGGGGTCTTGCTGCTCCTGGGCATGATGGTAGTACAGGTGATTTTGTTTATAATGGGTATTTGGTGTAACAGCAGCATTTTATTGAATGGAATTTAAAAGAGATTTAAGTTAGGGAATTGCATTCACTGGACACAACATAAAAATAAAATATATATACACATATATATATATATATATATATATATATATATATATATATATATATATATATATATACATATATATATATATATATATATATATATATATATATATATATATATATATATATATATATATATATTTTTTTTTTTTTTTTCCCATTGGATGGTAAAAGAGGGTTTCAATGTGGCATGGTGGTATGCATTTGCCTCAGCATGGTTTCAGTGGCTGTGGGATAGTATGGGTGATTCAGTTGACAGGAATGATATTGGACTCATTATGAGGAATTCATTGGTTGGGTGGTATGGATTAGTTGGGTCATGCGCAGTTGTCATGATTGGTTATGAGGTTATGGTTTGCTACCTTAGCATAGGAGAGGGGTAAGTGATTTGTTTTCAGCTGTTAGGTAACATTTATTTATTTATTTAATTTTGTGAGTTAGGTATAGGGTTAGGAGGTAATGATTTTGATCCAGCTTGGTCAGGGAGGATGGGTACACTGAATGACATTTGGCCTAGTGCCTTCCTAGCTAGGCATGCAGCAATTAGACGCTTAACAAAATGAATTTGGGGCTGGACTGTTTTTGATGGAAGGTCATCTGGCATTGTGTTAGTGGGTTGATATGGAGCAGTATATTGCAGGTATTTATTGGGTTATAGAGTCAATGTGGGTTGCCACAGGTTTTATTGATTCATTTAAGAGGGAATGATTTAGGTAGGATTCCAGTAAGGCAGTTGTCTTGGTTTAGCTTTGAAACATTGAAATGCGACCTGTCGAAAGACAGCTGTGCATAAGTACGTTTTCAAGTTTGCGGATGGTTGAAAAAAAATGCATCGAATGTGCAATGGGCGAATGCACATTGACATTCACTCATTGCAAATTCGACATTTTGGGTGCGGAGTGCACTATAGTGGGGATCAGGAAATGGATCCCTTCCCCACTGTAGTGCGACCTCGGTGTTGGAATATTAAAGTAGGTGGTGTGGGGGTGCAGGGGGGCTTGCCCCCCTGCATTACAGTATGTGTTCAACATCTGAGTTCGAAACACAGCGAATCTGCTGTTCGATTTGCTGAATTTTGAAATTCAGAGACGTTCAACAGTCCGGATTCGGCTTTATGGTTCATCCAACTGGCTGTTTGTAAAGCCAAATTTCAATGTTTCAAAGGTAAACCGTTGGCTTAGCACATTTGTGAAAATGTGTTAGTGTTTTAAGAGGATGTATCCGTCTTTGGTTTTCATATGGTCTGGGATTATTTCCTGGTTGGTTGGAGAGAGACAAGGAATTTTGTTGCGGTGGAGAAACCTCAGAGGTATGTTAATTTTACATTGGTGAAATTTTTTAAGTAAATGGGGGAGCATACGATATGACATGTAGTGTTTGAAAGCAGGGATACTGTTGGTATAGGTCAGATGGAGTTCATCTCAATGGATTTGGACCTGTTTTATTTAATCTTAATCTGGGCTTGAAGGTGGAGGATCCATTGGAAAGGGGTATGGTCTGAGGGGGAACAGCCCTTTGGGTTGGTGGGTGGAGAAGAGGGTCGGGCTTGACCCTCTTCTGTCCCCCTAAGTAGGATATTTGAAATTGACATGGTGAATTGATGGTGGATGACTTGGAATGTAAATATAGAATTGATGATATTAAGGTGAGCGGGGATGCTGCCTTCAGGATTATTATGACTTGGAATGGAAATATGGAATTGATGATGATATGAGCGGGGACGCTGCCTTCATGATTACTAGGATAAGTGAGCAAGTGTGGGACTCTGCTTATTCAGGGTGAGCGGGTACGCTGCCCTTATGTTTACTATCTTATTTGTTGCAATGTGGATTCTGTGTGCCTCAAGAAAGTTTGATGCTTGTTATTCATTTTCATTACAATAAAGGTTGTCAAATGCCTTTGGGTGTTTGTGTTTTATTAGGACCGTGACAATAAGTGCTAGTCACATATCTTTGAATTTATTACTGCTCAATATCGGAGTTGTTTGGCTTCTGCTACATTCCTACAATCAACTGCATTACTAGCTGAGTTAAGTACAAACTTGCAGTGTTAAAGATTGTACTGCATTTTATTTTTACGTCTATTTAATATTGTGGTCTGTGTGTCTCTATAGTTATTTATTTTTCTGTTTAATTGTTTCATAGAATACTGTGGTCTCTTTCTGTCTCTGCAGTTAGTGGGGGCTATTGTGTTTCACTTCATTGATATTCAGTGTTAAACTCATAGCGTAGAGGGTTTTTCTGTATTTGTAAGTGTTAGTCACATATCTTTGAATTTATTACTGCTCAATATCTGAGTTCTTTGGCTTCTGTTACATACCTACAATCAACGGCATTACTAGCTGAGTTAAGTACAAACTTGCAGTGTTAAAGATTGTACTGCATTTTATTTTTATGTCTATTTAATATTGTGGTCTGTGTCTCTCTCTGTAGTTATTTATTTTCTATTTAATTGTTTCATAGAATACTGTGGTCTCTCTCTGTCTTTGCAGTTAGTTTCCCGCCCACCCTCCCTGTTCTTGTTATGGTATTTCTGGTGGCTTTGGAATTGCCCATACCTCCTGTAAATTTGTGTTTGAACACTCCTCCTGGGTCTATCTCATTTGCTCACTCAACTGAGTACAGTGAGATCATATTTTGACTTCAGACACTCCTACGAATCCCATCTGTCAGCTCTATCCCAGCTCTATTCCAGTCTAGCGCCACTAGCTCATTCTATCTAATACAGAGAGAACATTTGTGAAGGGCAAGCTACTTAATTTTGAATTATCTTCTGTTTCTCCTTACTCCCTTTCCACTTTCCAAAAAAAAAATGTCTAAGCTTGTTTCCCACCTTTCCTGTAACTACTGTAGTCCAGATACAGATTTGGTGTATCCAGGACTGTTTATAAGCTTCTGAGCACCTCAAGCCTTTCTGTGTTGGAGGGAAGTCTTCTAGCTTATCAGTGGGAGTGGTAAGCATTTGGTAGCCTATCTACCACAAGAGTGGTTTCTGGCCCAGAAATTGTAGTTTATTTGCCATTTGGCAGTTTTTCCATCTCTTTCAACTTTCTGGTTTAAAAGCCTCATTTGTGCTTATTTCCCACCTTTCATGTAACTAGTGTAGTCCAGATACAGATGTTCTGTATCCAGGACTGTTTGTAAGCTTCTGAGCCCCCCAAGCCTTTCTGTGTTGGAGGGAAGCCTTCTAGCTTATTAGGGGGAGTGGTAAGTACTAGGTAGCCTATCTACCACAAGAGTGGTTTCTGCCCCAGAAATTGTAGCTTATTGGCCGTTTGGCAGTTTTTCCATCTCTTTCAACTTACTGGTTTGAAAGCCCACATTTGCACTTGTTTCCATTCTTTCCTGTAACTAGTCTAGTCCAGATACATGTTTGTTGTATCCTGGACATGTTTGTTGTATCCTGGACTTAGGGGCTTGAGCCCCTAAGCCTTTCTGTGTTGGAGGGAAGCATTCTAGATTATCAATGAGAGTGGTAAGCACTAGGTGGCCTATCTACCACAAGATCCAGGTACAGATTCTTAGTTTTAGCACTTGAATTTGCTTATTTGTGATCAGCACTTGTTCAGAAGATGTTGTTAGCACTAAATAAGCTACAAATTACTACAGCACTCAAACTTCCTCTTTACCTAGAGGAAAACAGTTTTTGTACTTACTTTCCTCACTTGTTTAGAGAAAAACAGCTCTTATACTCACTTTCCTCATTTGTCTAGAGGAAAGTAGTTTTTATTCAGGCATGTCCAAGAGTCAGCTCCCAGTGTTCCCTCCTGACTATCTGATGAATCTGGGCATCTAGAGGCAATATAGCAATTGCCTTATGTACACAGACAACCCTCTCCTCCTACCACCCAATACCACAACCTGTGAGAAATGCACTTATCTAGCCAAACTAGAGGTACAGCTTTCTCCAACCAAGATTGAACTTGACAGTCAAGAGGAGAAGTTAAACACTTACACCACACCACACTCATCACATAGTCCCACTAAACCTACACCACCAAAATCCACACATAGAAACACAAAAAACATTCGAGGAGGCTCTCAATAATAATCTGCTCAAGAGAGAGAGACCTTCTTCTTCTTCTTTCGGCTTTTTCCCGGTTAGGGGTCACCACAGCAGATCATCTGTCCACTCATGATTGACAGTGGAGTTTTACGGTGTCGAGTTGCCAGCCCGGCGCCCAACCTTCCACAGAAGGCACACACACGCACACACTCACACCTAGGGCCAATTTAGAGTGTCCAATCCACCTAATGCATGTTGTTGGGATGTGGGAGGAAACCGGAGCACCCAGAGGAAACCTACGCGACCACAGGGAGGACATGCAGACTCCGCACAGCAGGCACCCCAGCCGAGAATCGAACCGGAGAACCTCTTGCTGTGAGGCGGCAATGCTAACCGCTGCACCACCATGGCCGCCCACTCAAGAGAGAGAGACCACCAAAGCAGAAATGCAAGCAACCTCCACCCCTAACACAACCCAAATAACACATAGCCCACAGATTCAGTGTGCCAATAAACCACAGCCCATTAGGCAAACCAACGTATCCAACACACTAGTCATAGGTGACTCTATATTCAGGCACACTGATGTCCCACTCACCAGGCTAAACAAGGAGAAGGTTACTGTCAGCTGCCTGTCAGGTGCCAGGATCTGCCACATAACCCATGCACTCAGGTCACTCCACAACAAGTACAAATAGGACTCTGTCATTGTTCATGTTGGTGTGAATGACCTGAGACATACCTCCCTGGACTACATGAAAAGAGACATGGAATAGCTCTTCAATCTTGTAGCCCAGGCAGGTATGACCCTAGCCCTGAGTAGCATCTTGCCATCACCCAGAATGATACAGCAGTACAAAAACAAAATGATTGACTTCAACAACTGGCTAAGCTTCTGGTGTCATTCTAAGGGAATCTGGTATCTGTCTGCATGGGATGACATGGTCGACAGACCACAATTCTTTGCCAGAGATGGCCTGCACCTGTCACCCCTGGGATTCTGGATACTGGCTAAGGGTCTTGATGCCCCTGTATTGCCTTTTTTAAGCAAGGATCAAATGACAAATTGACCACCATAACAGGAACAGGCAAGCAAAAACTGAGCATAATGCTAGAAGTCTAAATCTCAAAATGCACTCATTCGAGGCACTCCTTAAAATGGAAAACATTGATATCTGTGCAGTGACTGAGACCTGGTTCAAGGCTCTAGAGAGCACCCCTGCATTACAGGCTATAACTCATACCACACGTTTTGGCCATCTAACCTGGACCAGAACACCAAAGGCAGAGGTGTGTCCATATTCATTAAGGATATCCACACCTCCAGGCTAGTTGCGCAGCATATTGCATCCAAGGTTATCCAAGTGCAACTAACTCTGGGCAAAACTGCAATCCAAATTGTAGCTTGCTACAGATCCCCCACCATACCCCAGGATTCCCACTCCTCTTTTCTTGATATACTGGAAAATATTAGAGTTCAACCAAACACCCTAATAATTGGCAATTTCAACTACCCCACCATTAACTGGGAAAACTACTCATGTACCAACTCCTTCACTCAACGCTTTCTGGAATTCATAAATTCCAATGCCCTGGATCAACTTATCCACACCCCCACCAGGGGTAACAATATCCTAGATCTAGTCATTACCAACATGAGTGACCAGTGTTCCACACCTGAAGTCAACTCCTGGTTGATCCGACCATAAGCTAATCACTCTAGATATCCACATCCTGCCCCCACCCACCATTAAGGAAACCACAGTAAAAAATTTCTCCAAAGCCAACTTCGTGCTTCTTAAGATAGAAGTGGTGAACTTCATGACACCCATGCAGATGGACAGTACAGTTACGACTGCTGAATCCTATACAAATGCATACTCTATAAGCACTTATACGAGTGCATGGATTGTGCTATCCCAAACAGAACCAAGATGCTATCCTCTAAATAAAGGAAGCCAATCTGGTGGTCCCCTGCCATAAACAAACTCTACAACAGAAGAAAGAAACTGCTGCAAAAGAGAGTAAAATCCCATGAGTGGAAGAGCTCCCTGGTCAGCCTCAGTAAGAAGCTGAGATCCCTTATAAGATCCTCCAAAGCTAACTATGAAAACAAAATCACCACTGATTCTAAGGGCAAACACAAAGCATTCTATAGCTATGTCAAGAATCTCAATGGCAACACCTAGATCTGCTCTGAGTTACAGCACAACGGCACAAAAATTACAGAACCAACTGATATTGCCAACATCCTGGCAGATAGGTTCTGTGCTAACTTTACACCCCTTTCACCCCCTAAAGGGCCAATATCTATACAGGAAGAATGCAGAGTCCCTGTAATCACATATATGCAGCTAAAAGCTGCACTCTCTAAAACCAAAAACACAGCATCCATTTAACTGGACAACATCCCAGGCTGTGTTTTACATGAACTTCAGAACGAACTGGCTCCCCACCTAAACACCATGTTCAATCATAGTCTTACCTCAGGCTTTGTGCCCACTGAATGGCACACAGCAACAGTTATCCCACTCCACAAAGGGGGAGCCACCACTGATCCTGGGAACTATCGCCCTATTAGGTGGACGAGCCTTGTCTGCAAGGCCATGGAATGTATCATCATGGAACTCATAAACAAAGACATTGGTAACCTCCAAACTCTGGACCCCACCCAGTTTGGGTTTGTGAAAGGCAGAGCATGCCTTCTGAACTTGATCAACTTATTTAAGGCAGTCACCAAAACCGTAGATGAGGGTAAGGTGGTTCACTCAGCCTGTCTTGACCTTGCCAAAGCTTTCAACACCGTCCCCCATTCTGGAATTATAGATAAACTCATTAAACTAGGTATAAATCCCTACATCAGAAGATTGGTTGCCAACTGGCTCACTGACAGAACCCACACTGTAAAAGGTGCAGACTCCAAATCTGACTTCAAACCAGTGACAAGTGGAGTACCACAGGCTTCAGTCCTGGGACCTCTCCTGTTTGGTATCTGCTTCTCTGAAGTACAGGCTAACACAGAAGGCCTCTGGCTAATGAAGTTCACAGATGACTGCAAACTAGGAGCCATAGTTGAGTCCCCAAATGATGTGGACATCCTACAGAAGTGTCTCAGTGAGACAGATGCCTGGTGTCAGAGGCATGACCTCAAGCTCAATGCCAAAAAGTGCATTGTCATCCCCTTTGGTTAAAACTCTGTACCCATGAACTACCACATAAATGGCAGTCTACTTAATGCCGAATATGTGATAAGAGACCTTGGAACCCAGGTGGACAGTAGTCTCTCCTTTGATAATTACATCGCCACAGTAGTCAGGAAATCATTCTATGTGGCAAAGCTCATCACAAAAGGGTTCTCATCCAGGAAAAAAGAAGTCACTGTTCCCCTCTATACGGCACTCATTAGACCCATTAGAGACATAGTCGGCCTTAGGCATAGGCCAACTAGGTGACCGCCTAGGGCACTACTCTAGTAGGGGGGCTTTTCCAGTATTTATTTGTTGTAGGTAGACCAGGATGGGGGCACCAGGTGGTGTGGTGGAGGGGCGCCATGGAGCCCTTTTGCCTAGTTCACCGGTTGACCTAAGGCCGCTCCTGATTATAGAGTACAGTGCCCCATTTGGAATGTACCTCACAAGACATCTACAGCAGCTGGAAAGGCCACAGAAGTACCTCACAAAGAGGATTACTGGCCTCAAACAGATGTCCTACACTGACCATCTCAAAAAAACTCCAGCTTTACTCTGTAGCATATTACCTACTTCAAGGAAATCTCTGCCTAACATATAAAGCTATGTTAAACCCAGAGCTGTTGGACATGCTACACCTAAAGAAATCCCAATCCCTCTGAGCTACATGCTCTAGGGACCTAAACCTTGTCACCACAATAAAATGGGCATGCTGAAGGGATAGTTTCCTGTCCCAGAGACTTCTTAAACTCTGGAACAAGCTACCCATCTATGTCAAGCAAAGTTCCTCATTAGCACTCTTCAAAAAAAATCTTGATGAGTGGATGGGAAATAGGAAATACACCCTGGGGATTAATTTTCTTGGGTGGTGTAAGCCAGGGAACCTTGTTGGCTAGGCTTATTTAGGCCCTTGAGCCGATAGCCTAGTAGCTACCTATGAATCTATGAACCTGTAAACCTATAAACCCTCCCCATCCTTACTATTAAGACTTTAAGCACACTAGATTTGTTAATTAAACTAAAAGCAAAACTGTTTATCTAAAGTCAGCACAAGATATTTAACCTTATTTAATTACGTTTTATAGGAAAAACTCATTATAAGTTAACTTTCTGTTGTGTGTACTGGTTAATGTTTCAGAATTTAATTCAGATGCAGTGTAAATACAGTAAAATCAAATTAAGAAACCATTTACTGCTGAAAAGAAAAAAAAGGAAATTATTTACCAGTAGATTCTTTAAGAGATTTATTTGTTATATCAGTTGAAGCATCAGTCTTTTTTTTTCTTTTAACAGCAGTCCATGAATTTTTCTCAGAATTTCTCTTTAAGGAAGACAAAGAAATGCCCATATCTTCAGGAATAGTAAATAGGTGGTAGAATCATCTAAGTTGTTAAATGTTCTTATTCCACTTAAGAGGTGCATTTTGATTTTTGCAGGATATATTATTTGTGCTTTGGTATTATTTTGTTTTAAAGTTTGACCAATGGCAAGCATTTTTTCATCATATCTAAAACTTTAGCAGAGTAGTCATTATCAAACCTGATAAGACATTGGTTGAATTTTAAAGAGGTTTCCTCCAAGCAGTTTCTAATACCAGTTCCTTGTCTAAATAAGAGAGGAGTTTTATAACAATAGATCTAGGTGTAGCTGATGAGGAAGTAGATGCTGGCTTACCAATGAACTCTATACTATAGGAAAGTCCTTCCTGTAAATCTAGTATTTTAGGCATCCAGGAATTCAAAAAAGAAATAATGTTCTCTCCTTCAGTTTTCTCTGGTACCCCAAAAATTTGAATGCTGTGCCTTCTCTCCCAGTTTTCAAGGTCATCAATCTTATTCAGCAACCAAGTGTTTTTTCTTGAGGAGAAAATCAGTGTGTAATTTATCTTCCTTTAATCTCCCATCTGTATCAGTTATAGTTGTTTCCATGTCCATTATTTTATTCTGAATAAGTTCCTTGAAAACTTCAGTTTGTTTTGAACAATTCTCCCTTAAGTTCTCTGACTTTTACTGAAAATCATATATTTTTAAAGTTAATGTCTGTAGAGTGGAAGACACCAGTTGTAGTTCTTTCCTCAATGCAGAATCTGTTTGAGAGATCTTGGAGCTGTTCATTTTTCTTCAAAATAAGTCTCAAATAATTTGACAGGAATTTTTTTAAATAATTTTACCAGAAAATTTGTAGAGTCAAAATCTAGACTATTATTAATAAGATTTTATAAAAAATATTAATGTATTGTAGCCTAATTCCTGTCTAAATAGTTGGTTTTGCAGAGCTTAAAATAAGTGCTGCACTGAAACAGCCATCTTAGCTTCACCCCCCCCCCCCACTTACCTCTTGTGTCACCTAGGCTTCCTGTCCCCAACACAAACACACAACACCCTGTGCAAATGATGACACTGTGCCATATCTTTCTTTTCTATCTTTCAGATTCAGGGATACAAAATATGTGTATCTTATGCTAAGGGTGCATAGCTGACTTAGTGCTTAGTATATCTATGTTTGTGATTTGTTTTGCTAATTGTACTTTTGACATATTTTGGTCTTAGAAAGTTAGACAGTTGATAGAATCAAAACATTTTTGCACCAGTATTTTTAATAATTTTCTGAGAGCTGTGAAGTCTGAAACTGAAATGTGTCTCATTACTTTCTAACTTCTCTCTTTAATGCTTTTTCCACTACAAAACTATGAGGCCAAACTGAGGACATGCAGTGACCATCAGTACTTTTGAGATGGATGAATGTGTGAATCTGTGATGCCTGAGGCCTACTACTTGACAGAGGGCACATGTATTTACATAAGTCTATGCTGTGGCATGTTAAACTTATTGCTGTACAAATCATCCACCTTTTACTTTCTTACATTACCAAGTAACAACATGCAAGGATATGCCATTCATTCATATTATTACACAATACACTCATAGCCGGCCTTAGGCATAGGCCAACTAGGCATCTGCCTAGGGCACTGCTTTAGTAGTGGCACTTTTCCGGTATTTATTTGGTGTAGGTAGACCTGCTTGGGGGCACTTGGTGGTGTGGTGGGGGGTGCCGTGGTGCTCTTTTGCCTAGGGCACCAGTTGACCTAAGGCCGCTCCTGAATACACTCCAGATTCAACACTTACCTTGTAAATCCAGCAGCTGCAACAGTTTTAGTTCAGGGCTGACTCTCTCTGATGCTAGGAGTACACAAATATTGCATGGGTAGGTAAAGGTTGTGAACATTGCCTGGCATCAATGTTACTTTATATGTGTGCATAGGATGATGGTTTTAGCTCCTTGGGTGATAAGTGAGTGTTGTATGTATTGCCTTTTAGCCAATACAAGGGCATATTGAGCACACCTACATCTGCCTAAAGCCACAGCTGCTGCTTGTTCCCTCTCTGACTCCTTACCTGCATGTGGCTGTGGTGACCTTGCCATTGGTGGTGGGATGTGTATCCCTTCCCCTGTTGATCCTGCTGAAGCTGCTTTCTCAGGATGATGTTGTGAAGCATGGCACAGATGGTGAATATTTCAGTACATGTATGTGGATTGCACTGCAAGCTCCCCCAGATGTAACTAGACACTGGAACCATTACTTCAGCAGCCCAAACACACACTCTGTGATATTTCTGGTTTGAGTGTGTATGTCTCATTAGGGTGTATATCATAAAATCAAAAGCTGACAAGTTCGAAGCTCAAAACTTCGAACTTGCAACCTCGAAAACGGAAAACATCGAAACGTAAAGCGGAGATCACCGTAGAGTGTGGGAAGGGAAGATTTCCCTTTACTGCACTGTACTGCGATCTCTCAGTTGGTATATTTAAGTAGCGGGGGGTGGGGGGTGCAGGGGGACTTGCCCCTCTGCATAGAGCATTTTTTGTGTTGTTTTGGGTGTTTAGTATTTTTTTTTCACGTTCAATGTTTTCCGTTTTCGAGGTTGCCAGTTCGAAGTTTTGAGCTTTGATATTGTCAGCAGTAATACCTATAATGGTAGGATGGCACAAGTATGTTTGTGATATATGAAGGTAACATGCAGAATTTGAATGCCTACATATGGGACACAAAAGGCCCAAAAGTGTTTGGTAGAGAGTGTATAGCAAAATTTGAACTGAAATGTTGTCTGTTTTATAGAAGCAGGTAGAGTGATACGCTACAGCCAGAATGACAGTGCTTAACCTTTGTGAACCAGTAGATATTTTATATCCATAGAGTATTCCAAGTCGTCTTAACCTACTGTTGAGGACTGTACACTATTCGCTATAAAGACCTAAAGGTATCTTCTAATTCCTGGTTGGAAGAAATTATGTAAGATAAAAGAACTGGCAGAAGCATATTTACAAATGGAAATCCAAGGCTCTCTACTTTTTTGTCCTTCCCTACATAGGTGATTATCAGGTGCTACCAGCTCCTCTCCTCATTCACTGAATCTGCTGCAGCACCTTAGCCTCCTCCAGGCTCAACCTGCCTCATGTCTGGAGCCAATGAGGAGATAAAGGGCACTAATACAGTATCAACTGCTGCTAATGAGTGGCCCTAACTCCTGCCACTCCATAGAAGCCTTGCAAGCTCTGCAGTCACTGCCTTTGGAAATGCATGCATGCTTACTTACAATAACCAGTTCCTGCCACTCCATAGCAGCCTCGCAAGCTCTGCATGCTTACCTACAACAATCAGTTCCAAGTATGCTTTGTAGCTTAGAAAAATAGTCACTCCAAGACTTAATAAGTACTCTTTGGTACTGTGTCCATAAAATGCATGGCTACAGAATGACAATGAATAGACGACTGTAGATACACCTTCAAGAAAAAAAATGATCATGTGTAATATAATGCTACTTTCTTTAACTCATTCCTTCCACTACAGCTTTTTTGAGTGTGTACCTTTAACTCACAGTGGGTGTGGCTTGAGCCTTTAAAAAATCAAGTTATCACCTTACAGTTCTAACAAACATTCACGACAGGTCAGATATCAATACAATTGTGTCTGTCATCATGTATGCTTCAAGATAAAATATTGTGATACCTTGTATATAGCATGGTTTTGGAATTAATGCAAATATGAACAGGCAATATTTGATGCCTAAGGGTGCAGTAGGAGGTAACTGCAGAAACGCCTGTAGGCATACTCGGTTGCAATGAGTTCATGTTTGCCTATTAGGCTGTCATATATGATACTTTATTGAGTTGACAAGTGTTCAGTTGTATAAGCTCCATGAGAACCCAGCAACATACCACAGCCAAAGAGAGAGAGAAGCCATTGTGGGGAGTGAAGAAATATAGAATCATCTACCACTGGTGGTCATAATTAACCAAAGATGGGATGGCGATCCATCATGACTGAAGACAAATTATGACACTGATTCTTTTTCCTGAGGCACGTCTGTATTACACTAATTACAAAGGAAGGGAAATACAATAACAATACAAATAAATAAACAAACACAGAAATCTCATCTTTCATAATTTTGCTCATGAGATCTGACATCAGAGCTTAGTACTACCCCCACCCATTTATCAGATCATGGGTCTTCTGTACCATTTCCATTGTAATATGTTATTCATTTCTGCAGTGAATAAATGGAATACATAACGTGCTTTTGTCAGTCTGTAACATCACTTTAGTCTACATCTGTTACTGTCTTTTTCAGCGTACAGGAGTATTATAGGAGAGATTTCTGTAGAAGCTTAGTTATTATTTTACTAGATGATATAATGAAAAAAATAGCACGCCCTACATTTTGAATTCTATTTTTTTGTTTTTAAATAGATTTTAAACCATGTAAAAGGGTAAGTTCTCCTATTTGCAGCATGTAACATGCTTTATATGGTATCTAGTTATGTTATTTTAATGTAATTTATTATTGAAAATAAAGCCTGCAAGTACATCTTGTAGTTGCCATGCTTGAGGAATCAGTAAGTTAGTTCCAGTCAGAGCAAATGTTCACTGTTTATTTTGGAGTCACAAAAAGGCTGTCTGGAGAGATGTGATGTAATTTATTACTCATTAGGTATGTATTCTATATTATTAGAAAACATATTTGGGAAAAGGTCCAGACAAATCAAATAGGTTTTGTACACAGTAAAGCAAAGCAGCATATACTAGCATGTAATGGTCTTGAACATATCAACAACAGATGATACAGCTGAAAACATGGTGTTACAAACAAAACAGAATAATGCAGAAGTTAACAGAAAAATATACAGTACAGCTAATAATCACTTTATGTTCATAAATTATACTTATATACATTTGTGCCTGGCATTGTCTTTTTATACTGACAGTCACAATGTTTCCTTGGTGCCATTGCTCAGACTATCCCTATTGTTATAGATGAGCTAGAATATCTATGCCTAGTTTGACTGACAAGCCTTCTAGGTTTATTTAAATACACATGACTTAAAAACTCTTTAAATACAGATTTTGAGTTGTTTAATGCTCTGTCTTTTTCTTAAAAAAAAAAAAAAACTTGGGATTGCATTAAGCATTGCAGGCCTGCTGAATTGCTTTCCTCCTCAAATGCTGACCAGTTCAGTACTGCTGTGTACAAAGAACAAGGCTGTCTTATGCATAACTTCCTACTGTTGTTGCATATAGCATGGTTATTTATTCATAATAACCCTTTCGCTATTTACTACTGCTCACTGTGTAAAGAAATCGGTTCTCCTTGTCTAAGGAGTGCATTTTTTGTGGACTGTGTCAAGCTTTTCTTAATATTTATAGTTCCTTTTTATTATGCCCCTCTGTGTTTCATTTCCAGACTCCATTCAGATGAAATATGAGCAAAGAATGTGCTGTCGGCATGATGTACACATTGCACTGACAGCTTGTGAAAAGCTAAGTCTTCCCCCGACAATTCTCTGTTATCACTATCTAATCTTTGAATGTATAGTGATGTGAATCATTATTCGTCGTAAAGATGATTAGAATTTGATTCTATAAGGTTTTGTTCCTTGATTGCCTTTTGAATTTCTAAGAGATGCATACATCTTCAAGTGCAAGACGTCTGACAAAGACAAAAATAACAGTGAGATAAAGGCCCAAAAACAATGACAGATTTTAAATATTGCTCTTATAAACTTAGAAAGTTGCTAGATAGCAAGTTTTCTGTTTGTTTGCATTTTCTGAAGGATGTAAAGTCTGAAACTCAAATGCCTGTCACTTAGTGACTTAATTCCCCAGTGGTTTTCCAGAATACTACAAATTTAATGAGGAATAGACCAAAAATGTGAGGCAAAAAATCTGAACAGTTGCTAGATATGAAGTGATATCATTTTAGTTCAGGTGAGAAGTATTTTCTGTTTTGCATATGCAGTTAATACCTTCACTTTTAACAATCATACAATAAATGCATTCTTGATCAAGTAACTTAGGGTGTGCTTTGTTCATAAGATAACGTCCCTCTCTTTTGCTTCGTACAATTAAAAATTAAAGAGTGGGTATTTTTGATGGTTAGAAATTAACTAGACATCATAGCTCAATAATCGCATTTTGTATTTTTGGCAGATACATTTTAATCCATGATCGTTACTGCTCCATGCCATAATATATTGATGGTGGTGAGTCTAAGTGTGATACAACATTACAGGCTTCTTTTAACTGACCTTAAGCCACAACCCTGCAGTCCCTTTGCTATTCAGTACCTGACACATTACAGAAGGAACAGTTTGAAGTTCTATGTGCTTTCAAATGTATGTCTGATACTACTCCATAAATTATAGATAATTAAATGGAATTTTGTCATCGGTCTCCATATTAATATGTAATGTTATGTATGATCTTAGTGCCATTTTTTTATGTTTGTGTGTGTGCGTTGGTCTGTGTTTGTATGTGTCTGTGTTAGAAAGAAGGGTACATTCCATTTAATCACTGTTAATTCATTAGTCTCAGGTCTTTGCTCCAAGTAGGTTATCATATTGTCAGGTTGAAAAGATTATGGAGTAAAAATTGTTAATAGCAAACTGAGTTAAAAAACCACATAAAAATTAAAGGAAAAAACATTATTTCCTGTTTGTGATCATAATAAGTTATCCACACAAAGGTGAAGATCCAAAACATGAAAAAACATAAACAGTTGAATAGGAAAATCCAGAATTTATTTAATACTCAGAAAAATAAAAAGAATAAAATAACAAGTATCCAGTTAACACTTTCATATCTAACCTTGAGACTTTTTCAGACTGACTACATTAAGCATCACCAAGCAACTGGATACTTATTTTATTGTTTTTATTTTGTGACTATTAAATAAGTTCTGGATTTTCCTCTTCAGCTGTTTTGATTTTTCATGTGATCATAATAACTTTTGACAACTAGGAACACCTGGGGTAACCTTAAAACAGGTCAGCTTTATTCTGAGTTTTTCTGTTAACTGTTTCAGAACACTGCCACTCTAACTTTTCCATTTATACCACTTTTTCATTCATTACAGATCTTATTTTTTAATTCATTTTGACTAGGTAAGTGAACTGGTCCATTCTGACCATTTTCAACCTTGACGTAGACCACAAGGGCAAGGGTAAATGTATTATATGTAGAAATATACAGTAGCCAATCAAGCAGTATATCTTTGAGAAGAAGATGGACAACACAGGTAAAACCCAGACTGATGTGTTGTGAACAAGTAAACTCCATGATATAAGCAATGACTAAAGGCCATGACTGAACCCCATATCTTATACATGCAAGGCAGAGATCTTAATTCAGTCACGACTGAACTGTAAATTAAGGAGGGCACTATCTTTTATGTGATAGTTCCCTAGTTTTTGTTTCCTTACACTTGCTTGTGACCAGTATTTTTTCCTTGCACTCAGTTGCGTCAACTCATGTTACTGCTCAGTTGGCGTAACAAAAACAGGGCTCAGTACATGCATCTTTCCTTCCTTTATAAGGTTTAATGGGATTTACTACAGACAACTTTCTGTGTCTTTGTGGTTGTGGTTTGGTACCATAGAGGTGACTCAAATTATTCTAGCACCTATCAGTTTATAACTATCAAAGTAACAGATACAACAGCCTAGACTGAACACAGGGAAATGTGAATCTCATTTGGTAGATAAAGGACTCTGTATAAAAGGGTTATAGCTATCTGCCTTGAATATGATCACAAAAAGGTTATATTGGGAATACTCAGACATTTTCAGTAGTAAGAGATCACAGCCTATGCTGTAAATCTGACTATTGGGATTTGTTATGTATAGATGAAGATGATGATGTATTCAAAATATCTGCTGATGTGTGTCCCTGTTATAAGAATTTTGTTGATAAAGATCAATAACTCGTAAAAACTAGAACTACATTATTTAGTGCGGTAAATCTTCGCATGTATGACTTAAAAATAAGACCTGTACTGGCCTTTATGTTTCATCATTTCATTCACTTTTTGTTTTAATACTACTTGTATTTATCCAGTGGTGGTTTACTATATTATGTTTTTTTCATTGTCACCCCATGTATTCTTTGTTGATGTGTAGCCTCTTCCCTTTGTATCCGTTCTGTTTGCTGCTAACTTTGGATTATTGTGCATTTTCATTTTTTCCTTGTTTCTCCTGACCTCCTTCCCATTCATTGATACATTTCTCAATTTGTTAAAACCTTTTTTATTTTTTGGGTTCCCTTTGTCCTTTTAGTTCCTATTCATCAGTCCCCACTTATCTGATTAAATGGATATTTCTTTTCATCAGTTGCTGCACTATTAAATTGCATTTTTTTCTTTGAGTTATCTATTCATCTATCCCTCCCTTTGCTTTTTATTTCAAAATTGTTCAATATTTACTTACATTTTCTCCCTTTTTTAATTCCCTTTGTTTCCTCTTTTTCCTAATTCTTTGTTCAAAGCTTCCCTTTTTGCATATTTTTTTCGGTTGCAACACTGGTTTGTTTCTCAGAACCATATCACCTTCATTACTGACAGTTCTGAAGGTAAAATTATCTGTCTGAAAGTGGTATTTCACCTTTAAGAAACCTGGTATTTTTTATCAATACCAGACATTTCCTTTTAGGAACCCCTGTTTTTATATATTAGCCTTAATTAATTGTGGACTGTTTTTTGAAAAAAAAAATATGTACTGCTTGTATAAACTTTTAGATTGTGACTAAAAGTTTTTACTTTGGATGGGTAGGGATGTGTTTCAGTGTAGAGCTTATCTTCACTTTGTGGCAACCTACCTGCCATTTTGTTTTTTCAGTCATTGTATTTATGAATGAGTTTAAACAGAGTGGGGTGTAAATTTGTGCTGCTTTTTGTTTCACTTTGTGAAGAGGCTGGGATAAGTTATGTGAGTATAAGCACTTGTGGATACTCTGTGACCACTTACCCTTCCAACTGAGAGCAGCAATGCTTATAGCTTTTGGCATCTCCTTCTTGGCTACAGCATGTATACTTACTCCAATCAATGGTTTTACTCTCGCTGCCCCTAAAAAGAAAAAAAAAGACTTACCAAGGAGCTTTTATCAATACTGAAAGTTCAGTCTACACCCCAGCTAATAGTGGGAGAACCTGTAGTGCCCATAGGTCGTCCCTTAGACCATTCACTTAACTCACCTGCTTCCTTTTTTGTAGTCCTTTCAGCCACAACAAACTGGGAGGTAACAGTGTCCTCTTCAGCTGTCCCAGTATCTAATCCGAACTGGAGAGAACCATATTCTCTAGGGCTCTGGGACATTTCTCATGGGCAACTAAGGCAAGAGACTATTACATCATCAGACATTCCTCCTTTGAGTTTGTTTTCTTCCAGAAGGACTTGTATAGAGAAAAAAAACAAAATATTAAACACGATTTATGTCAAGAAGTAATTACAGTCAACAAAGATAATTTTTCTTACCTTAGCAAGGCATGCATTACAGGCTATGAATCTAGTATCCAGAAGCCATTACAGCTGGGTATTCCCTGCAGAGACATTTATGACAAAAGAGGGTCCGACGATTCTGATTATGACAGAGACAGGGCTTCTACCCTACAGATTCACAAGACCAACTCTCTTACTGTGAGGAAAATATTAACTCTTACCCTCTTGTAGTATGACTTTTCTTTAATCAGACCATAACCAGGATGAATGAAGTATTTTTATGAGAACAAATAGATGCTCCCCATGAACTAATGAGATATTATGATATTCCTCATTCCTTTCCCATCCCTCCTACACTGCAGCCCCTGAAGGATGTTTTAAATGCTGCCTGCATTATCCTGACACCTAACTATTTATAATAGATGTAGATAAAATGTATAAAGTGACTCAAAACTAATACATTTATTTTCTCTCTCCTTAGATCAAACCCAACAGCCATATCCACTGCATCACCTTTAGACATTAGGCTGAATGTGAACACTAACCCTTCTCATGGTGACAAGAAAGGCATGTATTGGACTGCTTAGGTAAGAGAATGCTTTCTTATTTCACATAAGCTGTCAGAATTCCCAGTTCAGAATTCCCAATTACCAGGCATACATGTGGAACTTTATGCTTTCTTGTGTGAATAGTTTAAGGGAATCTGATACCTCATATCCTACAGAAGAAAGCTTTTTTTTAATCATATTGTTCCTAATTTGTCACAAGTATCCAAACATGCACTAAGGAGTGTGCATGATTGTGTATATACTGTGACTACGGCTACTGCTACAATATTGCGAAGGTATGCTCGAGCGTCTAATCAAAAGTTTGCTTATGAGGTAAAGTCTGAAATGTTATATTCTGCTTTAGACAAACAGATATTGTTTGTCTCCTGTGCTATGCAGGTTCTCAAGAAATTTGATGAAAGAGGGATATTGATTCAGGGAGTTTCTAAGATTCTAAGAGTTTCTAAGATTTTTCATAGTTGCAGTACATTTTTAGGCCTAATTTTATTAAAAAAAGAAATAAGAAAAAATTATCATATTCTGGCAAACAAGGAGCTAATAAGAGATGGCCTAAGGGAAATACCAATAAAAACAAGGGTCCTTTCAGAAGAAGAGACAGACCAACAGTATAGAATGACTAACTGACTATGCAAGCATATCCCTCCTCCCAGCCAATATCGCCACAGACCTGCTACCTCAGAAGCTGGTCCTCAACATTCCCCATTTGGTAAAAGATTGCCTCAAACAACTCTCAGGCGTTAAAACTGATGCAGGATGGTTATAGATGGCTCTGGATATAAAATATTATGTTCAGGTGAATTTCTCCCCACCCTCCAAACCAAACAGAATATTTGACTCAGTTTTTTTCAGTTTTTGCATGCCCAATGAATAATAGAACCAGATCCTGTGAGGCAATGGGGCAATGGCTTCTATTCCAGAATGTTTCTGGTACCAGAGAAAGAGGCATCTTGAGGACCAGTACTAGATCTTTCATTCCTAAACCTGTATATATAATTACTGAAATTCAAAATTTTGACCTTAGAGAAACTGGTACCTCTAATTCCTCACATGAGTTACATGGTAATACTAGGCTTAAAAGATGATTATTATCACATTCCCATAGCCACACGCTTCAGGAAATTTCTAATGTTCTCTGTTTCTAGGTCACATTACTAGTTCTCTGCTTTATTGTTTGCATTATCTACAGCTCCAAGGGTGTTCGTGGAATTCCTAGCCTCAGTTATAGAACATTGCAGACTAAATGGCATTCACAAATTTCCTTATTTACGTGACTTACTTATCTTTTTAGAGTCTTTATCCAGATATCAAAACCCATTAACCCGAGTTATATCTCTTCTGACTAATCTAGGCTTCCAGATCCTCCTTGACTTCATCTCACAGGATTGCTCTATATAACCAAATCAGTCTAGCTTGAAAGAAATTACTTTTTATTCTCTGATTAGACTTTGCATATGCAAAAAAAAATTTCTTACTTCAAGGGTTAACTGAATGCGCAGACTTGTACACTTTGTAAAACTCTTAGTTGTTGCTATTCTTAGTAATACATTCAGCAGCACCAGGTAAACTCCCATGGTGAATTAATTTCATTTTATTCCATTACTAAGTTGTCACTGTAAACATCAGTGTACAGGAAGAACTAAAGGTTTTCTAAGGTCATTTGTGAAAAACTGACTGCCAAGATATGTTTGTGTGTTAGTGTTAGCAAGTTACATAAAGAAAAAGAATAAACAGATAACAGGGCTGCTCAAAAGCAGCTTGTTTATGCAGCAAAAATGGGTTCTTCATCTGAAACCCAGTTAAAGGCTGAATGTCTGCCTACTGCTGTTCAGTGGGCCAACTGTCAGCATGGAGAGAATCTTCTCAACAAAGGACCATTTCTAAAATGAACAAATTAAAAGCGAAGGGCACAAAAAGGCCATGTGGAAGAAAGCAACTTCTGACATAAGAAATAGGTTTAAAGGACAATTGTCATCCATAGTTACAAAATCACTGTGCAGTTTCTCCATAATAGTAACTGCAAAGCAATATCTCTTGTGCCTGTAGCTGCTAAAATCTAATGTAATATATAGTTATTTTGATTTAATGTTTACTGATATGTAGCCAGTTTGAAACATCAGGCTTTTAATTCAGTGCCATATTTCTAGCTGCAAGTCATGTTATGCAGTTGTTTTTATCTTCACTATGTAAAATTGTTGGATATACTAGATAAGCAATAGTCTCTTGAAAAGACTCTCTAGGTTAGGGGCCCATGGATCAGTGGCACTATATGTTTTTCTTGAGACATCGGCTGTTTTAGAAGAATATTAAATTGTGATGTGTCAGAAACACTATGTAATAGCAACGCACAGTAGAACTGGGGGGAGTGTCATCTACAAAGCCCTAATCAAGCTCTGATAGTGAACCTTCTTACTTGCAGCTAAACAGCTTTCTTTTAGCTTTCCCCGGACACATAACTTTGGTTTCTTCAGAAGTTCTTTGCTTCTTGCCATTCTACTGACTTTGTTCACAGTCAAAAAATAAAACACAATCACCACCACTCAGGCTGTCTGTGTATATTCTGTTTATTTCCATTATTTAGCTGTTTATATCTCGTGTTCCTTTTCTCTCATTCTCTTTTGTTTCTTGTCTTCTACCTTTCATTTTTTTCACCTCTTGTTTCCCCTTTCTTTAGCAGCTTTGATTGTCTGTCCTTTGTTCTTGTAGTAGTCTGCTTGTCTTGATCAGCTTCCGACTTTCTGATAGCATTTCCTTCATGGCACTATTCCTTGACCTTTCTATTGGAAACAATGTAATGTGGTGTCACTCTGACTGCTGTGTATTGTATTGGAGATTTTGTATCTTCCCAACTGTTGTGTGACCATGGAGTTAGTATATTAGTTGGGGGTGGAATGCTCAGGGTGGGTGGTATATCATTGTGTTTGTTGGGGGTTCCTGATCATTTGTGGCACAGTCAGCCATGGGGCAAACAATTTTCTGCAATGAGTGAGTGCCAGTGTTATAGACTACTTTAAATTTAGTTTTTGTTTTGGCAATAAATGATGATTTACTATGACTTCCATTTTTTCTACATTGATTGGAGTAAGAATGTATATTTCTCTTTTACTGCTTATTTCAAATTACCGATGTGTTCTCCATCCAGTACTCCTGGCTGTAGCAAAATAACCCCAAAAGGCACTCTGCAAAGTGTGGCTCTTTGTTTAGTTTAATACAGTACTATTACATCTGCACAGTTTGTATGATTCAGAAGTATATGGGCAACTGAAAATCTCATTACCCATAGTCTGAGGCTGTATTTTTACTTGTGAGAATTACTTGAAATGGCTAATGTTTAGATACATCTTTAATTGTTTGAACTACAAACCTTTATTGATAAGCAGCTTAAAATAATAATGCACGATGACCTTCTCTTTCATGCGGACTCAGTGCTCTTAGTTTGCAGTCTTTTGCAATGCTTTATTTCTAGCCATAAAAAAATATATATATACCCATGTTGTGAGGTGAGGCATAGATGTGCTAAAAAAGTATATGAAAACACACTAACACACTAAACAAATGCCTCAGTTTCATGAAGATCTACTCACATCCCATGGGCTCTTGGGGAATTCCAGTATTAATTATGCAACTTTAACAAAATAGATTATTGACATTATTAAGGAAACAGGCTTTGAAATCATAAACAAACATTGATCTGATAACCTGACCAAAAATACCATGTTTTAGCTTGACAGAATACTGTAGGTGCCTTTTACATGCAGTATGTGCATATCTTTTGA
Source organism: Protopterus annectens (assembly GCF_019279795.1). Taxonomy (NCBI): domain Eukaryota; kingdom Metazoa; phylum Chordata; order Ceratodontiformes; family Protopteridae; genus Protopterus; species Protopterus annectens. The sequence goes on from NC_056739.1 coordinate 1,291,805,189, forward strand.
ATAGTGGTAAATAAAGGATTTGTCATAATGTGAATGGAGAAGCCTGCAGATGAATTTACATTTAATACATTTCCTGTCTCTTGACTGATGAGTTGAAATGCTGCACTTTATATCTGCAGAAGCTAGTGAGAGAAATGTAACACTTCATCAATTCTTGTAAAGGCTGACACCATAGTCCATATGAAAATTAAATGGCTATAATCAATCATGAGAAGAGTCCACCATTAAAAAGTAATGACTACTGCTTTGGCTCTTTCTTCTGGCAATATTTATATCTAATCCCTGACCAGGGTTTTTTCATGAGGAATTTTACTTGGCCATGCATTGTATAACTATTACCAGTTTGTACCGCTCTTGTGTGGTAACTATTTATGCATGTGTATTCATGGAAAAAAAGCAATTTTGTATTGCTTCCCTACATTTGCTAATCACATGCCTCTAATAATCTAAACTGTTTTCTGGGAATATTATGTAGAAGGAATGATTCAGAAATACAGGTCCTCAGTAAGAGTGGACAGCTGCTTAGTGACAGGTCAGTAGTTCTCCATCCCTCATTCTGAGCTGATCTCTCATGACCCAAGCTTAATCTGTACCATGGTCACTTCCACAGTACAGTGCATAGCATCCATCACTTTAGACCATTGTGTCACTAAGGACAAAGGTTGTTTTAAGAGACCATCATAAATAAAGACGTTTTCATGGTAAGGATTTGAGTGTAAACCTAAGTGGGCAACTTAGTCTAGATGAGAGAAATAGCTTAATTGCAGAATGAGTGATGAATGCTTTAAACTTACCTGGTGGTAAAAATTTGTGAAAGAATGTAATAGTGTTTGAGGTAAGATGGTGTTGAAGAAGGGAGTTTTACCTGTAGGTGAAGGCAAAGAGAAAACCTCAAACAGGGTATGCAGTATTATGTCAAGCAGGTAAAAAAAAAAGAGTAGTGGTCCTTTCCTGCAGTTAGATTCTGTGTTTCTGATATGCTTCCTTAATCTTATCCTCATTTTAAACAGGAAAATATCAAAATATTAATAATAATTGAATTAGTTATAGGTGTATGATGTGGAAATGAGATTAACCAACCCAACAGTCTTAGGTGCAAATATTTGTGCATCCTTCACCTGCCCTGTGATTTGGGCTTAAGTTAATGACCTGCTATATTTTGATCTCATCCTAAAGCCAGCTCTTCATCCTCTTTGATGGAGAGTACATAGGTTGTGATGCTTCCATACTGACCACTAATAGAGAATAGTCATAGAGCCAATTAACAATCACAAATGTAAATGAGCATATGTAAATGGTAGCATATTGTTGATACTGTTACACACTCATGATAAGAAGTAAGATAGTTACTTAGGCAGAATGTACTGATGATCTGTAGTTGATTAGTCCAACCTACTTTGTTAGTACCTGATAACCCTCTTCCATATACTGTTATGCAGTGCTGCTGTTAGCTTTAAAGTTGTTTTTTTTCCTGAAGAGGGTGCCTCATTCAGTGAACAGTCATGTTCACCTTAGTTTGCAGAATCAGAAAAGCTGAGGTCAATTGGAACAGCAGAAAGAATTTTGAAAATGTGACATGATGTACGAGTAAAACTGCTTACTAAAAATGAATAATTTAAATGATGTCAACCTTGAGAGCATAACATTACTGTTTGTGTTAGTATTCTTTATTTGGGTAATGATTGCAAGGCATTTTTGTCTATTTTGAGAGTGAATCTCAAAACATTGGATGGCTAAATTGTTCACTCAAATTCACAGAAGATGAATGCAGAGCCTGTGAGACTCAAATCCAAGTTTGTAGCCATCATAGCCTTCATAGCTTACTATGTCATATCCTTCATGGCTTATTGTGCCATATCCTTCAAAGCTTACTATGTCATACCCTTCATAGATTACTATGTCATATCCTTCATAGATTACTATGTCATATCCTTCATAGCTTATTGTGTCATATCCTTCATAGCTTACTATATCATATCCTTCAAAGCTTATTGTACCATATCCTTCATAGCTTACTATGTGATATCCTTCATGGCTTATTGTGTCATATCCTTCATTGATTATTATGTCATATCCTTCATGATTTATTGTGTCATATTCTTCATTGATTACTATGTCATATCCTTTAAAGCTTATTGTACCATATCCTTCATTGATTACTATGTCATATCCTTTGTAGCTTACTATGTCATATCCTTCATAGGTTATTGTGCCATGTCCTTCATAGCTTATTACATCATATCCTTCATAGCTTACTATGTCTTATCCTTCATGGCTTATTGTGTCATATCCTTCATTGATTACTATGTCATATCCTTCATGGCTTATTGTGTCATATTCTTCATTGATTACTATGTCATATCCTTCATAGCTTATTATGTCATATCCTTCATAGGTTATTGTGTCATGTCCTTCATAGCTTATTACATCATATCCTTCATAGCTTATTATGTCTTATCCTTCATGGCTTATTGTGTCATATCCTTCATTGATTACTATGTCATATCCTTCATGGCTTATTGTGTCATATTCTTCATTGATTACTATGTCATATCCTTCATAGCTTACTATGTCATATCCTTCATAGGTTATTGTGCCATGTCCTTCATAGCTTATTACATTATATCCTTCATAGCTTACTATGTCTTATCCTTCATGGCTTATTGTGTCATATCCTTCATTGATTACTATGTCATATTCTTCATAGCTTACTGTGTCATATCCTTCATAGGTTATTGTGTCATGTCCTTCATAGTTTAGTACATCATATCCTTTGTAGCTTACTATGTCTTATCCTTCATGGCTTATTGTGTGGTATCCTTCATTGATTACTATGTCATATTCTTCATGGCTTATTGTGTCATAGTCTTCATTGATTACTATGTCATATCCTTCATAGATTGCTATGTTTGCCAATAGGCTCTAGGCTTAGACTGTTAGTGTACTGAGCCACTTACTGCCACTACTGTTGTACAATTCCAGAAAAGGATTAACATTTCTGTTAGCGAATTCTGTCTTGGTGGAGATTAGTCAATGAGTTAAAAACTTATCTGGCTTCCATCCAGACAAGCATAGAGAAGCTGAAGCAGTCATGTAAACTGCTTAGTTATTTTCATCATCATCATGTAAAACTGAAGGCTTAGAAAGTGATTATGGGTGAAAATATGAATAAGAAATATGATACAATTTTATTATGAGTTACTTTCATATAGTTGATATAGTGAATATGTCATCAGTTTTGAGTAATTTAACTTTTTAAAGGCTAGTATTGGTGAATAAATTCATTATATGAATGCACAGTTATAGTGTAGTACAGAAAATATTAAGTCAAGTGAGGAGCAACAAAAGAAACCGGACTTCAGGTTTTAGAAAGCTGATGAACACTTGTGTACCAATCTACTTCCTAAAGATCTACACTTCCACTGAAGAGCCAAAAAAAAAAAAAAAAAAAAAAAAAAAAAATAAAGAACTGCTGCTGCTTTGGTTAAACTGTAGCACACTGATGTGAACTCGTTACACAAAGTGCTGAAGTCCCTTTCTGCATGAGCTTATTGATACTCTTGACCATGCCTACTTAACACTTTGCACCTGGGAAGTTTGCTCCCTTCACTTCACCTTTGCTATTCTACTGGTCTTATAATTTTGTTAAAGAGTAGGAAGATGTTCTTCGTGTTTCACTGTTGCAGTCATTACATTTGGGTAATCTGCTGGCAGGTTGCCCTCAGTCGGCCTGATTGACTGCGTCGGTTGCTGTCCCTTCTTCCATGATGTCAGGTCATCAGGGGTATAAAACATGCAGCTGACGCTATTACATCAGTCTTTCTTGCTTCACGGTGCCCGAAGCAGAAGCAGTTCGCAAGTGCCGGTCAGCCATCTCCTGAAATTTTCATGTTCGAGTTCCAGAACCGAAGTCTTCAACTAAAAGCTATGTAGCCTGATGGGGAAACTTTTTCTTTCTCCTTACCGATGTCAGTAAAAGTTAATAATTGCATTACTTGTGGGAAGCAAATACCTCATAAGGATTTTCATTTGTACTGTATTCCTTGCCTAGGCCCTGACCACAATGTACCTTGCTGTCGGTTTTGTGCTAAATTTAATCAACGCACTATTAAACGTCTGTATATTTTTGCTTCTAAATATTTTGACTCACGATTTAATTATCCAGAAATGTCATTGGTTAGCAATCCGACTACTGGAATACCTAAAAAACGCAAACAAAAAGACAGAGACAGGCTATCGAGGTCCAAAACTGATGACAACGCTTATCCTAAGCCAGTCACCAGTTTGCAGGTACTCAGTGAGGCGCTTTCACAGCCCCTGATACCCGCTACTTCTGATTCGCAGGCCTCTACTGAGACCCATTCAGAGCATGGTATGCCGCGAGATGCTTCAATTATGAAAACCATGGATGTCTCTACCTTAGATGGGTCTGGAGCCGCTGTGCAGGCACCGGCTTCTGAGGGTGTTTTCAGGCCTACAGATTTGTATATTATACTGACGCCATCTTCAAAAATAAGGCCAAAATCTAAATCTATGTCTAAAAAACCGACGCCTGGGCCACATGCGCAGGCCCCTATGCCTAAAAAACAAATTATCAAAATGGCTGAAGATTTAATTACTCTGATCAGGGGTAGCCAACCCCCTCCTTCTAAGAGGCCTAGGCAAGACATTGATTATGAATCTTCTGAACAGGATTCTATTTCTTCTGACTCTTCTAATGAACAGGATTTGTCTATACCTACTTATGAGGACTCTGATGCAGAAGATTCCATTCCTTTTGCTTCTCCCCCTGAGGATTTTTCTTTTGGGGAAACTTTTACATACCTTAAGGGAACATTTCCACTGGGAAAGTCAGGATTTCTCTGAATCTAAAAAGAGACTTAGGGGTTTTCTTCTTCTTCCTCAGCATAGGCCTTTGGCTATACCTCCTGTTCTAGACATTGTTGATGATGTTTTTTCAGAATCTAGTATGGTTCCTGATTCTCTGCCTCCATCTCCTTGTAAGTCAGACATATACTACAGGGTTCCTGACTTCCACAAATTCATTTTCAAAAATCCTATTGCAGATCCTGAAACCATTTCTCAGGGTCCTAAGGGCATTAAGGCCTCTACTGCTAAAAATCCTACCCCTTCTGATAGAGATTTCCAGGGCGCTGGATAGATGGGGTAAGAAGGTTTACACTTCTGCAACCTTGGCAATCAGGGCTTTAAACTGTCAATTTCATATGCTTAAATATCAACAGCATATCATGGGACTGCTTAAACAGGAAATGATGTTAATTTCTGACTGTGTGGAAAATAAAGATTTACAGGATTTATTGCATTCAGCTGAACAAGTTGGAAAACATACTTTGCAATGTGGTTTTGATTCTTTGGAGGCCTCTTCAGGGCTGCTGTAACTGGGTCTGTGCTAAGAAGGCATGCTTGTCTCAAAGAGCAAACTCTGCCTGATCATGTTAAAGCAAAATTGTTGGATGCTCCTTTACAACAGGACCGTCTCTTTGGTAATAAGGCTGAAGACGTTTTAAAAAAGATGGAAGATAAAGATAAATATATGCAAACTGTGAAAGATTTCTTGCAAGTGCAACCTCCAAGATTTAATAGGCTCTGACCTACTAAGAACTGGTCCTTTCCAGTTCCTTCGAGAGCCACTCAAGTCAAACCTAGACATTCCAAAGGCTCCAGGTTTCAGTCACAAGGGACTTTTAGAACAAAACAATGGGGTGCCTCCACCTCCAAATCTGGAAACAACAAGGCACCTCCCTATGGTAAACAGTCTCAATGACTTCCCTCTACACTTACCAAGCACTTACCTTTTAGCCGCCCCTTTGTGGGGGAAACTGGCACTTCATGCAAGAAACTGGCAACTTATAACCCAAGACAAATGGGTTTTAAATATAGTATCCCAGGGATACAGATTTCATTTCCACACGTTACCAATCCCAAATGGATGGCCAGACCTCCCCCCAAATCAGTGGGCAGAGGCCCAGAAACAAGTACTGTCCCTCATGAACATGGGGGCTATTCAGCCAGTACCAGAAGAGGAAAAGGGACAAGGTTTCTATTCAAGACTTTTCCTGGTACCCAGAAAAGAAAATTCATGGTGTCCAATTCTGGACTTATCTACTCTAAACACATTTCTGGACATTCCAAAATTCAAGATGCTGACTCTTCAACAGTTACTTCCTATGCTAAGCAAAGATGCCTGGTTGGTAACTCTAGACTTAAAAGAGGCTTACCTGCATATCCCAATCAGGGAATCTTGCAGAAGATACCTCCGCTTCAAAGCAGGCTACTTGCATTACCAGTTCTCTGCACTGCCCTTTGGCTTATCTACTGCACCTAGGGTTTTCACAAAGTGCCTGGCTCCAGTGATTGCATATTGCAGGCAAAGAAATATTCAAATATATCCATACCTGGACGATTGTCTAACTCAGGCAGAAAACAAGGACATCCTTATGCCAGAAAAGCAAATTCATTTGGTAACTTACTTCAAACAGGGGGCCACAAAAACCCTGCTATCTGCAAGACAAATTCTGCAAACCTTGGGGTTCATGGCCTCTTGCATTCTTCTAATTCCATATGCAAGACTGCATATGAGGAAACTTCAGTGGTACTTAAAAAGTTTATGGAGTCAACATTGTCACAGTCTGGAAACAATGATTCCTATCATACCTTGCCTGCAACTAGAGTTCCTATGGTGGGCAGACGCCTGCCACCAAAACAAGGGACTGCCATTCACTCCACCCCCTGCTGCCCAAACCCTAACTACATACGCATCAGACTATGCTTGGGGAGCTCATCTGGCAGGGAAGTGCATTCAGGGCAAATGGAGCCCAAATCAAATACACCTTCATATCAATCAGAAAGAGATGCTAGCTGTACAGAATGCACTGTCAGCCTTCAAGGACTACCTTCATCCAGGAACTAATGATAAAGACAGACAACACCACAGTTATGTGTACATAAACAAGCAGGGGGGTACACACTCCTACCCCCTTTGCAGACTAGCCATGGCATTGTGGAACACGGCCTTGACCTACCAAATACAACTACAAGCTCAATTCCTGCCAGGAAAACTGAATACTCTGGCAGACGAACTAAGCAGAAATCTCATGGACCCACACGAATGGAAACTGGAACCACAGATTTTCAAAATGTTGACACTCAAATGGGGGAGTCCAGACATAGATCTTTTTGCCTCACCCCAGAACTATCAGTTGGACAAATTCTGCACAAAAACTCATCACAAAAAAGCCTGGAAAGTGGATGCTCTATCATTCAGCTGGAAAAACCTATCAGTCTATGCTTTTCCCCCTCTGCCTCTGCTCTCCAAAGTTCTACTAAAAGTCAAACAGGACAAACCAAAAATGATTCTGATTGCTCCAGAATGGCCTCGCCAACACTGGTACCCACTCCTGTGCAATGTGTCACACCTTCCACCATGGCACCTGCCTCAGACACCTTACCTACTGTCTCAGCAGAACAATCAAATTCTACACACTCATCTCCAAACTTTGAATCTTGCAGCGTGGCTAATCACCTAAATTCACCCTTAGTATCCCTCAGCAAACCTGTGATGGATGTCATTTTGGAGGCGAGAAGGCCTAGTACTAGAAAATCTTATACTGACAAATGGAAAAGATTCTGTGCCTGAAATCAATTACAAGGAATAAGCACAGCAGTGCCCAATATTCCTCAGATTTTACAATACTTAACTGAGATGCTTCACAAGGGCCTGTCCTTTTCTTCCATAAAAAGCCATGCCTCAGCCACTTCAGCTCATTACAACACAGAACCTCTCCTCTTCTCTCATCCTCTGCTAAAGCAGTATCTCAGAAGGGCCAAAAACTTAAGACCACCCAGGAGAGCTCCAACCCCTGCCTGGGACCTCAATTTTATATTGAAAAAACTCACTCTCCCTCCTTTCGAGCCAGCTGCTACTGCAGACTTAAAATTTTTCTCCTGGAAAATAGCTTTCCTTTTAGCAGTCACTTCAGCTAGAAGGATTTCTGAATTACAGGCTCTTATGGCAGTGAAGCCTTTCATTATTTTTCATGTGAACAGGGTGTCTATCAGGACCAATCCATCCTTCATGCCTAAGGTGGTATCCAGTGTGGCTCTTAATCAGACCATTCATTTGCCAACTTTCTTTCCCAATCCACAGAACAAGGGGGACTGGACTCTGCATTCATTGGATGTACACAGACAACTTAGATTTTACTTAAACAGGACAAAATCTCTAAGAAAATCTGAACAACTACTGGTGGCATTTGCTGCAGGGGTAGAGGGAAAGGCTATTTCAAAGCAGACTATTTCCAAATGGATAAGCCATTGTATTCATTTCTGCTCTATGCAACATGGTAAAACTATCCCCCAGGGGATCAGATCTCATTCCACCAGGGCTGCATCTACTTCTACAGCCTTTCTCAGAGGTGTTCCTACCAGAGACGTTCTAGAAGCTGCTACCTGAAGCTCAGTGCAAACGTTCACCAAACATTACCATTTACCTTTCTTCTCTAAATCCAGAGCTGGCTTTGCCACAGCTGTCCTGCAGGGCGTCATAGCTGGTCCTAATGCTGTATAAATCCATCCTCCCAACCATAGCTTTGGGAATCTACCCAAATGTAATGACTGCAGCAGTGAAACACGAAGAACATAGTACAGTTGTGTACACTTACCATAAATGTAGATGTTCGAGTGAATTCACTGTTGCAGTCCTGGTTACCCTCTCTCCAGCCCCCTGTTTTTCTCTTACTATACCTCTACTTTCTTTTACTATGCTTAAAAGCCTTTTTGGTGTATTTGCTTTTGTTTGGAGGTATATTTTTTGTGTTTTTAATTATATATATATATATATATATATATATATATATATATATATATATTTTGCTCCCCCATCTGGGGCAAGAAAAACTGATGTAATGGCATCGGCTGCATGTTTTATACCCCTGACAACCTGACGTCATGGAAGAAGGGACAGCAACTGATGCAGGACCCAAGACTTTGTTAATCAGGCCGACTGAGGGCAACCTGCCAGCAGATTGCCCAAATGTAATGACTGCAACAGTGAATACACTCGAACATCTACATTTATGGTAAGTGTACACAACTGTACTGTCTGTCTACTAGCTTTGGATGTTTACTGCAAGGTTTTTGCATTCTGACAGATATGTAGTGTACTCAGAAATACATGTTCCAAAGATCGCTTCAATAGGATTGTGGAGGGGAATCAAGAATTAACTAAACTAGATGGAGAAAATGGTGTAATTAATAAATAGATAGCTTGCTGAATGAATTAACAGCATGGTTAATGCTATCAATCAGGTAACATTTATATAGATCTACAAGATCTTAATAAAGCTATAGAAAGATAACAGTATCCATTTCATGCAGCTGCGGAAGTGAAAGTGTTTTAATTATGATTGATTCAGAGCAATGATTCTGGCAAATAAAACATTTGGGTGGAGGTTTCAAGATGTTTACTTACTTTATGTATGCTGTGCACAGAATTTTGAGACTTCACATCATTAATAGCAAAAGTTTTTCAGGGAAATGTTCACAGATCGAGAGTCTTGATAGTTGTTAATAGTATTGATTTAGATCAGAGAAGAACATAATACAAATTGACCTAGTTAGGAAAGACTGAAATAGAATAGAATAAATTCAAGCTGAGTCAAAATAAGAGTAAAGTCTGAATTACAGAACTCAGGTGTAGGAGCTATTTTGTTAATGTCTGAAACATACCTCTGAACCACTTAGTGCAAGAAATGTGGAAAATGTCAAACAAAATGGGGTACAAAGGCCCAAAAATACAGATATGTTTTAAATATTGCTCATAAATTTAGAAAGTTGCAAGAGTAACACCGTTTGTTTTAGTACACATTTTCAGAAGGATTTGAAGTCTGAAACTTAAATGTATGTCATTATTTAGTGACTTCAGTCCTCAGATCATCCCAGTGATTTGCCAAAAAACACAAATTTTATGAGGAGCAGACCAAAAAATGATACAAAAATCTGGACATTTGGCGAAAATTTGGACAGTTGAGAGGTAAGGTCTGAAGGACTGAAACCAGACACTGAAAAAGTAAGAGCAATAGTGCAAATATCTCTACTTCACAGGACAAACAAGCTCTCATGAAATGGAATATCTTTCAAAGTCCAATCCAAATGTATTGAATCATTAAGGAAATTATTAGAACATGATAAGGAATGGTACTGTGGTGCAAAACAAAAAACATTTTTAAAATTCTTAAGCAGTTAGTAACGGATGCACCCATATTAGGGGATTATGATATGAGTAAGTCTGTTATATTACAAGTAGTTGTTAACCAGATTGGAGCTGTTTCAGATTTTTCAAAAAATAATCTAGTTTACTGATCAAGAGTTTTTACAGAATGCCAAAGAAGGTGTGCTAAGGATGAAAAACAGCTGTTAATATATATGGATGTGAAACGTTTCATAAATATGCTTATGACAAAACTGTTAATTGAAGGTCATAAAACACTACATTATCTAAGACATCATTCTACAAAGCACCACTGAGATAACAGAACATTTTATTGATTCTATAGAAGTACGTTTTGTTTATGAAGTAGAAGCCAGAAAAAGTACAGATAGTATGTTTGATGAGTTTTTATTTTCCGGATTAACAATGTTTCCTTGGAGAAGAAGTACTGAGATTGAAAAACAGCTGCTGACAATATATATGGATGTGAAAAGTTTATAAATATGCTTATGACAAAACTGTTACTTGAAGAAGATCATAAATGATTGCATTATCTATTTAAGAAATCATTGTACAAAGCACCACTAATATAGCAGACATTTTATTGATTTTACAGAGGTATGATTTGGTTATGATGTACAAGTAAGAAAAAAGTGCAGATAATAGGTCTGATGAGTTTTTATTTTCCTAATTAGCAATATTTCCTTGGAGAAGAAGTTAATGTAAACAGAATGACTCCACGGTTGCTTTAAAGGAATAGAAGCTCAAATAGTTTTGTATAGTGTATAGAGAATGATTTAGAGGTGAGACTTTATTGAGATACTGACATGAAAGCTTTGCTATAGTTGAGGTCTGCTGTGAGGAAAGCAATGCATGTATATGTTTTGTTTAAAGAAAAAAATAAGTTGTATACAGATAAAGATGCTTAAAGCAGATAAATAACACTGTCCAGTCAACGCAGATAAGAACAAAAGAGTTCCACCAAGGAACTGTGAGTGTATGAAAGAATTTGTGATGTGCTGAGTTGGAATGTTAGCACATGCTGAAGTAAAGGTTCAAAGCTATTCAGCCTGCAGTGGATATCATAATAATGATCCACACAAAGCTAATCCTTATTTAGTCTGGAAGACCATGGAGTTAATTAAGAGCGGACTTGTTTCAGTTCCTTAACTGCCTGCATACTTGATATATGTAGATCATTATTTGAAGTTTCCAGAGGTTATGATGTTGACAGATACTTCAAGCAATGTCATGAACAATGCACACGAAGCTGTGCTCTGAAGACAAGAGATTCCTGATGAAGTAATATCAGATAATGCTCCACAGTATCCAAGAATGCAATTTGAGACATTTAGTGCAGTGCAGATTTCATTTTGTGACCTATAGTCCAAACTGTTTACAGTCACGTGATTGAACCATGAAAATAAAAACTCATGGTGAAAACTCAGAGCATTAACACTTCTTGTTATGTAGGCATGCATCTAATTTTGCAAGAACAGCAGGATGCTCCAGCACAGGATTCAAATATTTTACAAGTTGACCCACTTATGGATTGTATATTAAAGAATACAATACCTTGCTTTACTTCCTTGCCTCATCTGTAATACCTTATTTCAGATAAACCTAAACTGAAGGGAAGTTAGTATAGATAAAATATTTCTGTGATTAGAAAGCAGAATGCTTATGTTGTTTACAAGAGGCATATAGAGTAAATGTGAAGCAAGGTTCCACAGAACGTGTCCAGGAGTGGTCGTGAAGCATTCTGAATGATTTACACATTTTGTTGCTTATACTGAGAATGAGAAGCTGTTGAGAAGAATTTGGATATATTTAATCAAAATGAATACTGCGGTGGTGGTGCTGCGGTAGCGTTGTCGCCTCATAGCAAGACGTTGTCTCATTCGATTCTCAGCTAGAGCGTCTCCTGTGTGGAGGCTTATGTGAATGGGGTGTGCCTTTGTTGAAGGTTGTGCGTCAGGGCTGGTAACCCGGTACGTAAAAATCTACTACCAATCATTAGCGGACCGGAGTTCCGCTGTGGCGACCCCTAACTGTGAAAAGCCGAAAGATACAAGATACAAGTTAATCAAAATGAATATGCATCACAAAGACTGTACTGAATTAAGTGACTATGTTTCTGATGCTTGTAGTAAACAGGTAGTTAGAGAAGAGTCTAGAAAAATATCCAAAGAGGTGTAGCAGTAGACATTTCCAGTAGCAGTAGTAGGTGAGTGCAATAGACTGGCCTACCTCATAAACGTAAGAATCACCAAGGAGATTGGTCTCACCGACCATGGTACATTGTAATGAGGCAATTTGGGGTTTGCTAATTCTATTTATCCATGTGCTGTCCCCGTAAACTGCCTGCAGTTACTGATATATGCTGTTGAGAGATAGTGAGTTGCTTTGCTGTGTAGGTTACCATGACTGGCCGAGATATTTCACTCAGACGAAAGGCACCAGTCACTCATTGAAGTCAACTGATGAAGTTCTGTTGCAGGTTCAGATGAGATTTAGACGTATGTGAGTGTGTGTGTGTGTGTGTGTGTGTGTGTGTGTGTGTGTGTGTGTGCGTGCGTGCGTGTGTGTGTGTGTCTGTATGCAAGGTTGTGAATAAAGTTAGGTGACTGTGTGTGCATATGTCTACCTGGGTGGTCACAGTAGAAGGGGTTAGGTGTGTGATCAAGATTGTGTATGTGTGTGTGTGTGTGTGTGTGTGTGTGTGTGTGTGTGTGTGTGTGTGTGTGTGTGTGTGTGTATGTATGAATGTGTGTGTGTGTGTGTGTGTGTGTGTGTGTGTGGGGGTGCCTGTCATACTTCTCAGTCTTATTTCTCTATAATTTGGACAAAGTCAAAAATAATTGTGGGATAACTGGCCACAATCTGAGACAATTTTTAAATATTACTGTAATTCACATTTGAGAGGTATGATGCTTGTGCCAACATGATGCATGGGCCATCAGAGGACACTACCACTGCAATATGCTTTCAGCATGAGTGGTAGAAACATGTGATTCAGATGCATGCGAATTAGCTGATAGTGAGGTCTTCCTCATTGCAGCTAAAGCTTTCTCTCAATCGCATTTTTCACTACTGCATAAATTAACCTGCTTGTGGTAGGCACTTAACATGACAGCAGCCCTCTTTTTCTGAATCCTAGGGATTGTCCTTTTTAGCAAGATAAATGGTTACATAAGTATAAATATCATACATCTGCGAAGTTCACAACTGTATTTTATAGAGCCTATATGCCAGTGAATATACATACACATATACATATGTGTATAATAACAATGCAAACACTCTAGTCTTTAACAGATTTACAACATTCAACATACTGTTGAGGTAGATCAAAAGTAGTATCATGAAATATGACATTTTCAGCAGTGATATGAATTACGTTTATCCTGATAAGATTTGATATGTAGTTGACAGGAATAATAACAGCTGCTTTTGACTTTATGGAGGGTTTGACATGTAACCTATAATCCGTGACTTCAGTGTTACTGAGCTCTGCCTATAGATGAGATATAAAACTGAAATATAAGTGAAAATAGGCTCTTTTTTATTCCATGTCTTCAAGAAAAATAGCTAGAGAGGTACAGCAAACAAGCTATCCTTCAAACTGAGATATGAAATTTCCAGGACAGTACTTTTTAAAAGAGACATTGATTAGTACTGTTTACAGAAGGCTAGAACAGTAATTATACATTAGAAGACTTGAATTAAAGTAAAAATAGTCTGTGTCATTTGGGTACTGAATAATTTCAAAGAAAGGTTCTTGCTGTACTGAATATGGACTGAAAAATTCAGATGCAAACTGACACAGTTGGAAATATGTTTCAATCTTTATCTTTTGGCATTACTTTCTATACTATGAATATGTTTGCAGGTTAGTTGTAACTAATTCGTGACTGGAAGATATTCCTAGCAGTTACTTATTGTGTGCTTGCTTCATTTAATTACCTGAAAATGCATTTGGCCACTTTTTTAGAGGAAGTACAAAATGGGCAGTGGTGAAGGTGATGAGGGGAAATTAATCCTTTAAGGAGTGTTAAGTTTTTCAGAGTTTCTGAAATTTCTGGAGTTGTATTAATGTATCAGATGAATGGTCTTTTGTATGTAGAGCCCTGCTGTTACCTACAGGGAATCACTGCCCATCTGCAGTGGATGCAGCTGCAGACGTGCAGCATCTCTTTATTTCTAGAATACTAAGCAACTGCATAAAGCTATAGAGAGCTGTATGTGCACATAAATCTGTTAATTTTCAAAGTTCATTGATGTTGTTGTGTCTTTTGGCTTTTCCCGGTTAGGGGTCGCCACAGCGGAACTCCGGTCCGCTAATGATTAGCAGTAGATTTTTACGTGCTGAGTTGACAGCTCTGACGCACAACCTTCAACGAAGGTACGCCCATTCATGCATGTCTCCACACAGAAGACGTTCTAGCTGAGAATCGAATAGGACAACGTCTTACTGTGAGGCGACAATGTAAAGTTCATTGATGTATTGGTTGTATACTGTGGGTATGACCTTTACCTTGGTTTATAGGAAAATATAGATGGTTGTTAATTGAAGGTGCACTGCACTTTTGATATGAAGTCACCTGCTTACATTAGCTATATGTATCGATTCTTGGTGAAACAACTTACTGTACCAGTCACCAGTAGAAACTGCATGCTGCCACATAGACTTGCTTTTCTACATTCACTGCTTTTCAGGAAATGCTTTGTATTTCACTTGAAATGTACTGCTCTGCATCATGCATCGTGTGTTTATAAGTATACATGTATACACATATACACGTGTGTGCTCCTTTATATTCTAATCTCATTGTGGTACATTTAGATCACTTTTGGGGGTGGATTGTAGCTGCTGGTCTCCTGATGAGTCAGGGTAGGACTGGGACCAGCAGAATGGCGTGGATACTGCAGGATTATGGATTAGTGCTTTATTTGGATGAAGAACAGTAGACCTTCAGGGGGTTCATGAAATATAATTGCAGGGGTTAATGCAGCAACAGAAAGATTCAAAATAATCCACAAAAAAAAAAAACAAAACAAAGACTGATGTGATGCTGTCAGGCAAGAAGAAAAACAAAACAACAAAAACATTGGCATGCTTTCCCCTCTACATTGAACCACCAGCACGCACTGCCATTAGTTCCCCTTTATGAGACAAGAACACACACATGGTGCAGCTGTTCTTCAGACAGCTCTAAGAGGATTTTACTTTTAAACATTACAGCTCCCAACACCAGCTTGACAAACCCCAATTGGTGGGTGAGCAGTGGGCTCAGGCAAGGGATTTGTCGCTTGCTTCTGTGAGTTACTTTACCTCACGTCCCCCTTTTGTCAACAAATGCCTCCATCCTATCTTTGGTCTTCACACAAAACTGCAGACAAAACCCATATCCCACCTCCTAACACTCTGAGAGACATCAGGGCTTTATCTATGTAGGCCAGATAGTCATCTGCAAGCTAAGGGGAAATTATACACAGGTATCAATTAAGTAATAGGCATGTGGCGGGGGGGGGGGGTAAAGGAATGGCTGTTATTATTCTACTGATCTCTGCAATGCATGATGCACTGCATTACCTGCCAGTGAATCCATAACAAATGTGTGCAGTGTGGAATATTGTGCTTATGTACACGTCATGCATTTGTCTGTTTGCAATACTGACTGAACTGTATGCTTATTCTCTGCAATGGAGTCACAGCATAGTACACAGACTGGTGTAATCTATTTATGCATTCAGAGACAAATGCAAAACATAGGCTGAGAAATTTTAGTTGTATTAATTTCAAGCTGATTTGAAAATATACCTTGAAAACAGAAGCATTTTTATACTGGCACTGTAGAATCAAGGAGGAAATATGCAGTGGAGACAAATGATGCTACATCTCTTCAAGGAAAAGTTTTCAGGAGAAATATTGATATTGTGGGAGGAAATAAGAAGATGTAGGAATAATAAATGTCACTTTAGTGAGAGTAGTAGCTAGAAAGATGGGAATAAGCATAACAGATACATTAGAGAGAAAGGAAAACATACCACTGCGTATTACCTAATGGAATAAGGGCATAGTAGATAGCTTATTTAATATTTATTTATTTTATTTTTATTTATTTATTGACATTTGTTAACCGGGTTGGTCCAGCTGGGCTTGTGGCCCATTTTCAATGGAGGCCCGAGGAGAAAAGCTCCAAAAAAAAAAAAAACACAAACAGTTTACAGAGAATCAAACATCTGAGTCAAAAATATGGTCAAAATCAGTTATACAAGAACGTTAGAGAGACAAAGCAGAAATGCAAACACATGATATATACATATCAATATTTTTACAGACTAAAAATATATTTACATATTTACAAAAAGAGTTATGTCCAACATTGTAGAGTTTAATAAGTATCCAAATAATGGAGTACTTAGATGTATGTGGAGGGACTGAAAAGGTATGCAGGGAGCTTAAGTAGGGGCTTGACAAGGACATATTTTGGAGTTGAGTAGATGAAGTTTGAGTTTTTCTGTAAAGTGGGATGGGTGAATAATGGAACAAATGTCTCTTGGGAGTTTGTTCCAAGCTTGGGCAATGGAATGTTTATATAGGAGTTTGTTGGCTATTTTTTGGGGGTTGGTAGATTTGTAGTAGTTGCTGATTAGAAGTATGGAGAGTCTGCGGAGGAGTGTAGATAGAGATGAAGGAAGAGAGAGCAGGGCAGGATGAAGCTTTGTAAAGAATGAAGTGTAACATTTGAAGTTGTGACTGCAGTAGAAGATGGGGGAATTCTAATCAGTGGAGATTATTTATGGCAAGGCATTGATGTGTATTGTATGGAGAGTTGTGATAAATCTGGCCATCTTGTGGTAAATTTGTTTAAAGTAGAAAGTTGGATGTTGGTGAGTACTGGGGCAGCATATAGAAGGGAGGGGAGGAGAAGAGCTTGTGGAAGGGAGAGTCCAAAAGAAACAGATGCAGGTACTGGGTGTACGCTCAGTATTCACCTTAGAGCAAAATAAGCAAAAAGAATGCAAACTGTCATGGCTGAAGCAAAGCTTATTTAATAGAGCAATAGTGCTCTATTAAATACGCTTTGCTTCAGTTGTGACAGTTCATATTCTTTTTGTTTATTGTGGAAGGGAGAGTCTGGCATTTGTAGTTGGACATTTTTTTATTGTGATACAGTAAAACCAGTTTCTGGTGAGTCTTTTTTATGCTTTGGAGGATGTGCAAGTTGAATTTAAGTTCATCATCTATGATGATCCCAAGGAGTTTAGTGTGAGCTTCAGGTTGTATAACAGTGTTATTAGAGGAAGTAATAGTAAAGGTGGATTTGAGGTTAGAGAGAGATTGGGGGGAAAATAGTTAAGAGTTTGATCTTTTTAGGGATGAGAATGAGTAGATTCCTGGACAACCACTGTTCAGTGAATAGGAAGGCCTGTTGAGTAAGAGTGTGGAGACTGGAAATATTGTCTGAGATAGAGATGAGAGTTGAGTCGTCTGTATATTTGGTTGAGGGAGGATTGCTCACAAGAAGTATAGAGGTCACTGGTAAAGACATTAAATAGGAGGTGACCCAGGATGGAACCTTGTGATACCCCGGTTGGGACAGGTATGAATGCAGAAGTGGTAGAGAGACATTTAGCAGATTGCTGCCTGCAGGATAAGTAACTGGAGAACCAGGCAAGGGAGGAAGAAGATAGATTGAGGTATGCAAGTTTAGATAGCAGTAAGGGATGGGAGACTGTATCAAAGGCTTTGGAAAGTTCAAGGAAGAGACATGATATGAGTTTGTTATTGTCTGGGGCCTCGGCAATGGTATGTGTAAAGGATAAGAGGGCAGTCGTTGTGCTGTTGTTGGGACATAAACCATGCTGAGTGGGAGTAACAAGGTTATGCTGGAGGAGGTAGTTTAGTTGTGAGTGGGATACATTTTTCAAGAATCTTAGAGAGGGGAGATAGAATAACTATAGGTCAGTAGTTAGATGGGTCTGTAGAGTTTCCACCTTTATGCAGGGGAATAGTGAAAAAAGATTTCCATAAGGTAGGGATGGTGGATTCCTGAATAGATCTATTGATTAATATAGATACTGGATAGGCAATTGAGTCAGCAGCAAGTTTGAGGAAGGTAAGAGGTAGATTGTCAGTGGAGGGAGAGCAGGGTTTGAGTTTGTGAAGAAGAGATCTGATGTAGGAAGTAGGAACCGGATGTAAAGAGAATAGTTGTTTGTTAGATGGGTTGGGAGGGGTAGGTATAGAAGTTGTGCTACAGTTGGAAGGTATGAGTTTTTGAATGGTTTCAATAAAGTGTTTATTGGGAAGAGTAGCAGTTTCCAAATGAGATGTATTTAGGTCGGGGCAAGAAGTTGAGGGGCAGCCTAGAGAGAATATTTTGTTAATAGTATACCAGAACTTGCGAGGGTTGGATTTGTTAGTGAATTGTGCAGAGTTATAAAAGGACTTTTTGTCATTATTGGTTTGTTTTTTTTTTGTAAGATTTCTGAGGTGTCTATAAATATGTGGTAGAGGTAATTCCTTTGTCTTGATTCAGGCTTTCCAAGCTCTCTCTCTTTTTAGCATAAGGGACTTGGTTTCTTTGGAGAGCCAGGGACCATAATTGGGTTTTATTCTAACCTTCCTAGAGGGAGCAAGGGAGTTCAGAGTATTCAGGAAGATGCTATTGAACCTAGTAACTGTGTCATTGAGAGGGATTTGTTTAAGGATGGACCCGTCAATGGTGGATAGAACAGAGTTGAAATGGACTACATTAAAATTAAAGAGTTTTTGGCACTCTCTATAAAGGTGAGATTTGGGGGGGGGGTTGGATGGTGTATCTAAGGACCAAGGTGGGGAGGTGGTCGTTAAGTTGGTCTGGTAGGGTAGTGGGGTTGTGGTAGTGGTGAGGGGAGTTGGTGAGTCTCCAGTCAATTATGGAACCAGAAGATGAGTTATTATGGAGGCGGGTGGGCGAAGATATCAGTTGATGGAAAACATGCAAGTTGATGCTGAGTTGTGGAGAGTCGGTTTTAAGTTTTGACCAATCTAGGTTAACATCGACTAAGATGAGGGTTTCATAGGGAATATTGTGGTTAAACCAGTATAAGATATTCTCTAAAGTGGATGAATTGTTTCCAGGTGGGATACAGATGGTGGCAATAGCTATTTTTTTTGTAAGGGTTAAGGTGGGAATTAAGGATGATGAGTTCAGCTGGGTGAAAGTCAGGGATGGGTGTGGGGAAAGGTGAGAGATTGAGGCTATTGGAGTGGAGGATGGCTACACCACTACCGTTTTTTGGGAATCTATCAGAGTGATAGATATTATAGCCTGGTGGGAGAATGTCACTGTATGAGAACATGAAGAATATGAGAACAGTAGCAGTTGTACTTGACACTTAGTGGAAGAAAAAGATGCATAGGAAGAAAACCTAATGGTAAAACAGAAGAGTCTTTGAATACCTGAATGGTAGCTTCTTCTTGACAGAGTAAAATGCAGGGTATGGCAGTAAATGAACTCCTAATATGGAATTCTTTAGTGGGAAGGAAAGGAGAGGGGGGATTGTTATGAGTTATGAATCACTAGAGATGATAGTGTTAGGGAGGGGACTGTGGAGTGGTTACAGAACCAGGAATTGAGTAAAAAGCATTTTAGTCTATATTGAAAATCTTGGTGATTTTCCTATTTCTTGATATTGGGGGAAGTGTGCTCCAGAGACTGGCTCTTTAGTTGGAATACAGGGCATCCCACTATGGAGTTAGTGGCTTACACTTGAAGGTTTTGGGAGGCAATACAGTGGTGGGTTCAGCTGAGGAGAAGGGCTGAAAATTTGGCAGTTTTATTGTAACATTGGTCAAGTTTGTCAGGTTGGGTAGAGTGGAGGTTGATGAGTTCAGTGCAATCATAAAGATGACTATATAAGAGACAGGGATTATTTTTGATAGTGTATTGAATGGAAGCAGCGAATTTGAGATTTTCATCAATATGGACGTACGAGTATTTTTGTGGACTGTGTCAACCTTGATGTTGTGTAGTGAGGTAACTATAAAACTGCCTTTGTTGCAGTTCATAAATGATTATTATAAGCTGTGCTATGGGCTAAAATGTCATAGTTACATTATCTGGGAAAAGGGCACAGGTGGTAGAAGTCACTGCTTTGTAGGTGTATGAAGGGTGGGGCAACTTTCTATATTTAAACGTTGTTATTAGGTTGCTCATTTGGTCTTTATGTTGGAACAAACATATGTGAATGTCTTTGGTGAGTGGCTAAATGAAATCCTATAACACAAGTCCTTCCTTTATTTATTTATTTGTTGTTTATATTTAGGTTACCAGATTATCTGACTGAGTTGCAACTCATTTTCATTTGAGACCTGGGGAAAAAATCCATAATTAATTTATTCATGATATATGATACGTTAAGAATAGATACATATTAAGTCTTATAAAATACTGAGGATGAAAGGACAATTGGTGGTGAAAAAAGGCATCCATGTTAACCTACTGAAAGTTATAGTGTGTACAGTTGTTGAAATGTCAAAATGCTAAAATGTTAAAATGTTGAAGTCAAAATATCTACTCAACACCCCCCCCCCCCGGAAGGACCCCTGTTAGTGGTCGATTTCTGGTTTCCCATATAGGGGAGTGATATCTTTTAACTGTCTGAGTACTGGTACAGTGGACATACATAGTTCATACATGCTATTAGTAGGTATTTTTAGTCCAACATTGTAACGATTCAACATTTTGGCATATCAGGATTTTACATTCAGTAATATGCCTTTCAGGGTACTAATATCCAATAAGTTGACATGTACCCAAGAAAAATATGACGTAGTTTTAGAAAACCAGAAATCGGTGAATTACAGATGACCAATAATGGGAAATTATATTGAAGATTAGAAACTGTAAGGTACAATACATGAGAATAATTTTTCTGGGTCCGAGGTGCTTTGTACTTGGTTATAATAACTTTTCATGCTAAAGAATAAATGGAGAATAAGGGGTAGGGAGGGGTAGCAGTAAACTGACTGAGGACATTTTAGCAGTGTAGTTCCATGAGTATAGTGTAAGGGCATGACAGCACAAGATCAGTTGTTACTGTATGTGAAAAAATATTGGATTGTAAACATTTAAGTGATTCTTGTACAGTTTAAGCATTTATCCTGCTTCAGCAGAACTTGGTTATGAACTTTGGCCTTGTCAGATTATTGAATTAGACTTAACATTAAAATCACATCAATAAAACCATTGTGATATCTGATAGACTTTCTGCTCTTTAAGAGATTGGATCATAATAACAGACAGGGTGTGCCGCACTAAACGTTTTTGCTTCAGTAAATCATTCCACATCAGCATGACTAATGCCTGGGTATAGTAACTTAAATATATCACAGGTTGGTACATACTGATTCTTTTTCTTACTAGGACTAGATTATATGCAGCTTTCAATAACCAGTTTGTTTATTACCATTATTTGCTTTCCTAAATGAAATCACATTACAATTTCTAATGACATTTTACATAATAGTTTTCTTTTGCAAAGTATAGACTCGCCAATCAGAATGACACAATTATGCTAGCAGTCATATGTAGATATATAATCAATTTGTTAGGAATACTACAAAATTAGTATATCACAGTAATTTTAAAACTGATTTTTTTTTTTTTTTTGCAGTTGTGTATTATAAGTTTGCATATTTGCTTTTCTTGTAGCCTTCTGTCTGGTATATCACCTCTATAAAGGCCAAATCCTCCACACTTGTTAACTCTTTGCTGAATGGCAAATTTCAAAGCCAAGTAATGAGTATACTAATGTCTTTCGGCTTTTCCCAGTTAGGGTTGCCACAGCGAAACTCCGGTCTGCTAATGATTGGCAGTGGATTTTTATGGTGCCGAGTTGCCAGCCCGACGCCCAACCTTCAAATAAGGCACACACACAAGGCACACACATTCACGCACGCACCTATCTGCATGTCTTTAAATGTCACTCGACCATGGGGAAAACATGCAGACTCCACACAGAAGGCACTGCAGCTGAGAATCGAACGGTAGAACCTCTTGCTGTGAGGTGACAACGCTAACTGCTGCACCACCGCAGCCAAAGCCAAGCAATGAATATGATTGCTCAGAATAATTAAGGGAAATAGGTTATTCACAGGATCATTTAATTTCTCCCATTGATAAAGTAGAATGTAAGGTTAAAAAGGTTAGAATCTATAAACCGTTACAGGAGCTGGTGATCTAAAGTCTGGTAGGAGGAGATCTTTATTTTGTTATGACATATGTCCCATTTATAAAGGGAATCTATTGTATTCTCAGGGGACAATGGCATATTAATGCTGGGGTTAACATTCACTGACTACTTAAAACACCTTTAGAAATCCCCCAGGCATCCCTGATCATCACATAGTGCATAGCAGAATTTTGGGGGAAGGACATGAAGTTATGGCAAAGAAGCACAAAGGCGGTTCAGTTTGTCCAGATATAGATGATTGTTAGAAACTCTGTTTTGATGGACAATATTTGAAAATATGTGTGAATAAGAATTATTTCCAAGAGGTGGTCATATATGGTATTATTTGTCAATGTACAAGTGTTACATTGTACAAACCAGGAGGATTGCTGGGAAGAACGCACAAGAACACATAAGAGATGTTAGAAAGAATGTGGCAACTACTCCAGTTAACTGCATTTTAAGGAGAAACATGGTAATTATCCACCGTTTCTTAGATTTTTTTATTAATGTTTGTCAGAATTCTAACCTTCTTTTGACAGTTTCACATGTGTTATTGAAAAAAAGGAAGTGTGGTACATTTTACATATGGAATATTTCAACCAGAGTTTTAATAAGGATCTGGTTATGAAACATTTATTGTAATTGTTGTTTATTGGTATGTTTGTAGGCTTTTATATGTATATATGTTTTCCAAATATACACATTTATTTTTCAGTGTTTATTGACTTTTTGGAATGTTTGTACTGCGGTGGTGGTGCTGCGGTAGCATTGTTGCCTTACAGTAAGATGTTGTCCTGTTCGATTCTCAGCTCAAGCATCTTCTGTGTGGAGACGTGTGAATGGGCGTACCTTCATTGAAGGTTGTGCGTCAGGGCTGGCAACTCGGTATGTAAAAATCTACTGCCAATCATTATCGGACCAGAGTTCCGCTGTGGCGACCCCTAACCGGGAAAAGCCAAAAAATACAACATTGACTTTTGGAATGTTTACAGTCAAGTGTTCTTTTAATGATACAGGGTGGTCCACTTTTAATTTTTATATGACTAGTTTGATGTTATGAACTACACTGCAAGAAAGTCTTCATTTCTGTTGTTTACAAATGCTGGATTTTTTTAGTTGGAAAAACATTTTTCAAAGAAATACATGTTTATATGTGTATGGGGAGTGTAAATTCATATGGAATAAGAATATGACTACACAGATTTACATAAATGGCAAGACATTTACGAAGATTGTAAAAGTGAATGCCATTGTGGGTTTAATAGCAGTTAAGGAAGATGAATAAAAAATGAGGCTTCAGAATATGATTTGGCTTCATGTTTCTCTGCTTTTAGAAGCATGTGTTGTTTAAACTGAATCAGAAGGGCTGTCATGTTGTTACTTTCATTCCTGGTATGAGTAATACAATTATTTTAATGGCATGCCTGATTTTTTTTTTTGGGGGGGGGGGGCATACATTTTTCTAAGTAAAGCAAATACAGACGACTTGCACTGACAATGAACTGCTTAACAAATTCCCCAGGTATATCTATTGCATCAGTTTAGTGAGTACCCAAAATGAATTCTTTAACAGCAGTAAAGCTGAAATTGCTGAAAATATGAACAGTGCAAAAAATAGCTGAAACAATACTCAACATTCCAGATGTATGGGTAAGGTCAGCTAAGACTGACACTACATGTTTTAAAAGCTTCTGTAGCCCTAACAATGAGTTCCCTTCTTTATCATTTAATGTAAATGTTTTATGTGTCCATTTGTTTTGTTTTATGATGTGCTGATGTGAACATGTTCAATTTGCCTGTATCATAACATTCCCTGTAAAATTGTTTATTTTTCTCTGTGCTTGTATCATGTTGCTTAAGGCAGTAAGGTAACATATCATACTACATAATTTGGGTGGATTGTGCTGTCTCTCCAGACCCCGGAAAGAAAGTTCATTATATGAACATTTGAGTTACAAGCTGGGAGACACCAAGACTAAAGATAGCATAGTGGTTAAGGTACTTACCTCACAGACAAGAAGTCCAGGGTTTGATTCTCATGAAGCGAAAGTGACTAGGCTTAAAATGGTCTACAAGGGCAACTAACCTAGTACTTACTTATGGAGCAGGATTCAGAAATAAATAGTGCAATGCATTATGCAAAACTGCATGATTAGCAGATATGCATATGGCAGGGCCAATTTAGAAACACACATAGGCAGTGCTGTCATACAACCTGGTGACATTACATGATTATCATCGTATGCTAATTACTGTACAATTATATGGAAACAAGCAGCATTACATCAGTGAGCCCAATTATGGATGAAAATGAGGGTAAACCATTAGGCAGAGCAATTCAGAAATATTTAAGATTGTGCAATGATCTGTGGCTGCCAAACACGTTTGTACTCTAATTTCTTTGTCAACAGAGTCAGAGACCATTCTGAGAAGTTAGGAGTAGCAGAAATATCCAGGCAATACATGTTCTAGGCTGTTCCTGTAGTTATTGCCCTACAAATTGCAAAAGGATCTGACCTGACCTAACTTACCATCTCCCGCATGCCAGGGATATAAACTCCATATAAGAGCTTGTATGAACTGCCCTCACAATCCCAAGAATATGAGACAAATGGACTATTTCAAAGATTTTCACTCCTTTTTATTTATTTATTTATTTAGGGATTTTATTTTTGTATATTTGTTAACCTGGTAAGCCCACTGAACACAATCCCTCTGTGTAGTAATTCATATGCAGTGGTAAATTTACCGGGGTTGCTAGGGGAACTGAAGCTCCCCTATTGTATCCACTAACATCTCAACTGTACCACTTTTGGCAGTATGTTTGCTGCTGTTTTTTTTTTTTTCTTTAACTTACAAGCAAGGTTAAACATGGTTGAACTATGAGGATCGAGTCATTTTGCGAGGTTAGCAAAATTACTTGATCCTCACAGTTGAAGTGTGTTCACAAGCTGCGTTTGCTTACAGAAAAGAAAGTAGCAAACATTGTACTGACAAAGGCAGTCTGTGTTCACATACCGCGCTAGTATATTCCCCCACCTCATTCTTTACCATTTTATCCTGGTTTTTGCAGTCCACCAAGTTAGTGAAAATGGTACCAACTACCTCTGACAAATGGCACACCCTACTTGTGAAGACATGCACAAGCACAACCCATCCCTGTCAATTGTCCAGATCTTCTCAGGATGTTAGTATTTTAGTCCCAGACTTTTGTCTGATCCTCATAAAATTTGTGGTTTTCTAGAAAATCTGTGAAGACTGAAGTTGCTAAATAATACAAACATTTGAGTTTCAGACATCATATCCTTCAGAATTTATGCTAACACAAGTCATGTTGTTCTAGCAACTTCCTAAGTTTGTAAGAGCAATATTTAAAATATATACCTATTTTTAGGCATTTGTCCCCCCATTATCTTTGTCCAGGTTTTGTGCACTAAGAGTTGAGAGGTATGGCACAACTACTATTGGGGAGCAGGGTAGGGCAAAGGCAGGGTTTAATATACTGCAGTACAATTACCCAAACAAGTCAGCTTCAAGCCTGCGCTCTCCTCAACTTGATTACATCACTAACTCAAACAGGACTTTAAAGAGTTTTATCTCTACTTGAATTTCTTTTTATTCCATACTCCAAACCTCTTCCATCAGGGAATAGAACTACTCCTGCCATGTCTTGTAACGTTTGTAAACTATGTAGATTCATCTTCTGTCATATGGATCACACCAGCAGTTTTAGCAGGAGGGCATACCTGCCAACTGTCCAGATTTTTCCATCATACCTTTGGTCTGTTCCTCATAAACATGTGGGTTCCTGGCATATTGCTTAGGACTGAAGTCACTAAATAATGGCATGCATTTAAATTTCAGACTTACCCTTCAAACATCAGATCAGAGGACTGAAGGGGTAGTGGTGGTAGCTGCTGTTTTTTTTTTTTTATTTTCTGTAAACTAGGCTGAAGTTCGACTGCCAAAAGCAGTATTGCTTCCGGTGATAGAATGTTTGCTGATGTGGTTTTCTTTTCAGTAACTCAAAGCGTGGTGAAAATAGTTGAAGTGGAAGGTCATTTCCTTGTCAGACTCACAGTCTGACTATCATGTTTCAGGAATTGCCACTGTCATGTTTCTTTTACAAATAGAAGTTAATCTGTGGTAAATCATCCTAACAGTGAGCAAATTGGGCTAAGAGGAATACTTTTTTTTTAATCTACAACTTCTTCTTCAGTAAGTAATTACTCAGAATTAAATTATAAAATTTATGAGCATAATTTGTGGCACAAGTCCTTTTCCTTTTATGTTGTGATAATGATTGCTGCTAGTTAACACCTGTGCGGTACGGAGTGTGGCACCTCGAGCAGCATACACACAGTTTGTATTCCTGAGCTTTTTATGAAAAATATTGTGAAGAGTAGTAAAAGGAAATGCACAATGTTATCAGTTAGTATTATTTACAGTGATAATAGCGTATTTTTAGTCTTTCCATAAATAATATAGTATATTATAATGTACACAAACCCCAAATTCTGTATTTTGCTAAACTCTCACAAATTCTCATTTCTTGGAAATTGTACAACTTAGACATATTGTTTATTGTTAGAAGCTTCAAGTTACAAGCTTTCATACGACAACCAGAAATGACTCTACAAGTTAATTTTTATTGAGATATTTACATCAGTCTGAAAATATTTGCTTAATTATATAATTAGCAATGAAAATAATACCGGATATCTCTCAAGATGTTCAGCTTACAGTGCACATATAAAAAAATAGTTTTCTTAAACAACATCTAGAGTTCCTCCTGATGTCATGCAACAAATTGTAAGTCACTTGTTTTGTTGAAATATAAAGTACATATGGAAATATTGTTTATTTTCATAATTACTAACAGACAGCAAGTGATATACTGCGGTGGTGGTGCTGCGGTAGCGTTGTCGCCTCGTAGCAAGACATTCTCAGCTAGAGCGTCTTCTGTGTGGAGGCATATGTGAATGGAGCGTGCCTTCGTTGAAGGTTGTGAGTCAGGGCTGGTAACCCGGTACATAAAAATCCACTACCAATCATTAGCGGACCGGAGTTCCGCTGTGGCGACCCCTAACCGGGAAAAGCCGAAAGACACAAACAAACTAACAGACAGCAAGTGATATAAATGGACACAAATTTTCCTGTCTCCCACTATGGTATATTACACTGTACTCATCAATAACATGTAGGGTTGTCAGCTATGAAAATATGAACAAAAGTATGAAAATATGAAAAATAGTGATTTGTTTCTCTACTGCAGCACATTCTAGATTAACAATCTTTGCGTTATTTTGGTACTAATTCCTTGCACTTTATAATACTGCCTATTTTTAGCTGGTAAGTTGTTTAGTTAAAGAAGCCAGACCTAAAATGAGCTATGGGTGTGCTCAGGTCAATAAGAAGGCTGAAACATGCTTGTCCACAGCTGGTGGGGTTTTGCTTTACTAGCCTGAATGTATTCGTAAAGCCTTAAAAAAGTAAAATGTCACAGGCATTCAGAAGCCATGCAACTGAAAAACTTTGATGTCCTTAACAGATCATTTGGTGTCAATTATGACAAATTGCAGTTCTTCTCCACACGTCTTAGAGTTCATAGGCGCTCATCTGGATACTGTTTCCCAGATAGTGGCTACCACACACCAGACTGTCCACATTACAAAATCAAGCCCCACAACTATCTTATCAAACTCCTCCAGTCAAGTTGATTTTACAATTAATAAATAATTTGTGGTTAGTGCTTAGAAATGTAAAGAAGTGCTTGTGAGGGAAAGAACTAGTTAGGGCTGAAAAATGTTAATATTGTTGTTAAGAGGTAGAGTATAAAGCAAGAGAAAAGGAAGACTGCATTTTCCTTTAACCTAATATGTGCAAAACTGAGTAACAAGTAGAGATGATGCTCCACTGACAAAGCTCCCCATCCATATCAGTTCTGGATCGGCTACTGATGTGGAACATTGACTAATCTAACCTAGGATGTGCAGAACTGAGTAACAAGTAGGGATGATGTTCCTCTGACAATAGCTCCCCATCCATATCAGTTCTGGATCCACTACTGATGAGGAACATTGACTAATCTAACCTAGGATGTGCAGAACTGAGTAACAAGTAGAGCTGATGTTCTGCTGACAATAGCTCCCCATCCAGATCAGTTCTGGATCCACTACTGATGTGGAACATTGACTAATCTAACCTAGGATGTGCATAACTGAGTAACAGGTAGAGCTGATGTTCCACTGATAATAGCTCTCCATCCATATCAGTTCTGGATCTGCTACTGATGTGGAACATTGACTAATCTTTTACAGAAAGCATCTAGTGGTTGTCAGGGGAGAATGATGGGCCATGATGACATTAAGCTGCAGCATGTGGAGGAGCATATATGGTTCCCATGGACCATAGAGGAGAAAAACAGCACTGCAGCAATTAGTGCAGAAAATTAAGAATCTGAGCTTGTAGTGAGTGACCTACGTCCTGCACCCAAGGTACAGGGTTTGATTCCTTATACCTTAATTTGCTTACTGTCTGAATCTGAACAAGTCACTTAACCAGAAAATCCTTATGGTCAGCCCTGAAATGGGACACTTGAGCTCAGTGGGCTTACCTTGTTAAGAAATGTATAAAATTAAAATAAAATAAAAAATGTTGGAGTTTTTATAATTTTTATTTATTTAACATTTATTTACCGGAAAGATCTGATTGAGACAGAGCCCATTTTCAGCAGAGGCCTGTGGAGAAATACTCCAGACGCATGAATTTGGAATGTAGGAGGAAACCCACGCAAATGCAGGGAGAACATGCAAACTCCACACAGAAAGCACCCCAGCTGAGAATCTAATCAAAAAAACTCTTGCTGTGAGGTGACAATGCTAACCACTGCACCACTGTGCCACCCAACTTCCTGCACCCTTTTAAAACCCATTTGTCTGACATACTTGGGGTTTTTGTTTGCACTTACATTGCCATCAAAGCCCTGCCTCATCCATACAGACATTGATGCAGCATTCAGAAAGATTTCCATTCCATTAATTGCTAGGTTGTGTGCAATGCAGAGGGCATTATATATAATGTGTCTGTGCACCATCCAGGCAGTTACCATGATTCCCACATGTCTGAGCTATATCAACACTTTGCAAGCAGTGGTTTTTCACAGGGAAATCATATTGTTGATGCTGGAAATACCTTGGAGCTGTGGCTTATGATACCAGTACCTAATCTAAAGATCAAGGCTGAAGTGTAATACAACAGCACACTGTTACAGACCCGTATCATCATCAAGTGTGCATTTTTATTTGGATTGATGCAGGCCTACTTCTGCTGCCTAGATTCTGCTGGTAGAGCACTGCAGTATACTCTGGAGACCTGTAGCAAGATATTTACTGTCTGTGCAGCTCTGCACAGCATGGTTGTACTTGGATATCTATAGCATGGGGTTGCCATCAGACAGGCCAGTTGAAGTGGAAGTAATAGGTGAAGAGCTGTCAGAGGAACCAGTTTCAGGGGAAAATCATGCATAGCAGAGGCAGGCACGATATGCTGCAGGACTAGCAAAGAGATGCTGTCTATTCCACAGTTATTGGTCAGATAAGACACAATGCTACACCAACGCTATGCTGTACAGTGTATTGACTGACTGATGTGCATTTGATATTACTTACCTGTGTAACGTAACAGTGAAAGCTGGGCAAAGTTGTCATCACATGCACCCATGGAAAAGGAGTTCAGTGAAAGGATCAGTAATGGGCACATTGTTGGAAAGGGGACTAAAAATGTTGAAGGGTGTTTGTGACATGGCTGGGAGATTGGATGCAGCTAGGTATACTGGGCAGGAGAAGTAGTAGTGCTTCCTTAGGGGGTTAGGTGTCCTGATGTAGCAATTACATGCTCAGTATACAATCCAAGAGACACAGCTCCTGCAGGTATGATTGCACTGTGTGCATGTGTCTGTGACACATGTGGTGGGATATCAGGTAAAAACAATCACAGTGCATGAGTATTCCCGGCCATGGCTGCAACTCCTCTGAGGAATGACATAGATGACAGCAAATTAAAAGACTACAACTGCCTGGCCATACTATGTGCCTGACCACCATAAAAGTTACATTTGCAGGAGTGGCCATGAGATGGAACTCTGGGATCACAACTGGTGGGATGGTTTGTTGGAGGTAGCATTATGTGACTATGACCTACCTGTCCTGTGAGATGTACCTACAATGGAAGCAGATTAATAACTGCCACTGGAAAGGCAATCAGACTCATGGATCAGTGGTGCCTGGATCACTGCCCTGCACATCTGTTTAGTAATGCCCATTGTGACACCCAGATCAGGCAATGAGTAGAATCCATCTTAATGATGACCACAGGCCCTCTGCTTCTGACTCATTCCCACATGCTCTGTGGTGATGCCATTGTCCACTGCTGTCACAAGGCCAGGGGATGAGGGTGCTCCCTGTGTAGGGGTGCTGGGTATGTTCTGTCTTTCCAGGGGTTCTGGAGAGGTGAGGTAGGCAACACAGGCATATCAGTGGGCATGGGTGATACTATTGCTGACAATGGCACTGTCCCTACAGACTGTGTTGAGGCTGCCTCATCATCAGTATCAGCACTGGCATTAGGCTTATCTTATTCCACAGAGGAGGACTGCATGACATAACACCTGTTAAAGGAGAGATAAACACCGACTAGTAACACTGCTAATATGTGCCAACCCCACTTTTCAGTGCTGCAACAGCAATACAGAAAAGTTATGCACAGAATGTGAACAAATGTACCTTATGTGGCATGCCTTCAATCTTGTATCCCCAATGTGCTTGTAGAGGAGATATGGTAGTGTTGAGCATCCCTGTGCTCATGGTACTGGCATGCCACAAGAACATGTTACTGACCTAAGGAAATACCAACCTGATGAATCCTCAGCAGGGACATGGGATGAGGCTTCCAGTTCATATCCAACATTCAGGCCTCTGCCAAACATCAGAGCCCTCTCATGTTTCCAGAATGGTACAACAGGATATGCTCTGCTACCCTATTGTAGTGACAGTATACACATCATTTTTTTAAAGTCCATTTATGCTTTTTGTTTTAAATAAGTGGAAAATGGTAAACCCAAGAGCACTGTCTGGTTAAGTGACTTGCTCTAAGTCACACAGTAAATAAATGGAGGTATAAAGAGTCAAATCCTGTACCCTTGACGCAAGGAAGACACTCATTAAGAGCTTATTGCCTTAATCCTCTTCACTAGCTGCCAGACCTGGGTTAACTTTATTTTCTGATAAATCACTAAGGATTTTACAGTTAGTCAATAATGGCAGTCATTAGAATTTCTTCTTCAGAAATTGCATGTTGATGTTGGTAACTTTTTATGTGATCTGTAGTAGTCTGCCCTCTTATCTGTCTCCAGTTTTGAAAAACATCTCTGATTTTGCTTAATATTTATGCCCTGTCCCTTATTAACTTATTTTTTTCTGGTAAATCAATGAGGAATAATCAGGCAATAATGCCAGTCATTAGAGTTCCACAGTTCTTATTGTTCAGAAAATGTAGGTCCAAATCAACAACCATTTTGTTAACTTTTTAAGTGAATTAGAGTTGTCTGTCATTCACGGCTCTGAGCTGTTAACAAACTTCTACCCATAGCCAAAAGTACAGAGTTTTAATCCTTCTATCTCCATTTATCTACTGTGTTACTTTGAGTAAGTCACTCAACCAGACATTGTTGGTGGTCATCTCCTGAAAAGGAATATTTTACCCAATGGGGTTTCCTGGTTAACAAATAAATAAAATAATTAACATTTTTGATCAATGTTTTTGGCTTTATCGAGAATGCTTGAGCAAAGAAGGTGATAGGTATTTTTGTTTGTTCCTTGTAAAATTTTGGGCATTTTTGACAAGTTGTAGTGGATTGCAGTCACTAAATAATGATGTCACTAAATAATGACTGTAATGTGAGTTTCAGACTTTGAAGCCTTCAGAAAATACTTGCCACTGCAAAGCTTGTTATTCTAAAGACTTTCTAAGTATATAAAAGAAAAATGTAAAATCTTCTCCTGATTTTTTTTCTTTTGTCTGTGAGAGGTATTACAATGGGTTGCAAACTTATTTACATTTCTGGACCATTATTTATGAATGTATTTATTCACTAGATCCTAAGCAAATATTTGAGATGCACAGTCATACAAGTTGCTGCAAATGATGCTTTATGTGTGTGTGTTTGTTCATGATTTTTTTCTTCATATTTATGGTCTGCTGTTTGAAAAAGTTGTGGGTCTGTGTTAGAGTGTTGTGGATTACCACCAATAAATAACAATGAACACATGAGTTTGACTTCATACCCTTCATAAATGCTTGTTAATGCAAAACCTGTTATATTAGCAACTTTGTAAGTATATAAGACCAATATTTAAAGTTTGTTCCTGATTTTGTACGTTGGTCTGCCATTATTTTTGGCTTTGTCTCCTACCCTTAAGCTAAGAGACTGAGAGCTGTGGGAGTGTTCTCTTTAGCTGCACCTACAGCTCTGAAGCAGTGACATAAAAGACACTGTTGTGTCTATTTCTTCCATCAGTAATTTTGCCAATCACAACTAGTAGCTAGAAGTTATTGTCTGACTGGGGATGAGGAGGAAGCATAGCTCTCGTGTACCTTATTAAGGCAATGCTCTTCATTTTGTGAGTTGTAAGTGTTAAAACTTCTATGTTCTCTAGTAATCCACATTGAAAAAGTCTGTTTCAAATTCATTTTTATGATTTTACAGTTAGTCAATAATGGCAGTCATGAAGGATGAACACAGGATAGCAGCAGATTTCTTCAGCTCCACCAGTTTCACTGCACTGACAGGAAATAATTACTTAAAAAATTAATTTATGAAGTAATTTTCTTTCTAAATATGTTTGTTTTATCTATTTCTTGATATATCTAAAAAAGAAAGGACATTTTAATAATATTCCTGTCAGAAATCACCTTGGAAATTTTCCTGTCAGTTTCTCTGTGTGAAATGAGTTCCAGTAAGACAAATTCTCAAGACTCCAGCATCAAGAAAGAACTTCAGTCTCTGATATCTACAATCCAGCAACTAACTGCTAAGATGGATAAACTGGATACCAAAATTGATACTTTCATAGAAAAAACTACAAAACAAATAGACTTGTTACATATAGACTTGCAACAACAGAAGATCCAGATTACAGGCATAGAAGAGACTGTAAATGACATGGAAAATAGAATCCAAGAAGAGGAAATCAACATTGAGTTTTTGCTGAAACAAAATACACATCTACAAACAAAGCTTGATGACCTGGAAAATAGATCTAGGCGCAATAGCATTAGGATTTTTGGACTGCCAGAAAATATTGAAGGTAACAATATTACTTCTTTTTTAACAACATGGCTCCCTAAAACTTTAGACTTACCAGAAGCACTCTCTTTTGGTATCGAAAGAGCCCATAGATCTATAGCTAATACTAACTCTAACAAAAAGTATCCTAGATCAGTTATAGTTAGATTTCTATCATCTTTTGATAAAGAGATGGTTCTTAAATCTGCTTGGGCTAAAGCTCCTGTTAAAAATCAATGAGACAACTGTGCTTTTGACAATGACTATTCTTCTTTAGTAATAACTAAAAGAAAAGTTTTTCTGCCATTAATAAGGGAGCTTAAAAAAGCACAGTTTAAAACCTACCTTATGTTTCCTGCCAAGCTAAAAATCTTCCTTCCTGATGGTCCAAAAATTTTTGATGACTTAGACTCTGCATTGCTGTTTATCAAAAAAAATAAGATTTTGGATAAAATAGAGGAAATGGAATGGGCTAGTCCTTCATTAAAGAGGTTGGCAACTGAAACTTCGTGGAAGACTTAAGAGAAGAAGAAGAGACTAAAAAACAAATAACTTGTTCTATGTTTTTTCTTTTTTTTCTCTCTTTATTTTTTTTTCATTATTAATCTTTTTAAATATAGTTACTGCACTTTCAGAAAGCCACAA
This sequence comes from Protopterus annectens, assembly GCF_019279795.1. NCBI lineage: Eukaryota > Metazoa > Chordata > Ceratodontiformes > Protopteridae > Protopterus > Protopterus annectens. The sequence goes on from NC_056739.1 coordinate 1,291,839,637, forward strand.
ATATTCTGAAAAAGATTTAATCAAAGTTATTTTCTGTGTGCAAAGAAATGTTTTGTTTCATAATCAGTCAAAATATCTGAGGAACTAATAACAAGCTATCATTCAATATGTTTCTCTTTCTGAAAAAGAGAATTAAGGTTAATAACTTGATACATTTTTTTTTCTCTTTTTTCTTTTCTTTATTTTAAACAATGACATTCTATTTAGATTATGCACTGGGTAAGGGGTGGGGGAGGGCAGGGAGAGAAGTGTAATGAAAATATGATAAATGGAATAATAACTTATTTATTCCTTGTAAAAAAGTTTATATGTTGTTTAAATGCTATTGCTAATTATACTTCCTTGATTATATTGTTTATGCTTGTTTACAAATATTCTGTCATGCTTTAATTAATAATAATTAGAACTAAGTAATAGTAAATAGTATGTTTCATTTTCATCTTTATTAATATAAGCAGCAAGTAATATTCCATTGTAAATACTTTTTATAGCTTCCCTTTACATTTTTTTATATCTGCTTTTGCTCTCTTTTATTTTCTACTCTCTTTTTTTTTCTTTTCTCTGTTCTTTCTTTTTATTCTCTTTCATATTAATATATAGACATGCTTTTGATCATACTGGTACAGTAAATAATAAGATTTGTATAAAAATTGAATTGGGGCAAAAATATTGAGTTCTATTACATATTAATAACTTTGGGCTTAGTTTCACTTTCATAGAGGCTGTAATAACTCGTAAAATACTTCGCGAAGGTTTTGTTATGTTTAGCTTCATTTATACTGCTAAATGAATGTCAATCACTTGTTTTTAACAAAATTCCCGCCAAAATGTTAAGGGAGACAATCTGGGATGTGGGTTACCTCGTGAACAGTGTCCTCGAGTTGTTTTAAAAGCTTCAACACTCAGAATTCATGCAGAGAAGCTGAAAGCAGTCAATTTGAACTTTGACCCCAGAATTCACACTGACACATCGCAGATTCATGAAGAACACTCTACCAGGAAGTAGAACTGCTGCAAATGCGACTCTGCGATGGAAAATGAACTCTTTAACATTTAAATGTGAGTTATTTTATATAATTACTTAATTATTTATGTTATAATTTATAAAATATGTAAGTTATAATGATTTTAAATGATGCAGTTTCTCATAGTAAGCAAATGTGATATTTTAGAAGGCATAGAAAGTGAAACATTTATACAAGTGTTCTTGAAAGTTTACTTGACTGCAGAATATTAAAGTATGTTAAAAACTTATGATTTAAACATATACAGTGCTATAATTCATTTGATTTATCTGATTGACAAGCATAAATAACTTTATGACTCTATTCTGGAAGAAGTTGTCATGTGATATATTTTAAAGCAGCAGTTTAGATATACAAATTACAGATGGCTTTCTTCACAATAATGCAAGTGTTTCTGAGAATTTACATAACTATGCAGTATGATTTATAACAATTTCTATAAATTTAATATTTTATTCTACTGACAATAATAAGTATGAGAAAAAGCTCTGATACAAGTAATTTGAAGTCTTTTGGAAGCTGTTAACTGCATTTACATGACAGAAAATAGATACATCTTAATATATGTAATGTCTGAACCATATTAGCCAAAGCTATTGATTTAAATGAACATTAGAACTTATTTTTACAAACTTTGAATAAATTAATATGTAAATATGCCCTTCTTTTTTTTTCTCTCTCTTTCTTTCACTCTCTCTCCCTCTCTCACGTATTTTATTTCTCTCTCTCTTCTTGGTTCCTAATATCAAGTTTATTTGAATGCTATTTGAATATAAATGTATTATATTAAATAGATGTATATAGTAGTATGAATAGTTTTTAAAAAAGTTTCTCTTAGTTTATATGATGCTGTTTTATCAAATGTGTAGTTTTGTCTTACCAGATAATCTAATTGAAAGTTGTTAATTTAAGTTAAATATAACTAGTATTAAATTGATAAGGTGGTAGCTGAGGTACTGCTGCTTAGGGTAGGGGGTTAACTTGAGTAGTATGTACTACTCTAAGTTGGAGTTTTTAACTCCAGGCTGGGTGCAAGGTTTAATCCTTACATCATTTTCTCTTGTTCACTGTTGTATGTATATAGTTCTGACATCCACAATACATTTTGTAAGTTCATTGTCACTACAAACAAAATTGAATCTTATACAAAATCCCATAAGAGATTCAATAAACACAGCTATATTTAAAGGCACACCTAAAGGAGGAGGTATAACATTACTTATTTTGTAAATTGTTATTTTGATCATAAGTTTTTTATGTTTTAAAAATGCCAAATGACTTCTCTAAAAGGAATTTCTTTAAACATTAATGGACTGAATAATCCGTGTAAAAGGGCAAGCCTAATAAGATACATTAATTTACATAAGGCCAACTTAGTCTTCCTTCAAGAAACACATCTCTTGAAAAAAGATATTGATAAACTAGTCACAAACAAATATACAGTATTGGTTAGTTCAGAGCACACTCAGAAAAAAGAGGAGTGGCTATTTTATGGAATAAAAGTATGCCCATTCCTAAAACTATTAAGTCTTATCAAGATGATAAAGGAATGTTTTGTATGGTTACAATACAAATTAATGGGAAGACTTATACATTAATTAATGTATATTGGATACCTGGAATTGGTATTAATACAGTGAAATACCATCTTGATAAGATCATATCATTCTCTATAGGAGATATTATTTTAGCTGGTGATTTTAATTGTATACTACATGAAAGTGACACTACCACTATAGGAAAAAGGAAAATTACATCTAATGCAAAACATTTAAAGTATTTTGCTAATTCTTATCATTTAAATGATATTAATACTCAGACAGACTCAAAATCATTACCATACACCTTTTTTTCTAACAGATACAAAACTTATTCAAAAATAGATAGAGTCTTTATTTCTAACCAGATGGTAACAGAATTAATTAATTCTAAAATCATTTCATGTCCTATATCTGATCATAATTCAATTGTTTTTGAGTTCATGATAAAAATACTCACAATGTTCAGATCAAAAGAATACCAGCATACTTAACTCAACTAAAAGACTATAAAGAATATATACTTTCAGAAGTACAACATTTTCTAGACATAAATAATACTCCTGAAGTCTCCATTGTTTATGTTTGGGATGCTTTAAAATCATATCTATATGGACAAAGTATCAGATGGTATAATAATAAAAGGAAATCTTGGGATAAGGAATTGTTAGATATTCAAAGTAAACTAGACTCTTATAAACATAATAATAAAGAAAATATTATGGATAAGAAAGTCATTGAAGAAATAAACAAACTAAATGAGAAATACAAAGAAATTTTAACTCATAAAGTTAAAATAACTTTAGAGAAATACAAGTTTTTGTCTTACTCAATAAGCCCCAAATACTTACATAGACTTAAAAATAAAACAAAAAGGTTGAATAAACAAAATCATATCAAATAAATCTTTTCTCTAAGGAAAAAGAAGAATGTTTCTAGTCTACCAGAAACACTAGATGAATTTAGAAATCACTTTCACAAAATTAATCATAACATTAGCATGGAACCTAAAGATAAAATAAAGGAATTTATAACCACAAACATGAATAAAAAGCTTAATAAACAACAGACTAAACTATTGGATAAAAGTATTTCATATACAGAGGTTGTTACACAAATAAACAAGCTTAAATCAAACAAAGCACCAGGTAATGATGGTATTATACCAGAGATATATAAAATCCGTTCTAAAGTACATACTCATTAATTCATAAGGTTTTTATGTTGGCTCAAAATGAGCTAATAACCTCCCCCATCTTGGCAATATACATTTATTTCGCCAATTTTAAAACCTAATAAAGATCCAACTAGATGTACTTTATATCGACCTATCTCATTACTTAATGTTTATTATAAAATGTTTATGAGTATTTTTGCTGATAGATTGAAGACAATCATCCCTGGCATTATAGATATAGATCAGACAGGCTTCATTGTAAATAGAAATACTTTTGATAATATAAGGAGAACTCTAACATTAATTGATTTTGCAAATAGGAAAAAGAAAGATTTAATACTTATTAGTCTTGATATAAGTTCAGCATTTGATTCAGTAAGTTGGGACTACCTGTTTACCTTACTGAAGTGCACAAACTTCTCAGATGCATTTGTAAATTTAATTGAACATCTATACAAAGGAACATTGGCTTATATTAAGGTAGGAACATATGTCTCACAAAAAATACCCATTTTTAAAGTTACAAAACAAGGGTGTCCACTCTCTCCACTATTATTCACTTTAATAATGGAGCCTTGGGCTAATTTGATCAGAAACAGTACTGACATAGAGGGATTTGAAATAGATGAAAATACAACATCTAAAATTCAACTTTTTGCAGATGATGTTCTAATTACATCAGCAGGATCTAATTCTTCTATGCAGTCTCTATTTGATAAAATGATGAATTTTAGAAGTATTTCTGGTTTAATATTCAGTGAAGAAAAAACTAAAATACTACCTATATATACACGAAAAAATGTTCTCATTAGTAATTTTACTAAATATGTACCCAATTCAGGTCAGATAACTTATCTAGGTATAATATTATCTAAAGATATTAAATCTATTATACATAATAATTATAATACCTGTCTTCTTAATATACAAAATATTTTCAATACCTGGAATAATATGTTTTTACTATGGAAGAGAGACTCACAATTATTAAAATGATAATATTCCCCAAGATATTATACTTAATACAATCAATAATACTCCCACCTACAAAAATAATTATCAAGAAATTGAATACACTAATATTAAATTTCCTATGGGCACCTAATAGACCTAGGATTGCATTAAAGAAACATATTAATAGCTGGTCTCAAGGGGGTATTTCTTTTCCAGACTTTAATTTATATACTATCTCTTCTATTGTAAAAGTTATTACTTTTGTTAATAGATCAGTCATATATTGCAAAATGGAAAGATTACTGGGAGCTAATTAGTATTCACTTCATGAAAATCTCCGTAACACATAAAAATATGATTGTAAATAACTCCATGTTATGGTTACTAAAGGAATTTTGTACTTCACCTATTATACCTAAACATTTAGTTAGTTACCCATTAAACATTATTATTAGCTATCGTAACTTTATATTCATGCATCCTAAATATAGGGAATGGAATTTTATTATATTCCCTATAATGTATACTAGGGGTATGCTTTTGTCATCCACTTCTGAAGGAACTCATTTAGCTATAGATAATGATCTAAAGTACTGGTATCAGTTGATATCTGATAATAAAGTTAAAAATCTAGATTTCTTAAAACAAGAATTTGATCTAAGAGAAACTTGCTGGTTAGAGGTTCAGACCTTTAGACAACATCTCATTGATAAAATAGATCTAATGTCTATAACAGTTAAATAATCTATCCCAACACTGATTGATTACTTGATATTAAATTTACAACATAAAGTTTCTGATAAAGGTAAGCTTTCATACATACATAAAATTATCAGACAAGAAACTTTTTACAGTGTAGATACCTACTGGAATTATTTCACTTCCATTAATGGTGACCCACCAAATCTACAAGATAAACAATACATATTGGAATCTGCCTATAAAACTACGTCTTCCATTGTCTGGAGACTTTTTACATGGAAATTTTTACATAGATCCTTTTATACACCTTTGATGATGAATAAAATAAATAATAAAGATAATCTATGTAAAAGATGTAATGTAGAAATTAATGCTGATTGGGCTCATATGTTTTATGACTGTATAACACTGAAAGAATATTGGAAGTCAATTAATGAATTTTTGCAGGCTCTTTTTACAGATAATTTCATTATTTCTAAATCTCTTATATTATTCAACACACCTGTACCTCAAAGTGTTAAAAAGGTTAAGCTTCCCTTGTTATGGTCTATTCTAGCAGTGGCTAGAAAAATAATAACCAGAAATTGGGTTTCAGATACACCTCCTTCGTTCAATGAATTTAAAAATGTTATGAATATAGTGTGCCATATGGAATTGAATACAGTAAAGTCAAGAACTACTAGAAAAACATCTTATTATATTGTATGGGATAATTTACAAAACTTGTTAAAAAAATCTTAACTTCAATAGCATGGTATTTTAGTTTAATTAATTGATCTGATTGTAGTGGATGTCTTTGTAAATACTTTGGTTGTTTTGTTGAATGTTATAATCATATCTATTTTAATTACTTGTATAAAATTGTTATGATATTTCTTTTGTATGTTAAAAACAATAAACTTGTTTTAAAAAAAAAATAATGGCAGTCATTATTTTTGGCTTTGTCTCCTACCCTTAAGCTAAGAGACTGAGAGCTGTGGGAGTGTTCTCTTTAGCTGCACCTACAGCTCTGAAGCAGTGACATAAAAGACACTGTTGTGTCTATTTCTTCCATCAGTAATTTTGACAATCACAACTAATAGCTAGAAGTTATTGTCTGACTGGGGATGAGGAGGAAGCATAGCTCTCGTGTGGAAAACCATTAATACCATTAACCCCTCCACTCACATTAATCTCCATGGTTTTACTCAAACAATCAACCTAACGACCAGAATCAACAAACCTACATAAAAAGAGAGTACCTTAGACTGGATACTCACAAATAAAGACCCAAGTACTTACAAGGTAGGTACCTTACCAGATGATCTTAGTGATCATATGCTTACCTACATAATAAGACAAAAAAATGATGTCTTCATCACCCCAACCTATAGAACAATTCGGTCTAAGAAACACTTCAACCCTGAACTCTTCCAAAATGAACTTAGAGCTTGCGATTGGAAACCTGTTAAAACCCATCCACTCGATGAAGCTGTCACATATTTTAACTCTCAATTTCTTGCTATCCTAGATAAGCATGCACCCTTACGATCTATTAGAGTAAGATTCAAACCAGCCCCGTGGCTAACACTTGAGACTAAGAATAAAATACTACAAAGAAATAAAGCTTGGCATAATTGGAGAACTAACAGAACCTCCCCTGATAGGCAAATCTTTACACAATTGAGAAATATGACAAAAAAGGCTATACTATCTGACAAAAAGAACTACTATAACAAGCTTCAACAAACTCACCAAAAGCAACCTCAGAAATTCTGGGCAAACATCAATAGTCTCCTTAAACCTGGTCACTGTAGCACACCATCTCCTCATGATGCTGATCAAAACACCCCACTTCAAACTGTGAATAATTTTAACACCTATTTTACAGAGGCCATCCAGTCCTTAGCAAGCCAGCTTTCTACTGAGAATATGAGGCAACCTTCCCATAGTTCTATACCTCTACCAACTTTCACATTTCACCCCATCTCTACTAACTCTATCTACAAAATCCTCCTAAAGCTTAAGCCTTCTACCCCCTCAGCAGACCAATTACCTGCTGAGTATCTGCAAATAGCAGCAAAATCCATTGCCTTTCCCATATCCATCCTACTAAATAGAACCATTAATGAAGGTATCATCCCTGAAATCTGGAAGGTCTCCCATATCATCCCACTTCATAAAGGTAGTAAATCCACTGACTATTCTAACTACAGACCAATAGCTCTTCTTTCACCCTTAGCTAAAGTCATGGAAAAATGTATTCACCATCAGTTACTTAACCACTTAATGAAACACAATATTTTGGCTACTTGCCAACATGGCTTTAGGCCATTTCAAAGCACCACCACTGCCCTTCTTTCCTTCACTGATACCATCAATAAAAACTGTAATAACAACACCCTCTCTTCTGCTCTTTTCATCGACCTGTCAAATATGGTCAACCATCCCCTACTTATAAATACCCTTGAACCTCTTGCTCTCGATCCCCCAGCTATTCAATGGTTCAAATCTTACCTTAACAATAGGCAACAAGCAGTTCTCTGGCAAAATAAACTATCATCCCTCCTACCAGTCTCCATAGGAGTCCCCCAGGGCTCAATTCTGGGACCCCTTCTTTTTTCACTATTTATCAACAACCTTCACATAGCAGTCCCAGAAGCCACCTGTATTCAATATGCCGATGATTCCACACTTATATGCTCTGCTAACTCCACCTCAGACCTCCACTACATAACCCAAAAAGTATTTAATATGGTTCCTAAAATGTTGCCTTCTTTTGAATGCCAAAAAAACTAAACTTCTTCTATTTCCACCTACCAGTAGGTCCTCTCCTATTGATCTCTCTATTGTATCTAGCAAAGGCACTCTGATAACGCCTGAACAATCTACCAAACTTCTAGGAGTCACAATCGACAACAACCTCACCTATGATATACACATTAACAACACCATACAAGCAGTGAACAGAAAAATTGGTTCCTTATACAGAATCAAACCTTTCCTTACTCCTCAGGCCAGAACCACCATTGCCCACTCTCACTTAATCTCTACACTTCTCTATGCTTCATCAATTTATACTAATCTAAAAAGAACTAACCTCCAAAAAATTTCTCACGCCTATAACAATATCGCCAGGTTTTCTACCAGCAATCCATACAAAACACACCATTGTCTTAATCTTAAGCAGCTCAACTGGCTTGAATTACCTAGCTTGCTAACATTTTCCCAACTCATCATTGCTCACAAAATCTTTTATCAACCTAAAAATACTCCTATTCTTGCTAACCTTATCACCCCATATACTAATCTAATTTCACTACGCTCCTCAAGTAGATTACTTGTTTGTACTACAAAGTCTAATAACTTGTCAGGTGATAGCATTTTCTCAAACACTGTTGGCAAACATTGGAACCTTCTACCTACAGACCTAACTCTACTACCATCTCTTTCTCTCTTTAAACTAAGACTCAAACTTCACCTAAAATCACACTGGTTGTGCCCCTGCACAAACCCTGACTAAATTGCTTACCTCTTTCACTTCTATCTTTCTACTTCCTTGGGTCCACTTTCACCCTTTTACCCCTCTTATGTATATAACCGCTCTCCTTTTTTTGCTCTCTAACTTTTTCTTTCTTCAACCTAGTTCCACTTCAACCTTCCTATAATGCTCCTTTATACTAAGGTTTGCATATAATTGCAATGTTTACAAGTATATTATACCTTTTTTAATAGACTACCCTTAAACAATTTTCATTATGCTACATTTACTAAGAGTAGTTCATCCTCTGTTAAAAAAATAATTTTTAATCAATTTTTTCTATATTTTTATTTGGTTTCAATGTTTTTATGTTACAATTACTACTGTTTATATTTGTTTCTGTAAATCCTCTATTAATCTTTTAATGTTTGTCTGGAGCTTTTCTCCCCGGGCCTCTACTGAAAATAGACATGTATCCAGTTAGACTAGCCCGGTCAACAAATGTAAAATAAATAAATAAATAAATAATTTTTTTGTAAACAAGCATGATAAATAATACTGAGCCATTTTAGTTGTTCAAAATACCTTTTTTGTATGAACACGGGAACAGTTATTTTATTTACCATGCTGTGAGCTTCCCAGATGAAGTTGTCAGTAAATGTGTATTATTTTGTTTTTGTGTTCCATATTATTAGAAATAGTGTTGTATTCCATATTTTGGTGATAGAAGATTGAAAACTATGGGATGCAGTCAATTGAAGAAAGCGAATGACAGGCTGAGGCTGATCATACTAAAGTGACCATTGTTGTGGCTTGGTGGATGGTGTAGACTGAGCTCAGTGTCTGAAAACTCTAAATTGAAGTACTTTGCTGTGATTGGTTGTTCTTTCACCTTTTTCGTGGCAGAAATTAGATAAATCTGTCAGCACAGGCAGTGATAACAATGCACACTGACCACAGCATAAACACAGTTTGCATTTATTTTTTTATTTAATTTTATGGCAGACAACATTGTGGTGGGGTACTATTTTTCATTTTCTTCTCAATGAGCCATCAGAACTAAGGAGAAGGCAGGTATCATTTTTGGCAGCAAATGTTGTATGAAAGCAAATGGCAGTTGCAGGATCACTTCCAAATGATTATTGGTCAAACAGAAACATGGTCATGTATTTATGTGATTCATGCACAGTCAGTGATAGTATACTGTCTAAAAAAGACACACTTCACTGAGTCACAATGTTTATGTTTACCCAAACATCTTTTTAGAAGTGCCCAGAGTTTTTTTTATTCTGAACTGCCTTCAAGGATCTGACATATGGCCTCTTATACAACCAGTAACTCCAGCATTACAGAGGACTTTTGTTGTTACAGTCTGGCATTGCTGGGTTTCCACTTGGAGACGGTTCAACTTCTGATGTCCAGAATATATGAGTACTAAGTTCTCATTTTGTCAGAAGAAGCTAACAATTGGAAATTAAATCTAAAAGAGGGAGTAGTGTGTAACCTTTCGATGAAAGGCCGTAGTGACTTTAGTCTATGTGCCTTTGCTACCACAACCAGACATTTTGAATTACACTTGATTTTCATTAGGGTGAAGTTTTATTCAGTACTCTGAATACAATAATGGTTTAAATACTAGTTCACAGAGTTGTCATTACATTATAAGTAAAATTCAGTTTATCTGGAATCGAGTAGTTTTTTTTGTCACTGGACTTATGACTCCCCATCCTACTTTTGACCCCTGGCCAGTAAACTACATTACAGGAATATAAGGTGTATGTGGCTTACAGCTGAATCAACTAACTAAAGGTATTTTGTATTTAAGTGTCATGATATATTATTCTGAGAGATTTGCTATAATACATTATACCGTTACAAAGAAATAGTCTGTGTATTGCAAGGTACCACTATCAGTTTTATGAAGGCATTTGGGTGTTCTGGTTTTGTCATTCATTCCAAAAAATTAAATACCTATTTTTATATATATATATATATATATATATATATATATATATATATATATATACGGATCTACTTCATAACACCGACAAGCGAAAACACCGACAACGAGATCACCGACACCACAAAACCAAAAGTTCAAAAACACAATAGTTAACATACCCGACAAACCACAATCCCGACAGTCAACAAAACAAAACAAATTCCTTTTCTGAAAAACACACACACACAACACAAGCACACCAAAAACCTTACAAACCTACACTAAACCTTACATACACAACTATCTATGCACTAACCTTAACCCAAACCCTAACCCTAAGGTCTGTCACTATCGCACACTTACCTTACCTGCACCCTAACCCTAAAGTCCATCACTATTGCACACTTACCTTACCCGCACCCTAACCCTAATGTCAGTCACTATCGCACAGTTACCTTACCCACACCCTAACCCTAAAGTCCGTCACTATCACATACTTACACAATTGGGCTCATTTCGCATATCGGTGTTTTCAGCTGTCGATTATTTCTGTTGCCAATCTTCCGGTGTCGGTGTTCTTGGTGTTGGCATTGAAAGCTTTCATTGTTCTCAGGTAGACCCATATATATATATATGTATATATGGATTCACTTTATATCCTCAAAATACTGAAATGTTGAAATTCAGTATTTCAAAGCTAAAAAGTCGAATTTTTCAAACATAGAAAACTCAGAAGTGCGAAATTCAAAATCTTGCACACCGGAGATTTTGAATTTCATGCTACTACTGCACACACACACACACACACACACACACACACACACACACACACACACACACACACACACACACACACACACACACACACACACATCATCATCATCATCCTCCCAACACACAAACACAAGCTCTCTACTACATAAAAGCAGGGGGGGCAAGCACCCCTGCACACCCCCCCTTACTTAAATATTCTAACTCCGAGGTCGCACTACACACAAACACACACACAACCCCACCACACAAGCTACATTCTGCTCACACACACACACACATCGCAGCAACAAAACACACTAACACACACCGCAGCCCCTACCCAAAACCCTTAACACACACACACACACACACACACACACACACACACACACACACACACACACACACACACACACACACACACATTTACCTGAATCCATAACCAGAGAGGAACCTCAGAAGTGCAAAATTCAAAACCTTCAGTATTCGAAGTTTTGAAATTCGTGCTTGTGAGCTTTCGCTGTTTTCAGGATTCCACTTTATGGGCTCAAAATACTAAATTTCGACATTTCAGTATTTCGAGCTTCTAAAGGGAATCCATATGTGTGTGTGTGTATATATATATATATATAGCTATACATACGTGCACACACACACACACACACACACACACACACACACACACACACACACACACACACACACACACACACAGACACACACACACACAGACACACACACACAGACACACACATACACACACACACACACACACACACACACACACACACACACACACACACACACACACACACACACACACATACATACATCTATATCTATGTATAGATATACATTTAATATGTATGCTACATTTTTTCAAGATGACAAACTCATTATTTATCAGAATCATATTATCCCTGTGGATATGAAATGAAAACCAAAAATGTTCTTTTCTAATTAAAAGTATTTTTTGTCATTTTAGATTGTCTGAGAGACAACTATATTTGTGATTATCTTGTCTACTTTCCCTAAACAATATTAAGCGAAACAAAACAATATAAAAGTAAAGTTCTCAGAATGTGCTAATCTGAAATTTCATTAGAATATCTTAAAACAGTAGAGGGATATTGTAATTTTATGTTAGGGTGGAATTTGAGTCAGAATGGTCGTTGTAAACTGACACAGTGTAATGTTTTATAGTATTGCAAGTTAGTAAAGTGATGTTGCTGACATCTGCTGTTTCATTAAATTTTATACCACTGACATATTCAATATATTATGTTTCCATCGCATATACTGCCAGGTTTTCAACATTTGGCCTTTTGAATATGGTCTTTCTTCAGATGGTAAATGTGCAAGCCTAATTGAATTCTTCATAATGAAAATATATTCTAGATATGCTGGAATGTGAGGGACAATTTCTAAAAAAAGACCAGGTAATATGAATATAAAATAGTATTTGATCAGAGATAAGTTAGTTGTACTGTGAATGAAAGTTAACATATGGTGTGAACAGTAAGAGTTCAATGCCCTAGCTTTCAGGAGCTCCTACTGGTTGTATATTTCTGTGCAGATTGTTGTGTGAATTTTGACTATAAAAGTTTTGTGTAGATAGGTTGTTGTCTTGAAACACATTGTTGTGAGGATACCCAATAAGTGAAGTTGGTTTGTGAAAAGCAAGTAATTAAAAGTGTCAAAGACCCTTTTTATGTTATAAAAACTGTACCTGTGAGTTTGCCTTTGTCTGGTGCTAAGGGAAGTATATATTATGGGTACCAGTGACCTGAATATGAAGGGGCAGGAGAGTTTTAGAAATTATAAGCATGAAGATTATTTTCATGAATACATCTAGATTAAGAAATACCAAGTTTATGGTTCTGAATGACTTGCTGGATAGTCTAGTTTTGGTGTCATTTGTAGGTGGTCTAACATTTGTCAGCCTGGGATGGCATGATTGACGGACTAGGCTGCATCACCAGGGATGGCTTGCATCTGCTCCCTCTAGGGTTTCAATTATTGACAAAGACATGATCATCTCCCTAGAGTGCCTTTTTTAGGCAATGCCAACCTGATAAACCTACCAACATAACAGAGCAATCAAAAGGAAAATATGAAGTTGTTACTGATCAGTGCTAGGAGTCTGAACAAGAAACTCCACTCCCTACGTGCCCTCCTCACCCTGGATGATGTACATGTTTTTGTAGGGACTGAAATATGGTTTAAAATGGTGGAGAAAACTCTGGCTGTGCAGGGCTATAAAGTCTTCCACACTTATAGACCAGCTACTGTGCAAGTGGGGTTAATAGGTGGAGGTGTCTCAATCTTCATGCAGAGGAGACTCCCATCAAGTCTGGTAAAGCAGCATGAGGCACTACATCTTCAGGTCCAAATAACTATCATGAAGGTCTTGTACCATATATTAGGTAACTATAGAACTCCCTCTGTGACCCAAGGAAGCCACATTGCCCATCTACAGGAACTGGAATAACTCAATATTATACCATTTACCTAGGTGATCTAAACTATCCAAGTATAGCCTGGGAAACCTACACCACCACTAGTACACAGGCACAGAGATTTCTGGACTTTGTCAATTAAAATACCCTGGCAATTATTCAGAGTACTCACTATGAGAAAATACTCTTGGATGTTGCCCTTACTATGATGGAGGCACCTTGCACCATCACTTGTATATCTTCATCAATTCTTAGGTCTGATCATAAACCAGTCTCCTTCAAAATAAAATTGAAAGCAGAGACCTGTTGTGCCCAAGGTAGCTTTAGAAATGTCTACTTCTAAATGATACATTGGCAAGCTTCACATCCCCACCAAACTCAGTTAACTCCTCTGAATATGTAGAAATATACACTGCCACACTATGGCAGCATATAAACACTTGTGTATATATATATATATATATATATATATATATATATATATATATATACATATATATACATAGCAGTTCCTTGTAGGAACAAGTGCAGGGCAAACCCCAGAAACAGCTGCCCATTGTGGAATCATATCAGCAAGCTTTATAATAAAAGGAAGAGAATTTCCCAGAATGATTAAAAACTCAGGGGCTTAATAACATCCACTAAAGTCAAGTTTGAGTATAAAATACCACTCAAGCCAAAGACTATCACAACGCCTTTTACAGTTATGTTCGTAGTCTCAGAAGCACTCAGCTGATTGTGAACAATGTTACCTGCACTGAGGCTGAAGATATAGTAAACCTAGTAGTTGATAAATTCAGCTCAAACTTTACCCATCTTTCTCTTCCATATATTCCACAAAATATACCTGAAACCAGCTCGTCTTCAGCTATCACAAAAGACCAAGTCCTAAAAGCACTATCAAAATCTAAAAATACTGCATTGATTTGTCCTGACAGTATCCCTTGATGCATCTTAAATAACATGAAGCATTTATTTATTTAAAGCAAAACCACAACTAGTAATAGGCAGAAAGGCAAGGCTCAGCAGTTGTAAAATCCACAGGTTTTATTAAAAGTTAGTGCTTTCGTAGTGTTCACCATCACTTCATCAGGTCCAAAGGGGATGACAACGCATTTTTTCACATTAAGCTTAAGGCCATGGTTTCGACACCAGTCATTGGTCTCAGTGAGACCTTTCTGTAGGATGTCTACATCAATTGGGGAGTTAATAGTGGCTCCCAGCTTGCAATCGTCTGCGAACTTGGTCAGCCAGAGTCCTTCTGTGTTGGCCTGGACTTCTGAGAAATAGATGCCAAACAGGATAGGACCCAGGACTGATCCCTATGGGACTCCACTCATGACTGGTCGGCAGTCTGGCTTGGAGTCCACTACTTTCACACTGTGGGTTCTATCTATGAACCAATTTGTAACCCACCTAGTGATAATAGGGTTGATGCCTAGTTTGGTGAGTTTATCAATAATTCCTGAGTGGGGAATGGTATCAAAGACCTTGGCCAGATCGAAGTAGGCTGTATGAACTGTCTTGCCCTCATCCGCAGCTCTGGTGACTAACTCAAAGAAGCCAACCAGGTTGAGCAGGCATGATCTTCCTTTCACAAAACCAAATTGCGTGGGATATAGAGTTTGGAGATTCCCTTTATTCTTGTTAATTTGGTCCACGATGATGCACTCCATAGCCTTACATATCAGACTTGTCAGGCTAATGGGGCAATAATTCCCAAGGTCTGTAGTCACTCCCCCTTTATGGAGAGGTATGACTGTAGCAGTGCACCATTCGGTAGGGAGAAAGCCTGAGGTGTGGCTGTGATTGAACAGGGGACACAAATGTGGTGCCAGTTTACTTTGTAGTTCATGTAGAACACATACAGGGATATTGTCAGGGCCCATGGAAGTTGTAGACTTTTTTACGTCAGAACAAGTATATTAATTTACATTCTTCTATTCTGTCAATGGCTAAGGGTAATAGTACTAATATTTTAAAAATGTCCTTGATTATTTCTGGATTTATCCCTGATTTTGGTGATGTTTGTCCCTGATTGGTTGAGAGCTATGGAGTAGTACACTGATCGGTACTGACCAATTTCAGGCTCAGCACAAATAAAATGCAAAACATCTCACAAACAAAAAATGCAGAAATGTAAGCAATAACAGAGTAGTTCACACTAATTTCACAGAAAAAAATGTGTATACACACATATATATATATATATATATATATATATATATATATATATATATAGATATAGATATATATATATATATATATTCTAGTGAGCAAGCACAGTGCAGTGTACAATCAAGCAGTGAGGGATGCACAATATATACATTAGTTTCTAAAGTGGGTTAATCTTCAGTGAATCTTGAGAGAGGAGAAGAGACTTGGAAAGTTGATAGGTTAGGTGACATATCCTGTGTTGAAGCAGAAACATTTGGCTTGGTTGAAGAGTTGCTTTTTAAGTTGCATTCTGAATTTGGAAAAAGCTTGATTTAGCCACCCCTTAATGACACCATTCAGTCTCAGCCTCCGTACAGGTTTTCTACCAAGTGAATGGAAAACAGCTACAGTCATTCCCCTTGCATAAGACCCAGGTATTTACATACCCATAAATCTGACCAGCCTCGTATGCAAAGCCATGGAAAGACTTACCAGGGAACTAATCAGTAAGACATAGAGCACCTCCAAACACTGGACCTGTCTCACATTGGATTTGTCAAGGGTGGGTCATGCTTACAAAACCTGCTGACCCTTTTTGAAAAGGTCACCCAAGCAATGGATGAAGGTAAAATGGAACACACCACATACCTTGACCTGGCCATAGCTTAACCAATCCTCCACTCAGGCATAGTAGAAAAAGTAAATAAACTGTAAATAAACCCCTACTTCTGCATCACTCAATGGACTGCCATCTGTCTCACAGATAGGATGTAGGAGCTCAAAACAGAGGAAGCTACCTCCACAAAGAGACCATTCACCAGTGGAGTTCCCCACGATCTAGTACTAGGACCTCGTCTGTTTGGCATCTACTTCAAAGAAGTAAAAGACAAGATTCAAGGGCTCTGGCTTACTAAGCTTGCAAGTGACTGCAAGCTTGGAGCAGTCAATTAATCCCCAAATGACTTAGCCTTCCTGTAGGGAGGTTTGTGTCAAACAAATAACTGGTGCCAGAAGGACGGAATGAAACTAAATGTCAATGATTGCATTATTGTATCCTTTGGGATGTCATCTAACTTAGGAGATGATGGAATGAAGCTAAATGTCAATGATTACATTATTATATCCTTTGGGATATCATCTACCTTGGGAGATGATGGAATGAAGCTAAATGTCAATGATTACATTATTGTATCCTTTGGGATGTCATCTATCCCAGCAGAACTACTATGTTTAAAATATGCTCCAGAGAGTTGACCCAGTTGTTAAGGATTTGGGAACTTATGTGGACAGTGATCTAATTTTCGACCAACCTGTGTCAACTGTTGTAAGAGAGTCCTATATTGTGCAGCTTATAAACAAAGGGATTGCATTCAGATATAGAGATGTCATTGCCCCCCCTTTAATCAGCCATAACGCCACTTTGGGATGTGTCTGTCCATACACATGCAACAAATGGGATTCCCATAGAAATACCTTACTAGACGGATACAAAGCCTAAACTAAATGTCCTACATGGACCACCTCAAAGCCCTGTCACTATACTCAGTATTGTACAGACATCTAACATCTACACTCCTGTACCAGTAATGGACAGAGGCAGCTCCTATATACTTTATCACATGCATGGGTCCCCTCATATTGTCTAGAGTATGATCCCAGCTATTCTCACTAAGGGCATTATGTAATTACTGACCATGGGATGGGTAAAGCCGATCTATAACCAAATGGGACAGGTTAATTGAAACAACAAAAAGAAAATTGGCTGGGCTTAAAATGACCAGCAAGGGCAGCCAGTCTAGCACTTAACTATGAACCTATGAAACTAAGGCAGAATATATGAGACGTTATGCCTGTCATCACCTAAGTATATTCTGTAGCAGCTGACGATCCTGATGTTGATGAAGTAACTCTAATTCATTTGGTCATGCGATAACTACATTCCTGTGCAGGCATGCAGACATAGCTGATATAAACATGGATAGTATCTGTGTCAGGCATGCAGACATAGCTGATATAAACATGGATAGTATCCGTGTCAGGCATGCAGACATAGCTGATATAAACATGGATAGTATCCGTGTCAGGCATGCAGACATAGCTGATATAAACATGGATAGTATCCGTGTCAGGCATGCAGACATAGCTGATATAAACATGGATAGTATCCGTGTCAGGCATGCAGACATAGCTGATATAAACATGGATAGTATCCGTGTCAGGCATGCAGACATAGCTGATATAAACATGGATAGTATCCGTGTCAGGCATGCAGACATAGCTGATATAAACATGGATAGTATCCGTGTCAGGCATGCAGACATAGCTGATATAAACATGGATAGTATCCGTGTCAGGCATGCAGACATAGCTGATATAAACATGGATAGCATCCGTGTCAGGCATGCAGACATAGCTGATATAAACATGGATAGTATCCGTGTCAGGCATGCAGACATAGCTGATATAAACATGGATAGTATCCGTGTCAGGCATGCAGACATAGCTGATATAAACATGGATAGTATCCGTGTCAGGCATGCAGACATAGCTGATATAAACGTGGATAGTATCCGTGTCTTTTTTTTCTGCCTCATTAGTTAGCCTCTGAGCCATTATCATGCCCCAGCAGGAAAAGTCACCTGGAGATGCCACTGGTGGATATGCATGTGTTTATGTAGTTGTTTGTGTGTGTGTGTGTGTGTGTGTGTGTGTGTTTATGTGTATCTCATTTTAAAAGTGTATAGCCCCAATTCTCTGCTAGAATGTGTTGGTGCTCCTTGTCCCAGCATGTCATGGTTATATGGTTTCATAAGCTATGTAAATAATGGTGACAGATCACAGTTGACACCATAATGATCTGGGATGCTGATGAATTATTATTATAGTGATGAAATGCTACTGTTCCTTACTGTCAAGGCAATGGACAGAGCCCCATTGTCACTTTAGTATGTATTAGTGCTGTTGATAATCATGATATCATTAATATAATCTGTGTGGTGATAGAATTCATATACTGTCCTCCACACTGGTTGTTTTGGTGGGGTGGGGTGGTGGTTAAGCCATACCTGCCATATGCACTAACTTTGGTTTATATTTGTAAGTAGAAGTTTACATTCAGGGAGAATAAAGATGAGCTACGCTAGTCACTTTGTTGAGGCACAAAGGGTATATGTGTCATGCAGTGCTGGCTAAGAAAACAGGTGGTTCTTATGCAGACATAGGGCTTTGAGGACTCTGAGATAATATACTAGCAGAAAATGGACTCTGTTTTCTGAATATTTTATTTCTGGGATGTACAGTTATGTGTCTCTAAGGAAAGTAGAGTTTTGTTTATCCTCCTAGACAAAGCTCTTCCCATTTCTAATGCCCTGTGGCTTGGCCCTAATATCACATATGCAGGGTGTGCTCACAGTTATCTGCAGTAGCTCTGAGAAGAGAAATTGTGATCCGTGGACTGTTGGATTGAACAGTGGGGGAATGTATCCTTGGTCCAGGGTTTTATACCTTAGATTATTCCCCTACTCCAAAATACAGTGCCCTCATTAAGCAGGGCTTTAGGGTTAGAGCCCTAACTTTGGGAGTGCAGGAAGTCAACCCCACCTGTAAGAAATATTTTATGTCATTGTAGCAGATTTCAGAATTATCTGTTTAGGTGATGGACTCACACTTTAGTTAATGTTAAGGAACTCACATTGCCATGTCTCAGACGTGTGATATGGAATATGTTGAACTGCACTGTAACTCTTTCCACTCATATACAAATTTTACAGTTTACTATATTTTCATCCTTTGAGACAAACAGTATTACTTTTATTTCTCAGTATACTGCCCAGATACAGCCTTGCATTCTAATATCACTCAGAAAGATTGGGCTCACCCAAAAATTACTGTAACTTTCTTATTTTACTTCTGTCAATTGGAGATGCACATTAAAACTCTAGACCAGTTGATCCCAATATACTTTTCCTTTCCAATATTGGACCAATTGCGTTTACCCATCATGGGACTGAACCTGATTCCTTTGAATACTATATGTGTCATGCACCTCCTGAAGACAGCCATAGCAGAGCTCACACGGCTGCCGTGAGGGTGATGGTTGTGATGCAGCATTCTCACTGGCATCAGTATATTATGGCACCAGCATCCTTGATATCCTCATTGCCCCCAGATGCAGGTTGTGTAGAGCCTGGAACAATCTAAAGTGAGTCAGGTATACTCAGCGAACGTGCAGAGCACGCTGGTTGCAACTGATGGTCAGCTGCAGGGAGCTTAAAAAAGATACAGAATAAACTAAACCAGCACTAACTGTTGATTTCTTCTTAATGATAAATATCAGAATGTGGCTGCAAACAGTATGTCAAATGCTGTGAATGATGATGACGCTGTATTTACAGCTACGGAATTCATAGGCACTAAGTACTGCGCGCACTACAAAACAAATTGTACCAGGCTATAGTTCTATGTATTATATAGGATGCAAAATAAACTGCTCACAATGCAAACTTCTCAGATCATTAAAGCAGCACTGCATTGTTTCACCTCAGACTTCTAAACTAACTTTGATTCTCTAGCCTTTACTGACAGTGCACAAAACATTCTTAGCCCTGTGTTAGCTCTGACTTAAATCTCAACATGGGTGAAAGAAATTAACATGAAAGGATGTACATATCTTCACAATCTATACAAGTCCCCCTTTATATAAATCTTATTGCAGCTTATCCAAAAAGCTCTGCAGAGAAGCAGTTTTCTACAACACTAATCGTCAACACTACAATTTTCAGTGTTAATGTTAATCACTGCTGCAGTAGCCTTAACAATGTGGGTTACATCCTGCCAAGGATATAACAGCTGTCTGGTTTCCAAAGCTTCAGGCCACTTTTCAAATCCTAAAACATCAGTCATCTTGAACTGAAAAGACTAAAAAGACAGTTTTGGGTGCCAAGGCCTTCAGAGCTTTCCTGCCATTGAACAGAGCACTCCTCGACCTGCTTTTGAGGATCGATGGTCAGCTTGTAATTTTCCTTTGTTGAGCAGTTAAATTCCTTTGTTGAGCAGATAAGTTCCTTTTGGGGAAAACTTTCAACATTTAAAAAAAAAAAGTCTGTTTTATTGTACTTTCCTATTTGGGAAAGTTCGTAGGTTCATAGGTTCACAGGTAGGTACTAGGCTATCGACCCAAGGGCCTAAGTAATCCTAGCCAACAAGGTTCCCTGGCTTACACCACCCAAGAAAGTTATTTTCCTGTGCCCCTGTCGAGCAGAGCCACAGAAGTGATCCTCGGGGGTGTATTTCCTATTTCCCATCCACTCATCAAGATTTTTCTTGAAGAGTGCTAATGAGGAACTTTGCTTGACATAGATGGGTAGCTTGTTCCAGAGTACTCTGTATTTTTAAGCTAAGAGTGTGTGTTTTAATGGACTGCCACAAGACTTAACTGTACTTTTAAATGAGGGTGCACAGTTCTCCTGTCAGTTTAAAAGTTGTTTAAAGTAATTGAAACCCATTTTTCTGTGGAAAAATGTGTTTGGTTTATGTTTTGGGGCTTGCAAAGTGTTCAAAGTGCTTTTTACTGTGTTTGTATGTGAAAAGAGTGACTCTTAAAGACTTTAATTTTTTTACCAGCTCTTGCTGCTTGTTTTTTTTCCAGGAAAGGGACAGCACTTTCAGCGTGACCGTGGAATAACTTATTGGTCACACACTCAATCCTTCTTCTAGCCACAAAAAGAAAAAAGTTAAGCAAACAGCCTTTGCCACCACAGCAGGCTAGGAATTTACCTCAGCCATAGGTGTGTGACTCTGCTGTGGCCATTGCTTGTTCCTCAGATCCAGATCCCGCTGGTGTAGTACCTATAGCCACCATGGACTGGGAGTTAACCACATCATCTGCAGCTGTTGGGGGTCCCCTCATTGGGCAAGGGAGAGCTTGACAGATTTGGTAGAGGGAATGCAGAAGACTTTCTTGTTTGGTCAGAATGTTGGCATAAAAATGGTTAAGGTGTTTACCTCACAAACAAGAAGTACAGGATTGACTTTCACTAAGGGAAACTAACTAGGCTTAAAATGGCTCACAATAGCAGCTAGCCTAGTACTTACTCATGAACCTATGAACCTACGAACATCACTGGGGAAGCTGCTGCTGCCATTAATAACACTCTTAGCCCCATTTTCCTTTCAAAAATAAACAGAAAACTAAACACGTATCTACTCCTCAAATTTCTTTAGACACGATTAGTTTACTGGGTCTGGCTTGGGGTTAATTCAGCCTATTGATCTTTCTTATAAAGCGGTTTCTGGGAAAAGAAAGAGGGATACCACTTTTCCTGAAGAAATTCAAGTTTCTGAATCTGGACAGGAACATGAAGGGGTAGATACAGGGTTTTATTCTCAGTTGTCCAATTCAGACTCAGAGGAGGGCTCAGTTTCTGATTCTCCCTGTGGTAGTTCTCTTTCTCTGAGACTATTTCCAGAATGTGCCAGTGTTTTCAGTGGGAGAACACCGAGGTGTCTCAGTCACAGAAAAAATACTATGAGCTGTTACAGAAGGAATTTCCTGAACCTGTACCTGTTAACTCCAGTTGCATCAGTTCTGGAGGATGTATGTATGTGATACATACTGCTAGCAACTTTCCTGATTGTCAGCTAGCTGCCCCTAAAAAGGCAGATAGAATTAACAAAGTTATGTTTTAAGTTTTTATACATTTATCCAAAACCTGACCCAGCAGCTATTCCTTGGTTAATCCTATTGTTGCTAAACATTTGTCAATTCCAGTTATACACTTTCTGACAAGGATGGAAAGATTATTGACAAGTATGGGAAAAAGTGCGTGCTTTTGCACTTTGATTTTTAGAACTTTGAATTGTCAGGCTCATATGTTATCATAGGATCGTAGGAGGTTACAAGGCTATTAGCCCTGAGGCCCTTATAAGCCTAGCCAAGAGTTTAGCCCATGTTTAGACAAGTCAACACCCAAAGCCCCTGTCCAGCAGGGACACAGGTGAAATCCCAGGGGTGTATTTTCTGTTTCCCAAGTTTAAAAGTATGAGGAATATTTTGTCTGCAGTTTCTTCTGGTGAGGAAATATCTTCTTTAAATAAATGTGTTTCTTACATTTCACATGTCACAACTCATTGTTTACAGTGTGTGTATTACTCAGTTGGTACTTCTTCCAGGTCCATGGTCACTGGGACTGTTTTGTGGAAGTTTACCTGGCTGCAATCTCAGAACCCCCAGGTGATGTGAAATGACATTTTAAATTATCCTTTGGACAGACATTTAGTTTTTGGTTCCTCTGCTG
This sequence comes from Protopterus annectens, assembly GCF_019279795.1. Lineage (NCBI taxonomy): Eukaryota > Metazoa > Chordata > Ceratodontiformes > Protopteridae > Protopterus > Protopterus annectens. The sequence goes on from NC_056739.1 coordinate 1,291,863,099, forward strand.
CTGAGGTTATCAAAAAGTGTGATGTAAGGGGTAAGTTGATACATGTAATCTCTAAGATTTTTCAGCCTTGCTTTTCCAAATTTTCTAAGGAATTCCTTAACCCTTCATCCAGTTTCATCAAAAAACAAAATAAACAGTCCCACTAAAATGCAGATAGAGAGAGAGATGTTTAAGAAGAAATGGCAGGACAATCCAACAAGTCAGAGTGACTATTTAAGGGACCTTTTTCTCTCCTCCCTTTTCTCCTTCCATAAAGTTTGAATGTCAGCTTTTCTTTGTGGCAACAGATAGTTTTCAGACAAATGGGCACTGAAGATGATTCATGAAAATTACAGATGGCAGTGGGAGAAAATTCCTCCTTTTCAGGAATAATTCCTTGGCCCCAAGATCAGACACTTTTATTTCCCTCTGTCCTTCAAAACATGTGTTCCAGGGAGTCATGTAACCAATTCCTCCTTCCCAGGTTGTGAAATGTTTTTATTCAAGGATGTTTTTAGTGCCAAAGAAATAAGGTACATGGAAAGCTAGCTGTTAGTGATCTTTATTTCCTAAACTGTTTGTGATAGTGCCCAAGTTCAAAATACTGGCACTTCATAATCTGTTACCTCGTATTCCTCATTACGTTTTCTGGTAATACTAGATTTAAAAGATGGTTATCATCACTCCCCTATGCATCTGAACTCAGGTGTTTCTTAAAGTTTTGTATCTGAATTACATTATCAGTTCTCTGCCTTGCCATTTGGACTATTCACTGCACCATGAGTATTCACAAAGTGTCTGGGTACAGTTATAGCTCATTGCAGGCTACATGGAGTCCACACTTTTCCATGTTTAGATGACCTGCTTATCTTTACATATTCTTTTTTTTTTTTTTATAAAAGTGTCAGGAATCTCATATTTAGGATTCTAAGAGAACATTCAAGTCTTTTTTGACTCTTTCACAAGGGGTTGTTTTCTTGGGGTGTTTGCTAGACACCTCAGTTCAAAGAATTCAAAGAACTTTTTTCCCACAGAAAAAAGTAGAGCTATATGTAGATCTATTTATAAGGTTTTCCACTCAGACTTTGCTCAATGTAAAAGAATAATTCAGGATTTTGAATCTCATAACATCTAGGAATTGATACCCCTGCAAGACTCCACATTAGAAAGATACCATAGTATCTAAAGTTTTTGGTACCAGCACTAACATCCTTTTTCTTTTTAAATCCCAGTGCAGGGGTTTGTCAGAAGGGAAATCACTTGATGGAGACAGCAAATACCCTAAAACCAGGTTTCCCCTTCTTCTCCCCTGCTCCAGTCAGTTACCACAGATGCCTTGGACTTTGCTTGGGGAGCAGTTTCATGATGGTCAAAAGTCAAAGGTGTGTGGGACACCAAGGACAGATACAAGCATATACATGTAAAATAAATGCTTGCCCTGATCAAGTCACTAACTCTCTGAATCATTTCTGGTACCCTGGTCCTTGGTCAAGTTGTTACAGACAATACTACAGTCATCGGCAAGCAAGGGGGGGGGGGGGAGGTCAGGTGTTAATTTGAAATATACCTTCACAGCATAATCTCACTCTACAGGCATTCTACATTCCATCAGAGCAAAATTACGTGGCAGACAAGTTGAGAAGGACAAGAGCAGAACCTCACAAATGGTAGCTAGATCACGGGGTGTTCCAAGATTTGAGCTACCAGTGGTGAGTTCAAGTAGATCTATTTTCTTCTTCTCTGAACAATCAGCCGGCAAGATTGTGCTTCAAGACTCCATACAAGAAAGGTTGGAAGGCAGATGCCTTTTCCTTTCCCTGGACAGGAATGTTAGCACATACTTTACTACCCTTTCCACTTATATCCAGGGCACTTCTGAAGTTTCGGAAAGAATTCCCCAGAATCATTGTGGTGACTCCCTTCTGCCCCAGGCAACTGTGGTTCTCCCTTCTTTTGGAAATGGGCAGGGGCAATTACCTTAAGCTTCTAAACAGAATGGGTCTACTCACACAAGATCAGGGGTGCTTGATGCACCCTAACCCAATCAACTTCAAATGACTGCCTGGATGATAGGTTCTTAATTCCCTTTGGCTACATTTTTACTAAGGATGTAAAGCAGTTGCCAATGAAGGAAAGAAAGCCTGCTAGTAGAAAATCATATATTAGCAAATGGAGAAGGTTTTCTAGTTCGTGCCAACAACATAACCAGCACCCATTCAGGGCTAGTTGTTCTCTGGTTTTACAATATTTGTGTGAGTTACTATCCTATGGCCTTTCTTACTTCTCCATCAAGGTTCATTTGTTGGCCATTTCAGCGTGTCTACCCATGGATCCTCTTCTTATAGGTTCATACATAAGTACTAGGCTAGCTACCCTTGTGGGTCATTTTAAGCCTGTCCAATATCCCTTTTTGTCCTTGAAATAACCAATACTGTTTGATTATAGATTGGCCTTTCCCATCCCATGGTCAATAATTATATATTAGCCCTAATAAGAATAACTGCTATCATACATAATTTGAGGGGATCCGTGCATGAGATAATGCATTAGGAGCTGCCTCTGCCCATTAGTAGTATAGGGGGCAGTCCTGGGATAAATTTTCTGTTTCCCATCCATAGATGTAAGTTGCACTTGAAAATGAACAGGGATGAACTTTGTTTTATGTGGATGGGGAGTCTGTTCCACAGCAGTGGTATTCTCTGTGAAAATATATCTGTCCCTCCAAACCATTCTGTTGATGTTTCAGAGGAGGTTTAGATTCCTAGACCCAGTACTTCTGATGCCATTTGACTTGTTGATGTGCAGTAAATCCAACAGTAATGGATGGGCGAATGCCATGTATGCCAGATACAGGTCACCTCTTAGCAGTCTGTGGGCATTCTACTTATTGCATGTGTCTGGAGAGATATTGATACAAGCCAGAGGGGACATTATATTTAATGACTGGCCTAATGAGGGCTGAGTAAAGGGGGACAATGAAATCCCTAGATCTAGACACAATTACTTTGTTTATAAGCTGTGCAATATAGAAGGTCTTTCTTATAACAAGAAATACATGTTGGCCGAAAGTTAGGTCATTGTCCACATAAATTCTCAACTGGGTCAACTCTTAGGGAAGTGCTGTCAATGTAGTACTTCCCCTGGGGTAGATGACATCCCAAAGGATATAATAATGCAGTTTTTTACATTTAGTTTCAGACCACAATTTTGATTTCTTTCAATGCATTCTCATATCAAAACATTTTTGAAAGGGGGTTTGCATAAGATGCCTCAAAGAAAACCAGTGAGCCCTCCAAGGGGTCCTAACCTTGTAATTTGGAAGCTAAAACTTGCTTTCTTTGAATCAGCCAGTCTAGATGACTTGAGGCTCTTAGCATGGAAAACTGCTTTACTGTTTGTGTTGTCCTGTGCAAGAAGAGTGTCTGAGCTGCAAGCTCTTACGCTGACTCAACCATACCTTATTTTCCACAGAGCAGGGTTTCTTTGAGAACTTATTTTATGCCTAAAGTGGTATTCAAATTTACTTTAAGCCAAACTGTCCATCTTCCCTGTTTTCCTTCCTGAACCTAAAAATGTGGGAACAAGGATACTCCATACTTTGGCTGTCTACAGACAACCCGGATATTATCTTTACAGAACTAAATCTTTCAGAACTTCTGATCAGTTGTTCATTCCTTGTGAAGGTAAGAAGAAGGGATAGCCTCTGTTAAATCAGAGCATTTCCAAATGGCTGTCTCAGGCTATTACTTTTGTTATACTCACCACAGCAAAACTATTCCAGGCAAAGCTAAGGCCTACTCTATCAGGGGCTCGGCTTCATCCTTGGCTTTTCTTTGCGGAGACCATTCTGTAGGGGATCTTGCACCCTTCCCCTTCCACCCCCCCCCAAACAGAGTAAGTTAGGGTAATGTACACATATAGCCAAAGTTACTACAGCAGTTCTCAATATGATGAACACAATGCAGTTGTCTAAGTTAAACATACCATAATAGTAAATGTGTGAATGATCATTGCTGCAGTACCCACTCCTCTCCACCTTCCACTCCCCTTGTTTTTTGGTGTGTTGTTTATGCCAGGGTGTGAATACTTTTTTTTTTGTTGCTCCTAGCATTATCTTTTCAGGGCTCTGCCTTCCTTTTTGCATTGGCATGAAAGCTCTAAAGGGCTTGGCTCCCAAACCTGCCTTTTTAGTCACCTTGAGATGATTGACAGTTTGGGCATGTGGTAGGTGCCCTGAAGCTTTGGAAGATGGCCGACTCTTATATCCTTGGTAGGATATAACCCATCTAGCCAAGGCTACTGCAGCAGTGATCATTTGAACATCTACTGTTATGGTAAGTTTACTTACAGAACTGTACTTTTCGCTTCTCTTGTGTAAATGAATCATCTCGCCTCTGAATGACACTCAGATTTCAGCATTAAATAGTTTTATTGACCTCACACCATTTAACAAGATTTTCATGCCAGATGTTTTCTAGTAACACTTAATTCAGATAAGGAGAGTTTGTCACTAAAGTACTTTCTCAGCATGTTAACATTTCACTTCTTTATTTCTACAATACATGAACTGGGCTATAAAACAGCACTCAATGCATATACAGTCCCACTTAATTTCCTAACAAAGTCTGTACAGCTTGCTGTGTCTGTAACACAGAAGTCTATTATGTAATTCATAAAATGAACTGGAGATTAAAGAAACAGGAATCTTCCTTGGCCCCTATTTAAAAAAAGTGGGTGATTTGAAAGACAGAACATTATTGGTTAATAGCTCTATCTATTATGCCTTTCATCTAAATCCTCAGTTTACTTAGAACTGTATGCAGCAAGATATCACTCCTCTGTATTTTTAGCCTAATTTGTTTTGTAATATTCCTTTTTACATTTCCATTGCACTATCTTGTTTGCATTTTTCCATATCAGAATTACACATTCATTCCCCTTACCAGCTTGCCTATCTAGGTGTTTGTTTACTTGTTTATTTTATTTTGTTAAATGGGGAATGCAGCTAGGGATGTAGCCACAGTGGTGCAGCGGTTAGCATTGTTGCCTCACAGAAAGAGGTTCTCTGGTTCAATTCTTGGGTGGGGTGCCTTCTGTGCAGAGTCTGCATGTACTCCCTGCAGTTGTGTGGGTTTCCTTTCGGTACTCTGGTTTCTTCCCACACTCTAAAGACATGCATCAGGTGGATTGGACACTCTAAATTGGCCTTAGGAGCGAGTGTGTGAGTGAGTGGTATGGATGAACCACTATGGCAGGCTAGCCACCTGGCAGTGTAAACCTTGGCTCAAGATGATTGTCACTGTTGAAGTGACAACCCGATCCCATATGGGAAAAGTGGTTGAGGATGGAAGGATACATTATTCATTAATTTTCTGATTATCTTCTTAATCCACTTCAGAGTCACTGGGGGAACTGGATCCTATCCAGCAGTCAGCACGAGGCAGAGGAACTAATCCTGGATGGGGGTGCCAGCCCACTGAATGATGCACATAATATTCAATTACAATTAGTATGCATACCTTTGGTAATTTAGGGATAGACAGCGGTGGTGCAGCGGTTAGCGTTGTTGCCTACAGCAAGAGGTTCTCCTGTTCGATTCTCGGCTGAAGTGCCTTCTGTGTGGAGTCTGCATGTCCTCCCCACGGCCGAGTGACATTTAAAGACATGCAGGTAGGTCCGTGCATGAATGGGTGTGCCTTCCTTGAAGGTTGGGCATCAGACTGCCAACTCAGCACCGTAAATATCCACTGCCAATCATTAGCGGACCGGAGTTCCGATGTGACGACCCCTAACTGGGAAAAGCCGAAAGACATTACTTTTACCTTTGGTAATTTAGGGACTCCACAGTTCACTTATTGCATGTTTTGTGGGTGTAGAAGGAAACTGGAACACCCTGCAAAATGTCTCAAATACAATGGGGACACACAGACTCCATACAGAAAGCAAACCTCTGTGAACTGGAGAACCAGCTGCTGTGAGGTAGCAGTGCAAGTACTGTGACACTGCTACACCAACATACAAAAATAGATATTTAAATGAAATATGTAGTTATGATAATTAACAGTATATGAAACAATAAATCAAATCCAAGTACAAGTAGCATTTGTCAATAATGAGAATTTGAATGAAGCAAATACGCAAAATTATCACTAGAATCAGAAGAAGGGAAAATGTGACAATCAGAGGAGAAAGATACATTTGCCAGCTTTCTCATCATGGGGAAAGATTATGCTGTTAGTTGGTAAATGGTAGTTATTATAGCAAAGGGGGGGTTGTATTTTTGGGGTTGCTGTTTTAGTATGTTTGTCCTCTGCTTCATCTGCTGATTTTTAGTATATTTTTTAACTGAATCTTGCACAGCTGGGGAATGGAGTATGATACAACAGTCAGGAAAATAATTTTACATTTATTGCTGTGTAAAAGAACTTGAATGAAGGTGAGCTACCCCTAATTGGGGGGGGGGGCAAAGAATACAATGACATATATGTAATTATGAGGCATCTGCTTTGCTCCCTTCCCCACTGAAAGTAAATACCTTGTGTATATCTGTGGCATCACCATAATTCAGTTCAACTAAGGCAGAGATGACTATGGCAAAACCCCCATACCTTCAATGAAGGAAGGAGAGTTGGCAATCATACCTCTCAATTTCATAGTGCAAGAAATCTGGACAAAGTCTATAATAATGGTGGTACAAATGCCTCAAAATGGGGGCATATGTTAAACATTGCTCTTATAAACCTAGAAAGTTGTTAACATTACATAATTTGTGTTAGTATGAATTTTCTAAATGATATAAAGTCAGAAATTTAAATGCATGCAATTATTGAATGGCTTCAGTCATCATTGATTTGCCAGAGAACTACAAGTTTTATGAGGAATAGATGAAAAATATTAGGTTAAAACTGAGACATTCTGCAAAGATCCAGACAGTTGTGAGGTATGTTGGCAATGGCCATTGAATCGTCCCCCTACAAGTTGTTTAGAGGAGATAGAGGATGCAGATTTTTAAACTTAGAACAGTAGCAGCAGTTTCCTAGGGATGTTAAAGAAGTGCCCATTTTGGCTGCATGAAAAAAGTAAATTGAATCATTAAAGTCATATGTTTTATTTTGTTACTTGTGCATAGAGGGAGGAGCATGAGTGAAGTGTGCAAGGAGGAGTTCTGGGAGGAATGTTTAAATTTAACTAGGGAAAACCCCTTTTTTAAGAGTTTATGCACAAGGATTAGTTAGGCTAAATAATTTTGTTTGTAAAGAACTGCCACTGCAATTTAAATCTTTACAATGATGTATTTGCATTGATCAGTCAATAGTAAATTTGACATTTTTATGGTATGAAGTTTAAGATGTCTGGAATACAAACTGTAGACATGTAGGAGTTTTTGTAAAGGGCAACAATTAGCATTACATCATAGGAAAACAAAGAAAGTAGCTGTATATTATTTATGGAGTAATCAGGACTAGGGTTTAGGAGCATTTATTAACTGAACCAAATAGGTGAAGTCTTTTACAGAGGTGTTAAATAAAATTTTTTTTAACTGAGAAAATCAGACCGTTTATTGTATGTTTTGTGTGCCCATGCATACTGCAGTGAGTTGTGCCCCATTTATAATTCATTTCAGTGCTTTGAATCCACTCAGTCATGAGACAGGGATCTGCTCTCTAAGGTCTCTGAAATGGATTAAACAAGTTCCAGGAAAAAATAATGAAAATTAATGAATTTTAAATTCCAGGTCATGGTCCTTGGTAACATGAACTTTATAGTAAGAACATTTTGTAATCCATTAGAAAACTGGACTTCCCAAACAGACATTCCCAGTTGCTAAATGTAGTAAAAAATATTTATGTGAGTAAATGCTAAATCACTGAAGTGCACTTGTTGATTATTGTATACCTCTGTTGATTATTGTATACCTCTGTTGATTACTTGTATACCTCTGTTGATTACTTGTATGCCTCTGTTGATTACTTGTAAACCTCTATTGATTATTTGTATACCTCTGTTGATTACTTGTATACCTCTGTTTATTACTTGTATTCCTCTATTGATTATTTGTATACTTCTGTTGATTACTTGAATACCTCTGTTGATTACTTGAATACCTCTGTTGATTACTTGTATACTTCTGTTGATTACTTGAATACCTCTGTTGATTACTTGTATACCTCTGTTGATACTTGTATTCCTCTGTTGATTACTTGTATACCTCTGTTAATTAATTGTATTCCTCTGCTGATTATTTGTATACCTCTGTTGATTACTTGTATACCTCTGTTTATTACTTGTATTCCTTTGGTGATTATTTGTATACTTCTGTTGATTACTTGTATATCTCTGTTGATTACTTGTATACCTCTGTTTACTATGTTCTTTATAATTTTTTTCCAGAGCTTTTCTCCCCAGAAAAGAGTTTTATAGCTCATTATACGATGCTGCCATTAATTAATGATACTCTGTTCAAATTTTGTTTACATGTTTATTACTTGTATTCCTCTGTTTCTTATGTTTTTTATGTAATGTTGTAATTTTTGGAGAGTTCTTCCCCAGACGTCCACTGAAAAGGGGTAGCGTTCTATCTGGTTGGACTATCCTAGTCCACAAATGCAATAAATAAATAAAAAAATCAGAAACTACTTTATTTTATTTAGCTACTTATAAAGAGCAGCATATGTTTTTTTTATCTAAAAAAAATAGTCATAGAAGTACAAATGACATGAAATAAAACTACTAAAAAGTGTTATAGAACTCAAAATAAATGATGAAATATACATGTTTAGATGAAAGCGCTTTATTAAGTGGATATATTTTTGCATTAAATTATTTATTTTGTGTTGTATAATGACTTTTAGTTCTTTTGTTTTGTTTAATGGCATACAATTTGTTTAGAAAAAGTTTTTAAGAAGGCTAAATTCATTAACCAGTACTGGATTGGTAGGATTGTAAGTAGGATTGTGAGGTGAATATTATGTTTGCATTACATTTTCAAGAATGATATTGTTTTGACATTCAACATTGCAAATCTATTTTTTTTTTTTTTTTGCTGATTTGGTAATTACATAGAAGTTTGATATTTTACTGAACTGTTTTTAAAGTTGTTATACTAAAATGATTTAAAATTTGAAGTGTGTATGTGGCCTATCTGTAAATAGGGTCTGCTCATTGGGGTACTCCCGGTAAGTAAACAGTAAGCAAATAAATGTGTTGGAAGGTGGAACTGGCCTAGCATCTAGTGACTGATGAGTTATTGTTTTGTCATAGCTACATTCATCTTTTTCTTTCTTTCTTTCTTTTGGTAGGGGTCTAGATTCTGCTGACCTACAGCACTCATCACTCAATACATTCTTCCTACCATACTTAGCTTTTGTGCATTTATTAGATGCCTGCTGCATTTACTAGTAATACGCTGTCTGTTGTCAAACACCAGAATCACTCTCCTTTGTTAGTGTCTGTATGGGAACACTGATGCCATATTACATCAAAAGTGGGTACATTAGATACTAACCAGTGAAACTTTGATTAAAAAAGACAAGAACTGATGTCTTCCAGCATACCCCCACAGGTATAAATATACTAATTCCAAGACTGCGCAATACTGAGGAAAAGGACAAATTCCCTTACTCCACTATGACTCAGTCTCCGAAAAATTACTTTCAGCAGGGTGTCCCAGCAGTGTAAGTGAAAGGTGTGATCCCTCCTTTCCGGAATGTGGCACTAATGTAACTTTTTCAGTGAAAAACATGAATGGCTGTCACTCCACTGAAACACAGGATTCCTTTTGTCATTATACTTGGTAAATCATATAGCTGTCCATTCTGATCTTAACAGGCCTGACGATAAGTGCTATAGGGGGTCTGGGTGTGACTCGCTCAACTGAGATATCCTTTTACTTGAGCATAATAATGGTAACTTCCCCTACCAGCGGTAGAAATGGAGTGCTGACTAGTGTGCAGAGGCAAAGTTATGGAGAGCAAGGTAAAAGGCCTAGTTAGAGGACAGGTCAATGACAACTTCAGGGCTGGTATGTGTCCATAAAAGTTTTACTTATACAATTATAGCTACTATAAATTAATAAATTAGAATAACCTTTCAAGGTACACTGTAACCAGCTGTCTGCTTTTGCCTGACTGTAAGACCACCCATCTCCTTCCTTGATTTAGCAGCCAGGTTTCATTGTAATTATACAATGCAGGTTTCATTGTTCTTGTACAATGCAGGCTTCACTGTACTTATACAATGTAGTACTACTCCTGTAACATGGTGGTTTGAATTGCCACACACTTGTGGTTCTTAACTACAGAGAACATCAAATGAAACTGTATTGTATCGCAACAGCTATCCACATAGTACCTGCTAACAAGTAGTACTTAAACTTTCCATGCTCCAAAGAATACAGCTTCTGGCTCTGGCAGTTAAAACCTTTAGGCATACAGTCATATATCCTATTGTCGCATATTTCATACTCTATCATGAATGTTTTCCACATCACCACCTAGTGCACTGAAACTCCAGTATATTCCCATACTTAAGATTTGTCATTCATTTTTGTATCTGGTCCAGAATTTTAAATTCATTATCCCATTTGCAGGGCAAAAATTTTGTCAGAGGGAGCAAAGACAAGTCCTGATATGTCATTAAGCAATGCAGGAGAACAATAAATAGACTTCAAATACATTAATTTCAGTAGCCAGGCAAAAACCCAACTGCATTAAGTTCCCAGATGCTTGGTCTTGTGGGGTAAACCAGATAATCATTGGGTGTATATTTAGTCTTGGAGAAGCATAGACTGAAAAAGAAAAAAATATGATGCACTACAATTACAGATGATATAAGAATGCAAATGAAACTAGTTTAAATATGTACTATGAAACAATTCAAATTTGCAGTAGCAACTGATAAAGACAGAAGTACTGAAATTTAATGATAAGCATGAACAAGAAAATGCACTGCACTGCAATGCACTGCTGGAAAACAACATTTTCATCTATAGTAGCAGAAACATGGCTTTGTGAACTTTTAAAAGTCTTCAGGAGAAAGTAGATTGCAGGCACATAACACAAAAATGATGGCAGCTTCTTTCTGATGGATGCAATAATGGCTGGTGGGAATGCTTTGAAGTGACTGTGTTTATTTGCTCAGTAGTTTCCGGTTTAATACAGACATGGGTTGTCACTGCATTACTTGTGTGAAGGCTGTCAGCCCAGCTAGCTTGAATTTTGTAAGTAATTCTATGTTATTTGTTGATAGTAATATGGTTTGTATGCTTGTCTTACAAATGTAAGAAAACTATATGTGTATGTTAAACTGTATGTTATGTGCTGAGCTTCAATAATGTAACCACAGTGTACCTTACTGGAAAAGAACAGAGTTAACTTGGAAACTCTAATAAAATAAATGAATTGTTTATGATGGTGTTTATTTCAGCTAGGAGATGGAATGTCTGCAGTTAGAAATTCTTTCTATTGTCTGGAAACAAAAACCATTGCAAGTTTCAAAGGTGAAAGTGTGCAACTGTTTTATAACTTCCAGTTCTAGGCAAACTTCTAAAAGATAAGTATTTTTGACACATAGGTGCTAAATTTTAAGTTTCTGTTAGCCTGGGAACTGAAGGAAGAGGTGTCAAAGAGTGATGTCATCCAGCTAACCCAGCAGTAATGTGTATTATTAATTTAAGAACTAACTCTTGGGAAGAGTCTGTGCATTTTGTATTTGTCTTTGGACCTAGAAACATCCATTCAGCACTTGCATTTGCCTGGCTTTGTAAGTAAGTCATTTAAGGCATAGTATCAGTTAGATATAGATAGGAATACAATAAAGATTAGTTCAGATGTTTTCTGTATTTATTTGAGACTGTCCTGCAATGTTGTTTTAAAGTATTTCCTGTGATTCTGAACTATGTTGTCACTGTGTTGAGTTACTGATTATTGTCTTGTTCTTTTATTATTTATTACTAAATATATTTAAACCTTTTAATTGTGGCTCATTTGTTTAGAGATATTTAAGCTCTTAGAGGACTTGCATATGTATTTGGTGACACTGTATAGGCCACTCCTAAATAGCCTTGCTGTTGGTCACACTTACCATTTGGATAATAATAACATTACACAGTAGAATTGGTCACCCTTTGGGAAGGGCCTTATAGTAACTGATAAGGGTGGTTGGTGGCAGTGGTTACTACCTTATAGTCTGGGCAGAAGGGGGCATAGCTTGTGAACCTGTGCCAGCATTCCCCAGGAGTGTCAGTGTATTTGTATATAAATCAAATCTCAACGTGTGTGTGTGTGTGTGTGTGTGTGTGTGTGTGTGTGTGTGTGTGTGTGTGTGTGTGTGTGTGTGTGTGTGTGTGTGTGTCAGCTACTTGGGCAGGGGCACAATGCACTGATTGGACAGAGAGGGTGCTGGAGGTTTTGGCTTGACTACTTGGCTGAGATCTTAACCCTGTAGCTGTGCCAGTGGAAAGTCTTATTGAAGATCTGGAGAAAGAGGGAGAAACCAGCCCCAGACAGACTGTGATCTCTGTGTGCTCTTAAGGGAAATTGTACTCTACTGTGTATGAACTTGTCATACTCCCAATGTGCACATCCCTCACTGGAGTTAGTGGTGAGGATTGAGGCTCCTTGATTACTGGGCCAGTGCAGGGGCATCACATATTAATTGTTTGGCAGTGGTGGGATATCCACATCAAATATTAATTGCTTGATAGCGGTGAGGTAGCCATATCATATATTAATTGGCCTGTAGTGGTGTGGATTTTAAATTCCTGTAGCTTCTGTACAGTGATCACTGAAGGTGTTTTTGTACTCTAAATCAGCCACACAGTGAACATTTAGAGTTTATATCGCAATTGTTTTATTTTTTTTTGTTAGCTTAGTTAGTAAGGGAGAGCAGGCAAGCATGTCACCAGAGGAGTATGGCAAGCTGACAAGTAGCCAATTGGCTGAAATGTGCCAGGCTAAAGGACTGGTGCATGCCAACCTGACTAAAGCAGACATGATTGCAGCTTTAGTCACAGCTGCATCAGAGACTAGAAACAAGGAGGACAATCAGACTGGACGTGGAGATTTACAACTCTCAGAAAATGGACAGCTCAACCTTTCCACAGAGGACTTAAGTCCATCTGGAGTTAAAGAGACTTGAGTTGGAGATCAAGCACTTGGAAATAGAAGCAGCAGAGAGACTGAGGCATCTAGAGAATTAAGAAAATGAGAAGCTGCTACACCTGGAAGCTGAGGAGAAGAAGAGGTAGAGGCAACATGAAAAGGAGATGCTGACTCTTCGCTAGAGTCATGGGGGTAATGGGGAAGGGAGTAACTGAACCCCAGAAGCAACAAAGGTCAGTACATTTTTTTCCATAATTTACAGAGGAGGATAATTTTGATAGTTTTATTCATATGTTTGAGAGGGTATGTAAACAGTGAGATGTTGACCAAGGGCTTTGGGTACGGTTCAGGACCCTCTTACTCCATGGTAAAGCTGTAACTGTTCTTTCCATCTGTTTGATAATGACTGCTTAAATTATAATTTTGTAAAGAATTGTTTGCTAGAATTTTTTAAGTTAACACCTGAAGCTTATAGGAAATATTTTTGTGAGCACAGACGCAAAGCAGATGAAAGTGTGTGTGAATATGTTGCTGAACTAAGCACTTATTTTCATAGGTGGGTGAGAGTAGATTATGCTACCAGATACCATGAGGCAGTGGGTCTGTCCTCCATTGAGGCAGAAAATGTGGCAAATGCTTTGTTAGAGATTTTCAGCAGGGTAGGTTTCTGAAACGAAATACTGACTGACAGAGGTGCTAATTTCATGTCAGACCTGCTGACTTGTACGTGGACGTACTGTGGGATGAAGCACCTAAAGACCACCCCCTACCATCCCCAGACTAATGGTCTTGTTGAGAGGTTAAACTCTACACTCAAGACAATGCTACAGGCATTTGCAGACCAGTTTAAGAGAGACTGAGACAAATATCTGCCCCATCTATTGTTTGCTTACAGAGAGGTTCCCCAGGAATCCTCAGGTTTTTCACCCTTTGAGTTGCTGTATGGGCATAGGGTGAGGGAGCCTCTAGATTTAATTTGAAATGAGTGGGAGGGTGAGTGTGAATCTCAAAAGGAGTCTATTGTGGCATATGCCCTAGACCTCAGGACAAGGCTCAGGGAACCCATGAGCTTGGCCCAGGAAAACCTGTCAGAAGCCCAGCAGCAGAAAAAGGTCTGGTATGACAAGAATGCTTGAGCTAGAGAGCATGCTGTAGGGCAGCAGGTAATGGTTCTCATTCCTGTCAGACACAACAAGCTGCAAACAGCTTGGGAGGGACCCTACAAGGTGGTAAGGAAGGTCAGTGATGTTAACTACATGGTAGAACTGCTAGGCAGGGGGCAGGAGCACAAATTGTACCATGTTAACATGATGATATCTTACCATGATAGAGAGGCCCTTATTCTGAATATTTGCAGTGGGTTGCAGGAGGAGTCTGAGTGGGATCTGGTGACTAATCTCCTCAATGAAGCTCAGACTGACACCTAAGTGGAAGGGGTAGCAATGTCCTAGCAGCTATCTCCTACCCAGGTTTGAGAAATCCGAGCAGTATTACAGGAGTGTGGGGAAATGTTCACTCGGAAACCAGGGTGCACCCACCTGGTGTAGCACCATGTGGAAACAGGACCCCAAAGGTGTATTAAGCAGGCCCCTTACAGGGTGCCTGAGAGAGTCAAACAGACTCTGAGGGAGAAGATACAGGAAATGTTGGAACTAGGGGTAATTCAGGAGTCCAGCAGTCCCTGGACCTTCCCAGTGGTGCTGGTACCAAAAAAGGATGGCAGCACCAGGTTCTGTGTGGAATACAGGAAATTAAATAGTCACACAGAGTGAGATGCTTACCCCATGCCTATGACAGATGAAGCCCTAGAGCAGCTGGGTGGGACTAAGTATATTACCACCATTGATCTTACCAAGGGTTACTGGCAGGTGCTCTTGACTTCCAGTGCTAGAAAGAGGTCAGCCTTTGTGACTTCTTTTGGCTTGCATGAGATCTCTAAGATTTTCTTTGGGATGAAAAATGCCCCAGTGACTTTCCAGAGGCTGGTAGATCATATTCTAGCAGGAGCAGGGGATTTTGCCCTTGCTTACCTAGATGACATTGCCATCTACAGCCATTCTTGGCAAGAGCACCTTCTGCATGTCAGGGAGGTGATTGGCAGACTACAGAGGGCAGGGTTGGCCATTAAGCCCAGCAAATGTCAGGTGCGTATGGCAGAGGTCTCCTACCTAGGACATAGAATGGAGAGTGGTAAGATTAGGCCAGAACCTGCCAAAGTGGAAGCTATTCAGGCATGGCCTGCACCTGTGAGGTGCAGGTGAGGGCATTCTTAGGGACAGCAGGGTACTTCAGAAAGTTTGTCCCAATTATAGTACCATAGGTGCTCCCCTCACAGACGGCCAGATAAAGTAGTCTGGACCCCAGCATGTGAGCAGGCATACCAGACGCTTAAAGGGGCTTTGGGAGGACCCTCTGTATTAGCCAGTCCAGATTACAGCAAAGTATTTGTTGTGCAGGTGAATGCATCAAACCATGGGGTGGGGCTGTACTTAGCCAGATTTCTTCAGTGGGAGAAGAGCACCCAGTGGTGTATCCCAGTCGTAGGCTCCAGCCCAGGGAGGAATGCTATGCAGCTGTAGAAAAGGAATGTCTAGCCATAGTGTGGGCAGTGCAGAAACTTCAGCCTTATCTGTATGGAAGAAAATTGACTGTAGTTGCAGACTACAATCCCCAAAACATGGTTACATTGAGCCTGCCAGCAAAAGACCAAGTTATTAAGGTGGAGCCTTGGATTGCAAGCATATGATATGACAGTGCAGCACCACCGTTGGGATAGCAATGCCAACGCAGATGGGCTGTCAAGACAGGGAATGGGGTAAGGTATTCCCAGATAGGCTCAACACTCTCAAGCAACGTTTCTCAAGGGTCACTTGAAAAACTAGCTTGAGTTCTTGCGGGGGGGGGGGGATTGTGAAGGTTGCCAGCCCAGTTAGCTAGAATTTTGTAAATAATTCTATGTTATTTGTGAATAGTAATATGGTTTGTATGCTTGTCTTACAAATGTAAGAAAACTATATGTTATGTTAAACTGTATGTTATGTGCTAAGTTTCAAGACTGTATCAACAGTGTACCCTACTGAAAAAGAACAGAGTTAACTTGCAAACTCTAAGAAAATAAGTGAATTGTTTACGATGGTGTTTATCTCAGCTGGGAGACAGAATGTCTGCAGCTAGAAATTCTTTCTATTGTCTGGAAACAGAAATAATTACAGGTTTCAAAGGTAACTGTGTAACTGTTTTACGACTTCCAGTTTCAGGCAAACTTCTAAAAGATCAGTATTTTTGACACAGAGGTGTTAAATTTTAAGTTTCTGTTAGCCTGGGAACTGAAAGCAGAGGAGTCAAATAGTGATGTCATCCAGTTAACCCAGCAGTAATATGTATTATTAATTTAAGAACTGTCCCTCAGGGAGAGTCTGTGCATTTTGTATTTGTCTTTGAACCTAGAAAAATCCATTCAGCACTTGCATTTGCCTGGCTCTGTAAGTAAGTATGTTAGGGCATATTATCTCTTAGGTATAGATAGGAATTCAGTAAAGATTAGTTTAGATGTTTTCTGTATTTATTTGAGACTGTCCTGCAATGTTGTTTTAAAGTATTTCCTGTGATTCTGAACTCTGCTGTCACTGTGTTGAGTTATTGAGTATTCTTTTATTATTTATTACTAAATATAGTTAAACATTTTAATTGTGGCTGGTTTGTTTAGAGATGTTTAAGCTCTTAGCATACTTGCATATGTATTTGGTGACACTGAATAGGCCACTCCTAAATAGCCTTGCTGTTGGTCACACTTACCATTTGGATAATGGTAACATTACACAGTAGAACTGGTCACCCTTTGGGAAGGGCCTTATAATAGCTGATAAAGGTGGTTGGTGGCAGTGATTACTAACTTATAGTTTGGGCAGAAGGGGGCATAGCTAGTGAACCTGTGCCAGCCTTCCCCAGGAGTGTCTGTGTGTTTGCATATAAATCAAATCTCAAAGTGTGTGTGTGTCAGTTACTTGGACAGGGACACGAAGCACTGGTTGGATAGAGAGGGTGCTGGAGGTTTTGGCTTGACCACTCAGCTGAGATCTTAACCTTATAGCTGTGCCAGTGGGGAATCTTACTGGGGATCTGGAGAGAGAGGGAGAAACCAGCCCCAGGACTGACTGTGATCTCTGTGGGCTCTTAAGGGAAATTGTACTTTACTGTGTGTGTAGTTGTCGTTCTCCCAATGTGCACATTATTCACTGGTGTTAGTGGTGAGGATTGAGGCTCCTTGATTACTCGGCCAGTGCAGGGACATCACAACTTGTATAGTGAAAATGGCATGCAAGTTTCAAACATGCTACTGTTAGTATCGTGGCTGTCTGGAACTGATTTGGAGGAGTGGCTGCTTGCATCCAAACTCAGGAATTATGATATTTCATCATTTTTTAAATGACTCACTTTATTGATAGCAAAGAATTTACAGTAAACCATACCAACACATGTCAAATTTGAGCACACACACACAAAAAAGCTTCAACCAGAGGAAAAACATGATATAAACTTCATAGCCAAACCAAATTCAGGCTTTGATATGATGGCATAATTAATGATTGTTTTCCAAAAAACGTATCCAAAACTCTTGCCAATGCATCTTGTCATGTTAGACATTTGACAATGACCTTAATCTATAACAATATTTGTGGAATAAAATAGACCACTCTGGGGAAATTCCTTTCCATTTTTTTTAAAAATGATTGTACTTAATATGGCAATAACACTTATAATCCAATGAAAGACAACAGTAACCAAAAGTTAACACCTGATATGGTGGTAGGATTGTACAAGTGGCATAACAGATACTCTGATGAATGTGCGACTACAGTAGGGCATGACCAAACCATATGAAGATGTGAAGCATTTTCTCCAGATCGTCTTGCACACACAGTATTGGTGATCCAGCATCTCATTATTAAACTATCGGGGATCTCTGTCAGATGTACACCAACTTAAGAAGTGTTAATTTTAACATTTCTGGGATTTAGTTGGAGGAATAAGCATATGGACAGCCATACCAACTGGTGGATGTAATCCCCATGTTAAGCATCTCATCCTGCTTACATTTATGAGCATTTAAGAGCTGACTATATTCCACCAGAACCTCTTTATGAATAATCTTAGTGAATGAAGCTGAGCCCCTTGTCTTACTACACTTGGGCCTGGTAAAACTTAATAAATTCTTAAGACATGTATTCTCATTAGGCCTTTGATAATACTTGTCAACAATAGATTGAACAACTATGGTGGCAATTTTTACAAATTCAATCAACCTTGTGAATGGTTAAAGATTACCATGCCCCATATCCTAAATATTCCTGGAGGTCATAATGCTAGCCACCAGCCAATCATCCCAAAAGATAGTTTCACCCCTTTTTTAATTTCTCCAAATCTTTTGGGTTTCTAATACCATAACAGGAATGGACCCCATTCCTAAGTCAAAGTATGATTAAAGTTCATGAAATTCGTATTGTTTCACTCTTTGATGTCAGCCAAAAGTGCTCTTCACAGCACCCACAATGTGCCCAGTAATGACTTCTTCTGCAATTTGTGAGGAGTTACATGTATTGGTAGAGTATTTAAATAGGATCGTAGACTCATTTTTTATAAGACCCATTCCTCCTTTTACTATTGGAACTCTCTGGTTATCTTTCTTCCACATTGGTCTCATTTCTGCTTGCAAATCTTAATATTTTTTGACTTTGTGTCTCTATGTATGCAGGACACTGTAGTCATTGGATGTGGCGATTTCAGTGATCAATGCTGCTTTTGTCTTCTTTTCCTGGACTACTACATCTGGTTTTCTAGCATCTATATTTTGAACTGTTGGTAATGGGTGATCCCATGTGATGTAGACTTCATCATTTTCTATGATGCTTTGCGGCTCATATTTCCTGTGATTTTTCAGCCACTTCAGTACCATAATGGTTGCACAATCCCCAGTGCAACAGTCTCACAACATTATTAGTTTAACCCCCAGTTTGAATTCCTAGATGTCCTTAAAGCCTAGGGACTAAAGAACATGACTAGCTAAGTTTGTTAGTCTGCAAAACCTTATTTTCTATCCAGAGAACTTTCAGGTTTTGTTTTGAATGCATGGCCTCTCTGAAGTACTAAGGGTCCATATAACATTCAGCTTTAAACTCTACCAGATTGACTTAGGTCTCTCTCTCTCTTCTGTATGTGCCGACCGTAAATGCAAACCCATAGTGCTGGAAAGACAGAAAAAAACATCCCCTACCTTCCTCCATGTGATAAACAACTTTTTCCTACTGATTTTAGGAGCCCCTTTCTTCCACAAAAAAAGAAGCTTTCAACTGTTGCAGCTTTTCTAGCAGTTTAGAAAAAAAATAGCATGGAGCATATGTCTCAAGATAAAAGCATAAGAAATGTTTTGAATATATATAAATATAGACACACAGCATGCATGCATATAGAGTCATTTGTTAGCAACATATAAACAAATAGCAGAGAACTACTTAACCGATTTTTCTGCACTGAAAAGAGGCAGTTTCACTTTAAAAAGCAAAGAAGAAAATGAAATGCATTTAGCTACAACATTTAAGGAAGTTATGCAGGAGTTACTAAGAATAAATCAGAATTATCAAACTTTATGAAAGCAACTGCCCTAATATCTCAAGGGCCAGCAACAGCAGGAAATTATCTGTCTTAAGCTACCTGATAATTAAGATGCTGTTTTGTGTGTTTTATTAAGATTTATTCTTGGAACTATTATGGGATTTCCAGTGCTGTAAATATGTGTAACAGTTTTAAATGTATTAAGCAATCTAGGCCTGACATAATTTGCTTATAGCAAACTCATCTGCATAGAACTGGATGCAAGTTAGAAAAAACGTGACTCTATAAAACGTTTATAAGTATGGCATCCATCAGGAAAGGAAGGAGACAGGAGTCTTACTGTCTAGAATAGTACAGGCAGGTTGGCTGTAGCAACATGCCCTTAGTCAGGTGCTAATTATATCACTCTCTCAGTGTTTCATTCCTTGGGTAGTATAGTTTAAGAGATTAGGCAGGTTGCTTTAAGACTTTTGTAACCTGGTTTTCTCTCCTTTTGGAATTTGCAATAAGGTAATTACTAAACTATCTTCTGAAGAAACGTCTACTAAATTATTATGTAAAGAGATGCCATGCATGAGATTAAACTGGGTACTACCCAATAGTATGTATTTATTTATGTTTTCTTCATTGGATTTAACCCTGCTTGGCAGTGCCCCTTTACAGAGGCGACTTAGAGAGAGAAAGCAGTAGAAACATGTACAAAAACAAAAACACTAAACAATGGGGTGCTGTTATAAATCCTTAGATAATTAATGAACAGACAACATGTATAGTAAATCCTTTTGTAACAAACCATGAATATGAAGCTAAATAATATTTAAGGCCTAATGCAAAGAAGATGAAGGGAACAAATATTTGCCGGGCACTAAGAAATGTATGTTACAGCCATTTTTTTCCATCTAGGTCTTGAGATTTTAAGAATAAGAGATATCTATAAGGAATTGGAAAACTCAGAAAAATACAAGAAATGACATAATGAATATTTAATAATCAACATTTAACTGAGTAAAAATGACCAGCCTGATATACATTAAATAATGGACTACTAGTCTGACATTCAGGTGATATTGTCACATGGTTTTTCATGTATGTTATCTTAAAATTTTAACATCCCTTCCATTTTGCAGATCTGACCACTCGCTAATAGTCTCTTAAATTAATCTATCAAAAAAGTCCAAATAAATAGAAATTTAATGTGTACTACCTGAAATCAGAAAAGATCTGTCACTAGCTTACATGAAAAATACCTCAAATTCTCTGTACAGCACAGCAGCTTTAAGCAATTCCTTGCAATGTAAGGATACATGCAGACATGAAATGCTACTATATGGAATATAAAATCAAAGACTAGAATGGAAGAAAATGTTAGTATTGTGATGTGATTAGTTATGCTTCATCTAAAATCAGCATGGTGATAGTGACATAACCATTGAACTTCTCATCTCAAAAGCTTAAAATAGTTAATGACATAAAGGACATTCATTCATTCTTCATGCTTCTCCTTATACTGCTCATGTTGAAGGTTGTGCTGGTCTCAAGTCTATCCTGACAGACTGAGTATAAGATGGAGAACTATTTCTGTATGTAACCCCTGTCCAACACAGAACACGTAGACACACACACACACACACACACACACACACACACACACACACACACACACACACACACACACACACACGCATGCACGCACTCACACACGCGCACACACACACACACACACACACACACACACGCACTCACACACATGCACGCATGCAGGCACACACAAGCACACACACACACACGCGCACACACATGCGCACACACACATGCACACACACAGACACACACACACACACACACACACACACACACGCACTAATGCATGCGCGTGCGCACACACACATGCACACACACATGCATGCACTAATGCACACACACACGCACTAATGCACACATACACACACACACTCACATACACAAATGCATGTGCACACACACACACACACACACACACACACACACACACACACACACACACACACACAGGCACACACGTGCAGTCATGAATGCACACACACACACACACACACACACACACACACACACACACACACACACACACACACACACACACACACAATTGGCCTATCAGCTTATTTTTCTGATTTGGGAGTAAACTTGAGAGCCTATATAAAACCCAAAGACACACCTACAGACACCCATGTAGATTCCACACAGAAAGCATATGAACTAAGAACTGCATTAAACAAGCACAGACTATGAGGCAACCACGTTAAATGCTGCACTAATGAACAGGTGGACTGATTTTCCTCTTTGCTGCTTAAAACAAAAACTTTTTGAAGGAGGTTCAAAAGTCTCATTCCATAATTTATAATTAGATTCTATTCACATGAGGCCATGTATTTAAATATACAATCCATACAAGCAAAACTTAGCTTATTTCTCCTAAGGATGTTTTGGATTGTTTTTTTTCATGAGGCTAAGTCATGAATCTTTATGAACTTGAGAGGCTAAGTAGGCCAAATTAATGTAACCTATCATTGACATAAAACTTAACGCACCTTTAAAAATGCTGCAAATAAAAAGTTTCTAGATCCGAAATGACTGCAGTTAAAAATGTTGCTCCCTTATTAGATCAAGTCTTTAATGAATAAGTACCAAGAAAATGCTTACCCTATTCAATGGGATGAAGCTGAAACTTTTTTTTTCATAAATCAAAGAATCTCAACTTTGTATCATCTTTCAGATCAGCATTATTGTGAATGAGCCTCAGTTTTTGCTAAATAAATAGCTTTTCTTATAGAATAAATAGCCCAGTTCTAATAGCCCAGCTTTGGATAAAAATGTATTACTACGCGAAGATCTGGAATATTCAGTTCTTTGGTACTTACGTATTATCGCAACCAGATTTCCGTATTGCCATAATTTGGTATGTGTGTGCGGAAACAGGTTGCTTAATCTATAAAGGGGTCTGTGAAGAAGAAAACAGTACTCTGTCGATGTGGGTATGAGCATCGAAGAGGAGAAAGGGTGCAAGTTTGTACCTCTTTGCTCCTGAAACTACACAGTGGTGCTCCACTTTCCAGTGTCTGCATTTGTCAAGACGATGTCAGCTACTAAAAAAACGAGTCACCAGATACACCCTGTGACATTATGAGATTGTAAATATGTCAAGGGCAAGGATTGTTGCTTTTCTTAGGATAGGTAAAGTTAATTTACACAAACTGCAGTCAATAATTTCAGTTAAGGTGCTAACAAAGTGTCACCATGGCTATACTTTACAAATAAACACAGATAAACTCACTTCATGATTCCACGTAGTAAGAACACTTCCCAAAACATCTAATTGCCGGGCAATGTGCTTCTTCTTGTACTTTGTGGCTGTTAGCAGCTTTTTAAAATTTGCACTTGAAGATGTCTTTACAAATTGTCCCCTCCCAAAAAAAGTGACCAAAACCAACATTACAGGGTCTGTCTTTGCCTTCTCTGAAGGCTTCCTTCCACACACTCAAAAGAATCTGTTCATCAGGACGACAGCAGGCATTATAATTCAAGCGTGCGTGTGTAATGCACGCTGAAAACAGGAAGCAGGTTTCCTCAAATGTTTGTCTTCCCCTTCACAGACCCTGCAATACAAGTGTAGCCCCAAAAAAACAGACTCTGAAAATCACCTTACATTGGGTTGTGGCCTCATTTCTACGGAATTATTCTAAAATCGCAACTGCGAAAATCTGGTTGCGATAATATGTAAGTACCCAGTCTTATCATGTTAGTCTTCATCTTGTATATGCATTTGCCACAGTGAATTGATGATTTCTCAACAGAATTCTGCAATATTATCCCTATACAGTGTTTATGTACCCAACATATGAAACTCAGTTCTTTCATTGCTTAATAAAGAATCCAGTGAAAATTGATCTCTCAAAAAAAAAAAAAAACAAAAAAAAATTAAAACATTACCTAGTTCCATGTGGTCCTGATCTGATAGTCCCTTATAAGTAGTGATATGTAAACGTTCTAGTTACTAACATTTCATTCCTTTTAGAACCGTCTTTCACTCACACTGCTAATCTGACTATATAAGTACTTATTACTGAGCTTGTTGCTTCATAAGTACTACTTATTTAATGCATCACATCACATTTTTGCATCCGTTACCCATGTACATACTCTTATACTGTATTCAGATGGCTGTGTGCATTTTGATTGTTACAAATGTATCTAGTCTACTATCCTCTGGACTTATTGTGGAATTGCTGGGTCTGGTCTTGGTGTCCCAGGGGTTTGGCCATCTTTGTTTCCATTGGGGGTGGGGTTTATATGTCCTACCCACTTTTCTTCCATTTTCCTGCACTGTAGATATGGAAGTATGGAGAGGCAGATGTACATCTGAGAGACTACCCCTTCTTTGGAACAGGCTTCCCATCCTTGTGAAGCAGAGTTCCTCCCTAAACCAACTCAAGTATAACTTGGACAATTGGATGGAGAACAGGAAATTCATCCCTGATTTGACAACTATGTCTCTAATGGACATAGGCATCCTGTAAAGGATTCATCTCCCAGGTGCCTGCTTGTAAATGTTTCATCTCCCAAGCCCCTGCTTAAACTTATCAAGGGCACAAGAACTTGTCAGAGATTTGGGATGCATGACTAGGCTTGAAAAGGCCTTTGTGGCCATTAGCCTAGTGCGCACCTATGAACCTATGCTGAGTCATGCAAGGCATGAAATATTCAGCCTATGTGCAGCTCATCATCCATTCTTGCAGAATGGGCAGCATTTGTCCCTCATTATGGACTAGTTACCTATGACTGCCGTGCTATGCTAAATAATATTTTGGACTTTCTTATGAGAGTTTTAGCTGACATTTGATTTTTGGGAATGACTACAAAGCTGTTGTGCTCCATAATCAACAGCAGGTTATGGCAAAGGCGGACATCTTTTTTCCAATTTAGCTGTGGGCAGGCATGTCTGCATACATAACTTCAGCCATGTCTGCATTATGCATATCAGTAATACCTGAACAGCTGTGTATCCTTGTCTGGGTGGGCCTGTAAACATTTTGGATTTGCCTTGTACTGCTTGTAGTTGTGTACTAATGCTGACATCATGGGTAGAGGCCATAATACCACTGATAAATGAATGACATTGTGTTGAACTGTCAGATAATGGCCTTATACACAATATAATTGTCTTTGCATCAGGTTAACTGCAGATATACTGAGTTGCATATTTTTGTGCAACATAGGCAGATTTGGTGCACAGTAAAGTAGTTCAGCTATAGCTATGGTTCTGTGTTTTTTTAGGCTGTTTGTGTTTTTTTGTGCATTTTCTGTTACATTGGACCTTTGCATTGGGCAAGACTCAATACGTAATATGTGAAGTTATTTTTTACATGGGCAGAGATTTATTCAATTTGTACTAGATACTAGCTCCAGTTAAGTACTTGTAAACACTAATTACTCTGCAGTACAATTACCAAAACAACAAATAAACATATAAAAGCCTGTGTTGTATTTCCATGTTGTTCTGATGAAGTCCATTAAACCTGAGGATGAAAGCCCTTAATGTTTTTTAATGAAGGTTATTCTTGTGTGGCATCTGGCTTTAAAGTCTTCTCATTCCTCGCTGTTGTTTTGTTAATAGTTTGTCGTGTGCATTATCTGGACTGGACTAGAATTACCCTTTCCAATCTCTTGGAAGTCATGGGAAAACAATAAAATATCCAGCCCTTAGAAGTTGAAAACACAGCTCCCTCTTGCACTGTATAATCTTACTATTTCTAAGATTAACTCTTGCTTGTCTGGAACTGGATTTTGAAGTTCTTTTCTGCTAATAGACAGGCTAGTCGTTGTAATTCACACGTGTTATGCTGGATATTTAGTTCTTAACTCACAAACTAAGGAAAGCATTTTAGGTCATGTCACTTCCTGCAAATATCTATTATATCACTAAACCTATAACAAAGTAGTCACCGAGCCAATAAAATGCTTTCATTAACCAGAAGTACCTTATACCTCTATGATAGGATATTAAATATGAGAAACTGTGCCTGACTAATAACACTTGTATAACTCTTCAATGGAAAAGATTTTATGGACATATACAGCCTCTTAAAGATGCACTTCTACCTGAAATTACTGTGTAATCAAATAAATGTATGATGTCCACCTACTAGTAAATGGCTGTCACGGCTACAGTACCAAGATAATTAGCTCTTGAATGTAATGTGCAACCTTGAAACAGTTCCCCATTCGTTCCTCATCAGAAGGGGGTAAATACTTTTTTATGTCATCATTCTTTCTATACATGCTCTCATTGTGTGCAAATGAATACTCAGCTCTGCCTGCTCTCAGCACCTCTAAGCAATGGTTTAGAAATAATATTCTCTATGTTTTTAAACATTATTCTTAGTACAGTTTCAGTTTGTACAAATAAGGTGTTGAGGGAATATTGTCCATATTCTCCTGTGCAGTAGGCTATACTCATAATAATAACTTGATGTTCATCCACTGTAGCAATAATTTGGGTAGACAGCAGATAAAGTCATACTCTGTTGTTAATCTGCAGGAATACTAAAGAAATTTAACACAAGAGTTATCATAGTAAAACAAAAACAGTAAATATAAGACTCTAAAAGTAAACATTTATGCAGATAAACAGATCTGTTTTTATATTCATTTCTCCTGACCCCTTTTCTGCAGGCTACCAAGCACCTACCTGTCCATTCGTTCCCCATCACCAGGGTGAGGGCAGTTCACGATGCAGGCAGCATACAGGTAACCACGAGGGAACACTCTGATATGGCCCTAATGCCGAACCTTGCTGGCTGATGTGAGCATGTGCATCACCATAATTGCATCCTATGCACTCCACCTGTGTGAGCACATACATGCCCATGTTGGTAACTCTTATCGGCTTGGGCTTTTGCCAAGTTAACTTCCGTTGAGTTCATGGCCATTGCGGTTATGTAAGCCTCCACTTACAGTGGTGCAGCTGATCAACCCCCATGTCTCTCTAGTTGGCACAAGCCACTGACTAATATTGCCTCCCTGCTTGATGCTTCTAGAACATGATTAGCTGTTCGAACCTGAGTTGTCTGGGTTATAGTCAGTGTCATCCTTCTACACTATAAAGCTCAGTGAATAGACAATTATTTATCAGTATGAAAGTGTCTGTGTGTTTGTATTTAATGTAAGACTTGTTTGATTGACTATCTTACAAGCATAGCATGACACTGTGGTCTGGGTTATGGCCAATACAACCACTTTCCAAAGACAGTTGAAACAGCTACTCTATACCTTATAATATAGCTAAATTGTACCTTAATTAGGCAGGTCCCCCACATTCTTTGCATTCAGTTATATCCAATTTTTGTAGCTAAAAGAGTTTTCCAGCTATAGATGCTGTAATTCCTTCTGCTGTTCATTTTCACAGGCTATATTACAAAAGAGCTGCCATATTGTGAAAATTGCCAAGTTGCATTTGAAAATCTTTTAACAATAGGTGCTTACACGTTTAAAAATAACACAAGTAAAAAGCCACAACATTTAATTCAGAAACAGACCTTTTAAAGTGAAATAACAGCTTCTGACTAAATAAATACCCATCAACAGAAATGCAGCATCAGTGAATAGCAATTGATTCCTCACTTCACATAAAGCGCAGATTAAAAGAAAACTGAAGAAGCAATGCCAGTAAAGAAGAAAATAAAATGTCAGACTTCCCCTGGCAGTCAGGTAATAACAAAATAGTGTTTTTGTATATATGCTTGATTTCTTATAAGTGGTAAAAGGCTGCTGCAGGTGGGCAACTAGTAACACTAACTGTGGCTTAATAATATGCAACTTAAGTACATGAGTTTGAGCTGTAAATAAAAGTACCCATAAGGCAGTATGCTTTGCAAGTGGGGGGACATTAATTTGGCTGTACAAATATATATTTTTACAGGAATGATATCTTAATGCATTGCAAGTGTCAGTAATGGACAAAGCTGCAACAACTGAATTGTGATGCATGTGGTGACTTAGTCTTGTCTTCTGCATTTATAGATATTTAACCTTTATAAAGCCTAATGCTCAGCGCAGCTATCCCTTCCACTTCAGTGTGACAGACAATACCTCTTAACTGTCCATATTTTCACAGAATGTCCAGACTTTTGACTCATATTTTTGGTATGGTCTGATTCTCATAAAAGTTTTGTTTTTTTGGTAAATCATTGAGGACTGAAGTAAAAAAAAAATGACAGACATTTGAGTTTCAGACTTTATACCACCAGAAAGTTTGTATTAATGCAAAACCTGTCATTTTATTAACTTTCTACATTTGTAAGAGCAATATTTAAAAATTATCCTTAGTTTTGGGCCTTTGCCTCTCCCATTATTTATGGCTTTGTTGAGATTTCTTGCACTAAGAGGTTAAGAGGTATGTCACTGAAATTTTCCACCCAGTATTCACCTGTGCCAGCAGTTTTACCACATTTCAGTGACTCTGTTCTGAGCTCACATCACAAAAAGCCTGGGGAAAAATTTGTATTGCATAGTCTCAAGTGCATACAAACTCAAGAACCAGGGAAATATCTACTCGAGTGTGTAACAGTGTTCACAAATGCAACATCAGAAAATAAGTATATATTTGGAGTGGGAGTCTCTGTGTACCCTCTCTTTAGGGAGCTTCAGCCCCCATATCTCCCTGAATTATTCTCATTACAGGGTTCAACATCTCAGAGAAAAGGTGATCAGTGACAGGCACGGTAAAGTCTGTCTATCTGGTTTTCTATGAGACTGTCAGATCAGAGGTCCTACTGAAGAAAGACGTGAGCAACAGGAACATGGTCATATGTGTTTCCACTAGCAGTGACATCAGCAACTGACAACTGAAAACTGTTTGATGAAGCAACTGTGACAGGGGCTCAGGGGGTGTGAGTGAGACTTATAAACAGTACTAGCAAGATGGGTACCATCTTCATTTGGGTCCTTAACATTCTTTCAGTGAAGGTTTTACAGACTGAGACCTGCTCTGCTTTATTTATTTAACTGAGCAGCAATGAAGCAGATCTGCTCCACGAGGTCTGAATGTAGGCTATGCCACCATAGGGGAATATCTTGACTGTATTTTTCTGCCATGTTTTTGAGCATTTGCATATATATATATATCTATATATATATATATATATATATATAGCTGTGAATACATGTGCTTACAAACTGTACTGAATTGTTTGTGTGTGTATGTGTGTGTGTGTGTGTGTGTGTGTGTGTGTCCACCAGATTTAAAGAATATCTTTTACATCTATTTCTGTGGGTGTGTCTGTCCACTAGTTTTAAAATGTCTTTTACATCTATTTCTGTGTGTGTGTGTGTGTATATGTGTGTGTGTGTGTGTGTGTGTGTGTGTGTGTGTGTGTGTGTGTGTGTGTGTGTGTGTGTGTGTATGTGTGAGTGTCTGTGTTTATGGTTTGCCTTGTAGTTTGTGCAGTTGTACATAATACTGCACCTTTTCTGTGCCAGGGGCATATGGCCCCCGGTAGATGGACGACGCTGAGTAGTTGTGCTGTGTCACATGATAACCTCACTACTCTGTAGTAATTAATGCAGACATGCTCATCTACGTACCTCCTGAGCACCACGAGTGCACTTCTGTGCAAGAACATATTTCAGGTTCAGACCTAGTGGTCATGTGTTAGATAATAATGTGCATTTTCCAATGTACTGTATCCCTCCACTCTACATGTCATGTCGGTGTTTCTCACATCTAAGTTTTAACATCAAAAATACTTTCTACATAAAAATCCTTCTCATAAATATTCACGGTGCCGCTTTTTGCTCTTACTGTGCCAGTTACATTATCCAGCTAGAGGAGGCACTTTTTTCCCCATCACATTGAATTTGTTACAGACATTCTTCTGCTTGTGAAGGTAGAATGAAACACCCATACCTGTATTTCATCTTATGTTAACTCTTAAGATTTGATCTGTGCCCAGCTTGGAAAGCTATCAAGGATCTATAAATGACCAAGTCACTGTATCTGTCCTGCATATCCAATGACATTAATGCATGGAGATGGTCCCTTAGTTTCAAAACTGATGTCAACAGCCCCAGAAAGAAGGAAGGATGGATATATGACCCTGAGACTTCCCAAATGTGGAACACCCTTTCACAATTCATCTGAAATTTAACATCTGCACCTGTTATTAAAACCTCTTGAGATGAATATATGGGGGTACTAAGTAGCTATAAATGTGCTACTTGGAATAGTGAGAAAATGTAAATAAGGTGGTAGTAGGCTATGAGGACATGGTACCTTGGAGTATTCTCCCTATTGTGATGAAAAGTGATCCATTGGTTTATAGATTCTTACTAGACAGGCAGGCAGTCTGGGCAGCCAAGTACAGCCTAGCCATGCAACCTAGTGAGTTTAGAGGGTGCATTTGCTACTCTTCTTTATGAGGGCTGGGAGTAAATTCATTGATATCCATCTAGTCACCAAGGTAAACCTTAGAGGAGGCCAATTTGGTGCATTGTTTGACATGCAAGGGGGAGCTTTTTCCATAAGCTGGAGATTCTTCATTTGAGGAACCTCTCTTTCTGAGTGGTCTTGTTTATGTTGTGATGAAAATGTTGATCTTTGTGGTGAGTGTTTTACCAATGTTTTTGAAGAGAAAGTCTGGCAAGAAAGGAACTTTCACAGCCCAGAAGATGAGACAGATATCACCATGTAGGAGACAGTATTACACAGAAAAAAATAAAGTGTTTTTAGTTTGCCTGGGTAACTAAAGGATCTTAGTCCTTTGATTTTTTTTTCAGTTTGAAAACGTTGTGGCTTTTCTGGTTGGACATTGTATTTGGAAGGTTACATTCCAAATGGTGTGTTGTATTCTGTGACTAGCCTGATGTAGGTAGACTTGAGGGGGTGATATACTACTGGTAATCTACTGGGTAAAGCAGAAGGATTTAACTATAACTAACATGTGATAACTGAATGATAGTTTGTCCATGAATGCTCCTACCTTGATAATAACTGTTTCAATCTTAAGTGAGGTCCCATTTATGCAGTAATCAGTAGGATAAACTTGTTTCCAAAAGGCAGCTACATTACATTTTAAGGCCTGAACTTAAGGCTGTGGGTGGTATACCAAATATTGGCTAAACAAGCCCATCTTGGTGGATATGTGTTTCAGGGGGTTGAGATCTGCTTTCTTGTCAGAGAAGGTGATGATAAAGTGAAGAGTTCCCCGGTAGATACATTTAGTGGCATGACTTGTAGATGAGAAGGTATCACTTTTACTGTTTGTAATTCTGCAACTCAGTGATGACATATGGATTTACGTTTAGACTATTAGAATTTGCCAATAATGCCAGTAAGAGGAATTATGTTGAAAGGTTTATTGAAGTCCAGATAAGCAGCATGAACTTGCTGAAGTTAGGGAGGATATAAACAGCTGCAGCGTGGAAGATATGGGGCAGAACCCCCCCCCCCCTGCAAAAATAGTTTAGACGTAACAATGAGTTTAATAATTCACTGCCATTTTGTTTGAATCACAGTTACAAATTCTGGACTTTGATTAATTAAATGGAAGCAGGCAGGGAGCACTTTAGTCCAGTTATACCATGATGACTAGGTTCCTTTTGTCCACCTCAGTTGTAATGCAGCTATGGAATTGTATTGACTGGAGTAGTGATCCCTTTGGTGCATGATGGAATTTTATTGACTGGAGTAGTGATATCTTTAGTGCATGATGTCACATGTTACTCGTTTATCAGTCCACTGGCATCCAGGAAATAATCCAGTCTGCTCTACAGAATTGGAAATAGGGAACCGAGACTAATGGACTTAAGTTATTTGGCTTTTTTCAGCCATTCTTTTATACAAAGGCACTGTTGTAGCCAAATGTAAATTTTCGAGCTGCATGGTACAGTCCAAAGAGTGGCTACAGGTTATTGCTAAGGTCCTTAGACACTTCAGGAAGGTACAAGTGTATGCAAGATAGTAAATTATGCTGCTCTTCATGTGGCAGAGATTGATTTATATGTTAGCCCTTTTCAGAACTTCATTAGCCTTGCATATTCACATCAGTGATTATAGCGTCCATCCATGCTGGCATCTTGATGTTTCTGTTATGACACATTAGATGAGGACTGTGGCTTATAGCACTGGCTGGCCCCTTTCCATCTGTTTTCAGTAGTGTATTATCTGGACAGTTCATTTAGCTTTATTACCTATGTATTTAAAAGGCTTTGATGTCCATCCACTGGAGACTTATCTATTCTGATCAATCGTGGCTTTCCTTTTATCATTAGTTACGTTCTTCAGCTTTTCATAGTTTTCTGTTGCAGCACTTGTCACTTTCTTCTTTTCATCAGTACTGAATGCCTGTTTCTTTTTTTTTATCATTTCTCCCCCTGAGCTTGCAGGTTAACCTCCTCATTTCTCTGCTTGCTCTTTCCTTGGATTGCCCAGTTGCTACTTACAGAGAACCTCCAGATGTCACCCTTTGGTTGACGGGCCCCTGATTCCATGGGAGTTGACCTCTATAGTAGCTCAATTGTAGCCCCAGTGAGCAAAGGATCTGATGGAGGGTCTCTTGGACATGGAGCCAACAGATATCATACAGACATGGGGTAGTCAGAATCCTTAACAGGGTAAGCAACTAATGTAATGAGATCATGACGTTATTACTATCTATTTTAATTTGAGGTGGTATGTGAGGTCTCTATTCTCCATCAGAGGTTTCATAAGCATTGAGGTCCCCCAAGCCAACCTCCACAGATAAGACAGCTGGCCACTGACCACTTCATACTGTTCCCCAGTCACCCCCCCTACCAAATGGCCAAGTCTGCTCCAGACCTCTGGTCATTGGTGACACAGAGAAATATCCAGCTCCTTGCTCCATTGGGTAGCTTAAACCGATTGCCTGTTTATGCCATATTTATTCTCTATAGTAACTCACTATTGCACTTGCTTCCTTAGCCCCATAATTATTGCCATTTACCAGTGAGTCCCTATCAAAAATTGCTGTTCAAAATGCGTTAACAAATCATGTTAAATTTGCATATGGGCTTATTAAAAAACCTCATATGGACCACAAAGCAAGCTAATTATATAAAAAGCCTCACAGTTCTCTAAATACTTATTTTGGGCTCTTTCTTACAGTATGCCTTAATAATACTTAAAATATTAGTTTTTTTAAGACTATGGCTAGGATTCTGAGATATGACAAAACTGCTCAGAATGTATTCAAAGTGTATTATAACTGGAAGGTCAAGCTGCACTGTGCTGAATCAATGTGATGCAAAGACATAATATGTATATGTGTCTGTATTGCTATGGGTCTATATTACGTGATCGAATGATCACAATAGCGAACGCTCTAAAGAGTGAAAATGCCGGACCTCGAAGTGCTTTTTGTGGGATCGCAGTACAGTGAAGATCAGAATATTTGCCCTTTCCTCACTGTAGTGCAATCCCAGAGTTGGTAAATATATTTAGCAGGGGTGTGTGTGTGTGTGTGTGTGGGGGGGGGGGTGCAGCCCCCCACAATAATGGTTTCAAGGTCTGGCATTTTCGCCCTTTAGAGTGTTTGCTATTGTGATCATTTGATCATGTAATATAGACCCATTGCTATACAGCAATATAGGGCTTCCCATGCAGCTTTGTGGAATCCTGATCCATGCTTTTTGACATTATGTATACTGCCAGTTGGTGCACAGAAACAGACTTGTGTAGTTCTGAGCAGTAAAAGCAGTCTGATATCTGTGTGCCAATTCCTGATCTATCCCTTACAGGATAACATGGTGCATACTGACATTTAGTATTCCAGTATATAACACTGGGGCATATTATATGCTGCCATATCTGTTTCATAATCTCTCCATCAGCCAGATAACATCTTAGTCTCATTTTCATGAAGCACACCTCCAGGATGGCTACCTACATATATGAGCAACAGTGCAAAGTTTTCTTCAGAGATCCATGTTCTGACTGCAAGTACAGATATTGCAACTTGAGTATATGCACTTCTGTAGTGTTCAAGGGGTCTCTTAACCTTGACCTGCTTGTGTATTCAGTATTACAGGTGCTTTGTTTACTGCCTTCGTTCTAGAGGAATTCTACTGGGGACAGCCCAGACCTTAAGGTGTTAGCGGTATGCAAAGGGGAGGCCAAGCAAGAAAAGGATGCAGTGCTTGACATATATGTATCCACTGGTCTTTGTGAGCATTTAGACCATAATCTTGTAATTATAGGAAAGACATTTTTATAGTATTAGATCTAGGAAAAACAATTTGTTACTA
Organism: Protopterus annectens; assembly: GCF_019279795.1. Classification (NCBI taxonomy): domain Eukaryota; kingdom Metazoa; phylum Chordata; order Ceratodontiformes; family Protopteridae; genus Protopterus; species Protopterus annectens. The sequence continues at coordinate 1,291,897,082 of NC_056739.1, forward strand.
ACATTTCCTTAGGTTCAATACATGCTTTTCTCGCTGGTTGTATTTTATACATGACATGCAGTGATAGTACTAATATGAAGCGGCTTATTACAGAGGCTTTGTTTTAATCCATGGATTAAAGTAATAGCTTCACTTTAACTATAAACTGTGACAATCTGATACATGCCCTCTGAAAGTTTGTCAAAAATCTCTATAATCCCTTCATAAAAGTTATTCAGGATCTTCAGTCCCAATTAATGACAATATAGGCAGCTGTGTAAATGCTATACTGCAGTCAATTATAATTTCTTTTTTTGCATCAGCATATACTGTCATTATTAATCCTGAGGAATATGCTTGGATGTCATACATAATTCATATTAAAACTTAAATATGAGTTTAATTTGTATCCAGTTAGAATTAAATTTTTTTTTCTGCACATAACTCTCATGAACTCATGCTGCTCAAGACAAGCAATGAAATGTGAATTTTTGAGTAGTTCACACGCTACTATTATATTCTAAGGTGCCTTATTTTTACTGTCTCTCCAGGTCATTACCAGGTTCGACAGGGGTCTTGTGAAGTTGTTGCTGTCCATCGCTGCTGCAACAAAAACAAAATTGAAGAACGATCACAAACTGTAAAATGCTCCTGTTTTCCAGGGCAGGTGGCAGGTACTACACGAGCGCAACCCTCATGTGTTGAAGGTGAAAATACTATTTTCTGGTCACTTGTTTCATAAAAAGGCAGATTCTTTGTGATCTATATTTCAATTTCAGACAAAGAAGCATAATGCTTTTATGCTATTATCTTTTGTTTTCACAAAAATATCACAAAATTATAATTTGGTTCTTATTGCAATTAATCTTTTAAATATATGCATTATTCTGGCCTGTGGCTTTACTGTACTATGCCTTGCATTTTCAGTTGCTTACTCACATGCTGACTTATCCCCTAAGCATTATGCAGTAACATGTTTACTGCTAATTGTTTGACATTTTCTATTAAAAATATTGCAGTCTGTCACTGTGTAAATAGTCAGTACAAATTAACATAACTTATATCTTGTTTAGAATCTATTATTGCAACAGAATTATCTGAGCCTGTCATGCTTATTAAATGTTTCATGCTTAATATTCTTTCGGCTGAGGTGCTCAATTAAAGTTTGCTTCCAGGTCTTTTGCCACATTTGCATAAGATACAAAATATTCAAGCATTAATCTGTTTTTGTAGGCTTTGTACTAATACCATTTTGGCTGTATGCCTGAATATGCAAAATGACAGGCATAGGACATAAAAGCACACTTAAAGATTTACATAAATTAAAAACTTGCAGAAACAGGAGGAAATAATTTAGGAGTTATGCCTACTGTATGGAGAAAGCTACAGACTTGAACTGAGTAGTGCTAATTATGCCTGAAAAGAAAAAATCTGAATTCTGTAAGACTGTAGCCTTTTATAAAAGTAAAAGCACCATATTTAAATTTATACATTCTGGTGTGTACATATTTTCTAAGGTTAGTACGATTATAATAAGTGAAGTATTATGTCTTAAATAGATGTCATAGAATCATATAACAAAGACAGTGATCAAACTCTGGCCTTGTGCACACCTGCATACATCAATAAATGTAGAAAAAGTCCAAAAAATTTGCAAGAATGTACGTGGGTTAGTTGGAGGAGCAGCATTTTAAGAACCGTCTGTTAAAACTTGAATGTCTGGCAAGAGTGTTTTTTGTAAATCTCTCTACCTCTCAGTGGATTTAGACTAGACATCTGATTACCAGCCTGAGCATTCTAACTCACATACTTGAGTCAGACACTGCTAGCATTAACTTAATCCTAACACATCTGCACCAAAACATGTGATCAGGGACACTGGTTTGCCATGATTCAGAAAATGCAAACTTCGTTTTGAAGATTCTAAAAAATCAGTGGCCAGGATTCAGAATGGTTACCATCAGTGGTAAGGCTTTTTTTTTTTTTTTTACCATTGGCAGTAACCATTTTCAATTCTCAGGCAGACCTACTGCAGTGTTTACTTCAGTCTACTGCAAATGCTGTCTCTGGCCTACTGCAAATGCTAATAAAGCATTCTGGGGAGAAGGATGTAATGCGAATTGTAACTTTCCCTTCAAAATGGCTGTGGTAAGTGCTTCACACAGCCAAGTGATTCATAGTATGGCTTTGCTTAGTAAATCCTTACCACCATTCATGGCAGATAACTTGACCAAAAGCTGATATTGACCTTTTACTTGTAATGGGTGAGATTAAGTTAGAGGTAAGTGCCACGCAGTTTAGGGGACTAATACTGTTGAGCGGGGTGCTAGTGTGTTAGGGGACTGAAGTGGTGATTATCACAAAGGAGTCAGAAAGGGCCTGTTAGTTATAATCACCAAAAGACAGATTCATCGATATGCATATTAGCTGATACTGAGAACTTTCCTCATTGAAGCTAATGTGTTTCTGAATTACTGGTTTCTGCAGTTGCACTAACTGGACCTTTTGAGGGCAGTAGGTAATGGCTAAGGTGCTTACCTTACAGACGCAAGGTACAAGGTTTGATTCTTGCATGGGGTAATTGGCTCAGCTTAAAATGGCCCACAAGGGCAGTTAGTCTAGTACTAATCTATGAACATATGAACTTTTTTGCTGCAGCCTTACAACCTGTGTCTGGGCATGTCTATTACTAATCTATGAACCTTTTTGCTTGCAACCTTATAAAGTGTGTCTGGGCATGTTACTGAATCTTGACCAGTATTTATCATTCCAGACCAGGCTAAATTACACTTTTTTTGATAATTATTTAATGACGTATTTAATCAAGTCTATAAGCTCAAATGTATATGTTTAATTTATTTTATGATATAGCTCACCCAAGACCTTGTCAAATTCTTGCTGTATTTAAATGTTTGCATTCAAATTGTGTGCGTATAATGTGCACACGTGAAGCTACAACTCCTTAGTAGAAATGAAAACACACATGCAGTAGAACTGTGCTGATCATCTATCATTTACCTTGCATTTTAAAGTATGAGATTACTTAATCACTGCCTTTTTCTGTAACTGCACATTACTTAACATTTATCGTAACAAAGTCGTAAGAGATCTTGTATTACCAAACAAAGACTTTCTTTACTAGTTTTGCTTCTTCAGTATAATTCAGTTGGCACAGTTATACCAAGATGCTCTGTCTTGCAAACCTTCAGAATCCTTGCACTTCTTTTCTCTGCAGACAGTGTATTTCTGATACGCCCTCCCCCCAAACAAAATTTCCTGTAAAACTTGAGCTCTGCCCCTTCCCATCAGTCAGTTAAACAATATGGGGGACTCAGTAATATGCTAAAAATAACCTGCATTTTGCAGTAGGGTAAGCTTCCCTTAAGCATTACATCCTGTAGAACATTCTGTGAGAACTTCAGCATTACATTTTATTGAAGGGATACTCATCGGCTAACAGAGGCTAAGAGAGGGTGTGCAGTAGCAAAGAACACAGCATCAGAGGCATTCTCATTTCCTGGAAAGGGCGTCAGTAGATCGCACAAAGAAACTCAGGTTGGAAGGCAAAGAGAAATGTAAGAAGATGGTCAGACACCATTCATAATGATGCTGGCAGTAACCTGCTTACCAGGCAGATGGAAGGAGTAATTCCAACAGCTTCTGGATGAAGAAAACCCCACAGAAGCTGTACTGCCCCAGACAAAGACTATGATGAGAGAAGAGGAGGAGCCCACCACAGAAGATGTAAGAACACCACTAAAGAAAATGAAGTCAGGAAAAGCAGCAGGCTCAGATGAGGTCACAGCGGATATGATCATGGTGTTGGGTGAGTTAAGGGAGAAATGGCTCCAGAGGGTACTCATAGCAATATGGAGAGAAAGGCATATCTCAGATGACTGGAGAATAAGCATGCTAGTGCCAGTGTAAAAGAACAAAGGGAACATCCACAACTGTGGGAGTACAGAGATATCAAACTCCTGAGGGTGACTGATAAACAGTTTTGCACAGTAGTAGAAAGTTAGATGGGAGACGAGCAGATCAGATTCAGATCAGAATGCAGGATGACTGATCCAATGTTTATGTTAATTGAGCATCTTGTTTTTGGATTCCTCATACTTTTAGCCACTGACTCTTCTCGATCAGCCCTGTTCTAGTGATTATTTTCAATCCTTTGATCTAGGTAGTGGACTGAGACACAGACTCTACTAGCCTCAGGATGGCCTGATCATCTGAACATTACACTTTTGTCCGGAACTTGAAATGCTTCATTTTGATTGGCCATCTCCACATTCACATAGCATCACTATTCTTGCACTTTATTGCACCAAAAAACAATTATAACCAATGTGGCTACTGCAAATTCTAAGATATCTGAAGATATATACAGGTAAAAATATCCAGACATGGTAAACTGTACTAAGATAAGAATAACAACACAAAAGTGAAACACATTGAGTAACAAAGAGTTTAGTGATGTAGAAAGGCAAGAACTGAAAGATCAACTTAGAAATGAAGTTTAATGTAGAGACTTTAATGCAGATAATATTTCAGCTCAGGCTCGGACTCTTGTGGGATGTGGCCAGGGAGGATGGGAGGTGAGCGAATGATACTGGTTCACCCATTCTGGGGGAAAGGGAGGTGGCTTGGCTTACCAGATAAGGTAACACCTAATGAGGAGCACCAGGCATTATGCAGTGAAGACTGAGATAGTTGGGCCTGTACTGTCATGGTGTGTAGCACCAGTAAACTGAGGGAATTTTGCAGATGAAGAAGTGGACATGTAGAAAAACCACCATGGGAGAGAACATTGAATAGACAGAGCTATAAAGTAACTAAGAATGCTGTTTCACTACTAGAAGAATACAGAAAAGGGAATAGGTCATGAGCAACTCTTAAATAAAGATAGATTTGATAAAAGCAATGTACAGCATCAGTCAGGCTTTTTCTTACACCATCTCCAATAATATACTGAAATACCAGCACAAGAGGAAAAACTCAGAAAATATGATTAAAAATACAATGGAGTGGTGCAAAACAAGCAATTCATCAGTAACCAAAATAGTTTTATAGCACACTGGGAAAGAATAAACTCTGAAGTATATTTGGAGATTCCATAGAACATAACAGACATTCTGAATGGACAGTAGAGATAATTAAAAAATAAGAAATGCTAATAAAGAAGTTATGAAATGGAACAAAGAAACATCTAGTAAAATTGAAACAAATGATCCTAAATAGAAAACCTCAAGTTCAGATGCTGTACCTAACTTTTGCTTGAATAAATGAACATCTTTGCATGATGATTTAGCCTCGACTAAAAATTAATTATATGCAGATTCTGAACTGACACTAACCTAGTCAACAATAGGACAATCTGTATTCTTTAAAAGTGAAATTGTAAGCCATCCTAAAAGCTATCAATCAATAGTGTGCTTCCTGACAATATATACATTGGTTGTAATGCAAAAATGAAACATACTAACTTGGTAGAAAATATTTTGTGGGGGTAAAAAAGAGAGAGAATATACATATCAGCGAATGCTTAATTATTTGAATCACATATGGTTGAATTAAAGTTTTATACAGTGCAGGCAAGTAGGAATGTGTAGTAAAAATGAATGTTTGATAAGGCTGTGGCTGTGAAGGCTTATAGTTAGTGTGGGTGTATGTGTTTCTGCGAGTCTTTGCAGGTGAGGATTTGAGTAAGGGTTAGGTAAGAGTATAGATTGTGTTAAGTGAATTTTGTGTTCTTTTCTGTTGTATAATGGTACTTTTGGATTTTTAGTAACATAATGTGTAGGCTAGAGTTATATACAGGGGTAGGATAAGGGTTAGCACACATGAGTAAGGTGGTGCAGGGGCATGATGCCCCCCTGCCCGCCCTTACTCATGTGTGCTAACCCTAACCCTGTCTGTCTAGGATATGAGCTGCTAATGAGCTTTGTGATACCCTAAATTTTATTCTCTCAAGTTTTATGAGTTGTAACTCTGTGTAAACCAAATAACCTAACAGTTACCCTGAGTTACCCATTAAAAAACACAAGTTTAATTGATAAAATTGCACACAGAGAGACACACACACACACACACACACACACACACACACACACACACACACACACACACACACACACACACACACACACACACACTGCATTCAGTTAAAATAAACTGTTTCTGATTTTAAGATGGACTTATTTAAACAAACAAAAAAGTGTACAAAGTGCCATAGATCATACATGATGACCAAGTAAAGAGGATTGGGGAGAATTCAGAATGAAACACCAAGCTGAGATCAGCATAAATTCAGATACATTCATCTTGTTCCATAAGCAGGTGATCAGCTAGGTGACAACATTTGTGTACTCAGACTCAGATATGTTGGACAAAAGCTAGTGGTTCCCTCTTAATAATTCTACTGTATAGCAACATTTGTCTGTTGTCATATGCATGCTTGGACTACAGTCATAACTGAGTCTGGTTGCCAGCTAATACGGTCTTGAAATCAAATCTTCAAATAAGATTTTACTCATTTACATAGTCTGAGGGCCATGCATACAGCAACATTCTTTGTTCATTGTTATTACCAAGGCTTAGAGCGCTATTCATCTAATTTGTGCTTGGCTGATGTCTCATACCAGAGTGGGCATCCATCTTCAATGCCAGATGGCAAGGCATTCTGAAACAGAAAGGAGGGAGCTGCCTTTCAGAGGGGAGGCAAAAGATCTACCCGAGGAATATCCCACTGATGGACTATCTCCAGAAACACTTCACTATGAAGCATCCGTTCATGAGCATGTGTTTTGGATGTGCTCAGAGTCTGGCACTAGAGCATGTTAACTGATATACAGATCCCAGGCTTGAAGAGCCAGCCTGCAAAGAAGGTAAGACTTTGTGCCTCCTTGCTTGTTCACATACACCATCACTGTGGTGTTGACTGTATAAACTTTCAGGGGATCTAGAGAGAGCAAGAGGTGAAAAGCCTGAAGTGCCAGAATCAGAGCTCTCATCTCTTTCATGTTGATATAGTCTGACTTCTGATGGGGTGGCCAGAGACCCTGAACTTTTAGGTGACCACAGGAACCCACCCACCCCCTGTCTGAGGCATCCCTGAACAGTTCTTGAGAAGAAGCTGGAGGCTGAAAGGGCAGGCCTGGATTTAGGATAAGTTGCTGAATCCACCACTCAAATTCTCACTTGAGACAAGGAAGGAGAAGCATTCTATAATCCAGAGGGTGGCAATGCTGAAGCCAAACTGACATGAGGTACCGTTGAAGTTTCTGCATATGCAGTCTGGCAAGAGGGAGCATTGGAATAGAAGAGGCCATGAAACCCAGGGCTGGGAGAAACACTCTGGTAGAATGGCAGGCAGAAGAAGAAGAGACTGAAAGAAAGTTGTCAAGTGCAAAACCTTTGGAGGTGGAAGAGACGCCAGCAGTGGCATTGTCTGAATCCTGCAGCTCAGATACACATTATCCTGACAGGGACTCAGGACAGACTTTTGGAAGTTGCTAGTAAACCCCAGACTTTGAAGAAGAGGTATGGTGAACTCCAGTGCTTGTAACAAGCAACTGGGAGAAGGTGCCTGAATTAACAGGGTGTCTAAATAAGGCAAAATCTGAATGCCTTGGAACCTTAGGGCAGTAGAGTGTCAAAGGGCAATGCAGAGAACTGAAAACAAGAGGAAGAAACAAAGAAACATAAAAATATCCTGAAAAGGGGGTGAATAGGAGTATGAAGATAAGCATTGTTCAAATCCACAGTCACCAGAAAACTCTGGGGCAGCAACAGAGAAAACAGGGTTTGAAAAGAAAGCATCCAAAAGAAGGGAACCTTGAGAAATGTGTTGAGCAAGAAGAGATCCAGAATATACCTTCAAGAATCCTCCTTTTGAGGAACTAGGAACATTCTGGAGTAAAATCCTTTACCTATTTGGGAAGAGGGACTGGCTGAATAGTTCCCTGGTCCACCAGGGATCCAGGAACTTCTGAGAAATGAGGAAGCTGCTCTCAATGAGGTTTAAGACTCCCTGAAAAAGGGGTCTATATTAAAAGACCGAAGAAGTGTTTCAGCAAACACCTCTTGGTTGGCACGTAATGCTAGCACAAACACTCACTTTAAAACATAACAATGTGGGGGGATTTGCCCCCACACCTCCCAATGTGGGGGGTTGTGCCCCCACACCCCCTAACTAAATATACGAACTCCAAGATCGCACTACAGTGAGGAAAGGGGCAAACACACAGGGATGGCCAAGTGATTTCTTTCCCAGGGAAATAAATCACTGTTTTGAGCGTTCGCACTTTAGTGCATTCGTTCATTACGTGTCGACCAAGAGGTGTTCACTGAAACACCTCTTCGGTCTTTTAATATAGACCCCTGAAAAAGGAGGAAGAAACTTCCACAACATGAAGTAGCCCTGACAGATGATGGACAGACCCCAAGAATCTGAGGTGATCAGTTGCCAATTTAGAAGAGAGAGAGAGAGAGAGAGAGAGAGAGAGAGAGAGAGAGGATCAACAAGGGAATCTGGCTGAGGGTTAGCGGGCAAAGTCTCAAAGAATAGCAGGCTTGTCAGATAAATGAGGCTTCTGAGCCACAGGAGCCTGAGAAGTCTTAGCAGGAGGAGCTCGAATACCACCCTTCCTGCCTTTGGTAGTCTAACAGGGCTGTCTGTGAACAAAAACAGACCTTGTAGGATAGTTCCTCTGTAATTTAGGGATAGGGCACACAAAAGTATGTTTAAAGTCCTGTAAAGCTTTACCTTTTTTTCTTGAAGAGACTTAAACATATCAGCAGCAAAAGTCCCAAAGAGATTTTTATTATCCAAAGAATCATCCAGCAACTTGGCCTTAATGTCTTCAGCAGGTAAAGACTGCGAAGCCAAGCGTAACGCCAGACGACAGACACAATGGCAGCAGCAGCAGCAGCATAGCTGCACTTGATAGAGTAGTGAGCCACCTGAGAGGTAAAACCCAAAATAGAGCAGAAGACTTTGCTTCAGAATCAGAGAGGTCAGAAATAACCTGACAAGGCTGGGCAATCAAGGCCAGAGCATATCTGGTCATGTGGGTCTGGTAACTGATGGCCCCAAAGGCTAAAGTGAAAGCAGTATACACCTTCTTTCCAATTCTCTCCATGGCCCTACTATCCTTATCCAAAGGCAGAAGCTTGGTAGAGAGCAAAAGCTTATCAAAAAAGGCTTATCAGAAGAGGCTGACACCGCAGCAGGATCTGCAGAAGGACAATTAAATAGAAATTGTCAATCCTCAGGAACCTTGTAGAACCTCTCAGGTTTCTTTGGAGCAGGGGGTTGAAAATCAGGAGTCTTAGAGCCAGCTATAAAGGTGCCCAATAAGGCATTCAATACAGGAGGTACTGTGGAAGGTTTAGGAGTATCCACCAGAAGCAACTCATAATATCACTTCTGGATATCAGACACCTGAGAGGAATCCCAGTTAAGGTATTCCATCATTCTAGCTACTGTGTCCCCAAAAGACAACTTCTCAAATGGAGACTTGGGGCTAATGGACTTCTCTTCATCAGAGCTATAAGTCAGAGAACCCTTCATTAGACTCTGAGGAATCAGGTTCCCAAGTCCTATTAGAAGGAATTGAAGTCCAAGGGGGAGTAGACACAGAAACCCTTGGGGTGGTTTCAGGGCCATTAAGGCATAAAGCATTCACTGAGTAAACTCCTGCCATTCCCTTTGAGGGTCCTTGGGATGTACAGAAGAATGTTTAGTCTTCTGTTTTTTCCTGGTAGGGATGTCAGCCTAAACAAATATCAGAGATTCTGAACCCTGATGGGATTCAGAATGAGTATCTAGAACCTCTTCCCTGACCAGCATCTGCAGAATCCCTCTAGAGTCCTCTGAGATAATCAACCATGGTTCCCCCTCGATGTCCAGAGCAGACACCTGCAAAGCCTCAGAGGATGTTTGAAAAGAGGGATTCATGCCAGGGTCTGACAAGGTCATGGAAGAGGAGTCTGAAGTTGAAATTGGACAGTCTTCAGAACTACCACCTGCTTTTAGAGAGATTTAAATAGAGGCTGGTCAGTTAAAGAATCCAGCCAAGATTTCTTGGCCTTCTTCTTGCTTAACAGGAGTACCTCAGGGTTAATCGATTCCACCATACTACCCTGGGCTAACTGTTTAAGCCTCTGGTTCTCAAGATAGATGTCTAGGGAAGACAACTGTCCTCCAAGAGTTTTAGGCACAAATGTCTTAAAAATACTACAGGAAGCATGGTTGTGGGAAGCACGCAAACAAAAGAGACACTGAATGTGACATTCCTTATGTGGAATCCGCCTCTCAGACTGACAGTTTCCATTCTTGGATGACATGAATTCCAAGTAACCAAAGAAAAACAAGGCTGACTGTAAAAATTAAAAAGAACCCAATGGGGGCACTTATCTGATGGTTAGGTACTCAGCAGAGCAAAGGGCATTCAGACTGCTGAGCGGTGATGGTGTTCGGACTGGCATAAAACAATTTCTTGGTAACTGTGTCCCTATGTCACCTTTGTGCCCTATGTCCTGTGCAGGAATGCATGTGATGTATGGCACATTCAAGAGTTAAATAGTTTGGTATACTGGTTGGACGTTGGGCTATCCTTGGCAGGAGAGCCCAAGATTAAAAATACTGCAACAGTGATACAGAAGGACACCGTGTGTATGCCATTACACACAGCTGGTGAGTGACAATGAAATATTATTTAAATGTCTGTCATTGTGCTAGTAACAGATGTGATATTTCAGTGACACAAACAGTTACTGTTGTTTGAAAAACAAAGTGCCCCTTTAGATACTGTATTTCACAACAAGAAAAGTTAAAAATAAGAAAAACTTTGCTGACCTCTTGAGAAACTTGGCAAGGAGAGTATTTATTCTTCTGTACCTGCAAAATGCACCAGCTGTGATGATTTTCAGCAGAGGAGAGGAGTGCACAAGCGATGAATGATGGTTTAGCGGCATTTCCCCCAAGAGAGAAGATAAGTGTTTGTGACCACCATTTGCTTCAATGTAAAATGCAGTCAAACAAATGGCAGCTCTGAAACTAAGCCTAGCTCTATTTTACAGTTAATCCAGAACAAAGTAGAGTTGGACTTCTGACATCAGCACTAAATTGGCTGAAGCCCCTGATGCACCACTAGATGTCAGTGTGACGCTATAAGTGCTGATTATAGCAGGTTCACTTACTGAATAAAAACATCATGTGTAGCATGTATTCTTTCATACTTCTAATGTCCAGTAACTTACAGTAGCGGTAAACCCTCTGACATATACACAGTCATACTGAAGGAACTTTAATTTCAAACTTTTCTAAAGCATGAAAGGCATGCAGTTGCTTGTCTTCACTCTGCATGCTCTAGTATGTACTTTATTCTAAAGCTATTCATAATGCAGTCTTAAATAGCAGTTTCAAAGATTATATTTTTTCTTGAAACTGTCCATATTTTGAGTTGATTAGTAAACTCCAGGTAGCAGAGTATTGAAGAATAATGGACCTTTTAGGATTGCTAGTGACTTTCAGCAGAGCTACAGAAAAACAAGCCTGTATTCTGCTGTATCTGTTAGTAATATTCAGCTAGTGGAATATCAATGCATCAAATGATAGCAAAGTATTACAATGGAACAGTGATGCACTTCTTTCAACTACCTATTTTAGCATATAAAATCTCTGTGCAGAGTTTGCATTCTGTAGGCCTAGTTTCGTGGAATAAATTGATGTAGCTTTGACAGTTACCAAGATGACCCAACACTAAGATCAGTTAACAGCTCTGGTGCTGCACGTGCCTGTCAAGGGAGGATAGGCGTGAGTGAGTGATGTTGGTTCACCCATTCTGGGGAGACTGAGTCAGTGTTGGAAACTGCAATGCTAAAATATACTATAGAGAAGATGCATGGCTTAGTGTGAATGGGCCTGGGACAAGGACTTGGCTGTGCCAAGCCACAGTACCCTTCATGCAGCATATGTGGGAACTTTCACACCCACAGAAGAAGGCATAGCAAGGGAAAACTAGGACCATAGTGCAAATACCCTGATGGCTTCCTGGTGGATAGTCCCCCTTGATAAAAAAATAATTTCCTTATTGTAAACAGTAGTGGCTCATCAGAAATGAATGTCTGTGGTTAGTCATAAAATTTAGTCTAATATCAACTGAATTGTCACTGACATCAACAGTTTCTGAACACTCAGTAGTGCATCTTTATCAAGTCTTATAGTCCTTACTGGTGTCTTCTGTATTGTTTATCAAACCTTTGCATGGACAGTATGCCTCTGTGTTAAGCTGCGTCTGACAGAATGGGATTGTACTTAACAAAACCCCTGTCTTGAAACATACTGCTTTAATAATGTAAAGCTTACAATAGCTCTCTGATTGCTTAACAGTGATTATATGAGGGCTAGTCATCTACATAGTTTTATGTTACATTGTATTCATGTCCTAAGAAGGCACTAAGCTCAAGTAACAATTCACAACCCTTAGGTGCTTTTAGCAGTCAACATTCCTTCCTTCCCTTCTTCCTTCCCCTCACATGTTCTCTACTTGCCCCATGCTTTCTTGAATGTTGTTGTAGGTTCCACCTGTACCATGCATTTGGCTAGATCATTCCATGGTTCCGCAACCCTTTACATGAGGAAGTACTTCAGGAGCTCCAAAGTGTAATTATACAACGACCCCCCCATTAATATTCCAAAATGTGCACACTGATTGGTCAGCGTGCACATTGTAAATCAAAGACTTATACTAATGGAAAAAGGTCCGGTCGCCCGGAATTTTTCCATTAGTATAAGTCTTTTTTTTTTTTTTTTGGACAGCAATGGAGAACGGAAGAGCTCCGTTGCTGTTATCTTGCTATAGCGAGATATTGTAAAAAAAAGCAATGGAGATCTTCCTTTTTCTGTTGTTTTTTTTAAAGCTGTCTCGCTATGTTAAACGAGTTTAACACAGCGAGACAAGTTTTTAAAAGCAACTGAGATCTTCCTTTCTCCATTGCTTCCACACACACAGTTCTGATGTACTCCATAACCACATGCGCAGTACATCAGAACTGCCGCAGAATACTGGACAGCTGCGGAAGGGCAGCAAGGAGGCATTATACAATGTCATTATTTAAGAAAAGTAAGTTTTTTTTTTTTCTTAAATAATGTCATTGTATAATAGCAACAACCCACATCTGGGTGTGGGTAATGCTGGACTTACCCACGGTTGTCTTTGTTTGGCCACTCGGGCTTCGCTCTCGTGACCAAACCACACAAACCATGGGTAAATCCAGCATTACCCACAGCCAGGCATGGGTTATTGCTTAATTAGTACCTACAACCCCACCCCCTTCTCCCTCTAATTTACTTTCGGTTTAGGATGACCCTGAGTTAAGTCATTTGCACTAAACAGTTGTCATGGCACTGAGCCAAGTTGGTAGTTACTGCTTCACATATTTGTTAGTTATTGCTACAGTTTTTACTGACTTTTCTACCCTTTATTTATTGATACTGTGTATGTATGTATGTGTGTGTGTGTGTGTGTGTGTGTGTGTGTGTGTGTGTGTGTGTGTGTGTGTGTGTGTGTGTATATATATATATATATATATATATATATATATATATATATATATATATATATATATATATATATATAAAAATTGTAACTGAAGCATTGCCTTCCTAGCGTTCTAGTATTTGAACCCTTACTAAAAATTTACCAGGCACTAAATATTACTCTACCATCTGTTGCCAGCCTGATAGCAGTATGAACACTGAGGCAATGAAAGAACTGCCTCATGCTGACTTACAACTGTTTGATTCTGCCTATAAATGATTCTATATATGAGAGGTGCATGTATGTACTAACCTTGGAGGCCGACCTCTCTTCAAAGTCTGTAGACTATACCCAGCATGTTGTCAGTTTCAACATTCACCTTTAATAACCATGCCTACTATGTCCTAGACAAACAAACAAGCCTTCTTATGTGAAAGTGCTTAAAAAAATCCCTGTTTAAACCGCAAAGGCTTCCTAGATGATGGTTTGGTGTACAGGACACTAAGCATCACACTAACAGGCAAACAACATATTCAGATACTACAGAAACCAAAACTACAAAAAGGGGTTCCTCGAAGTAGTGTCACACAGATATTCTACTCACCAGGTTTAGCAAAGACAGTGACTGTAAACTGCCTCTACAATACCAGGATCTCTGTGCCATTAGTGTTGTCAAGTCACCCTAACTATTCATATGACATGATCATTACATACATGGGAGAGAATGACTTGAGACATACCACCTTGGACCATATGAACACAGATATGATGGAGCTCTTAGACGATGCAGCTGAAATTGGTGTGAAACTAGTATTGAGCAGTATTCTAGCACTGCCATGAACAATGCCGCAATACAAAAGAAAAATTGGCTAAGCTACTGGTGTCATTCTAATGGGATCCAGTATATATATCAGCCTGAGAGGAGATGATTGACAAACATGGCTGCTTTTTTTTTCTGGGATTGCCTGCAACTGTCTCCTCAAGGCTGCTGAATATTGGCAAGGACTTTCACCATAGTGCCTTTTTAGGCAAGATCAGTCTCCTCAAAATATTTACATATCCAGTCAAAATCAAAACTGTATAAAGGTGGCACTGCTGAATTCTAGAAGACTAAACACAAAGTAGCACTCCTTACAGGCATTCCTAACTCTTGAAAATAAATATCAAAGTAGTTACAAAACTTCAGAACAGCAATATTTATTTATTTATTTATTTGCAGTTTGTTTGCCAGGATAATCCATTGGGCCATAAGGAGCCCATTTTCAATGGAGTCCTGGGGAGAAAAGCTCCAGAAAAAATACAAGTTACACAAAATGACAACATAGCACATAAGAGTGAGTTAAAGGAGTAAAACCAACATATAAATAATACAGAAATTGACATATTGGTATACACAAATTAGTAGAGTGTGCACAGTGATGATGTAATAATACAGTATATACATAAAATCAAAGTTTTTAAAAGGTGCTACCAACTTATACAATAATTACTAGACTGTTGATATTCTACAGTTGTTAAAAAGGAACAGACAAAGTTATACTGATTCCTACAATTTGTTCTAAAAGCAAAATTATAAGTTGCTGTAAAGATGGAAGGTTATGCAGGATGAGAGTAAGAGCATTCCAATTGTGAGTTTAGGTGTGAATGAAGTAAGGTTCTGAAAGAAGAGAGGCAGCTAGTGGTATGGATGGGAGGAGGGAGAGAATTCCAGTATCGAGCAAAAGAGAAGGGCATTAATTGTTTGCTGGAGGTCGGGCAGGTTTAAGTAGCTCTATTAAGTTTTGTGAGTTTGATCTAAGGAGTCTGTCAGGTTGATGCATTTTAAAGGTGGTGGCAAGGGAGGGACAGACAGCGGGATTGAAAATAATTTTGTGAGCTTGGACAAGTTGAATATAGGTGAGGTAATTGGGCAGTTCTAGCCAGATTAGTTGATGTAAGGAAGTGCAGTGATGGGAGGTAGATCTATGGCTAGTTGCAAATTTGGCTTTTTTATTGCAACAGGAGGAGATTTTTGACTTGAGGGAGGATTGCAGGTTAGTAATGATAGACGAACCATATAGGAGGGCTGGAATGAGGTATGAATTAGTAAGGGTGAGTCTGGTGGAGGGTGAGATGTAGCGATTGTGGCAGTAGAGCATCCCAATTTTCTGGTGAGTTTTTTTGATATTTACTTGTAGATGGTTGTTGAACTTTAACTGATCATCAACAAGGACTCCTAGTAGTTTAGCATTGGAGACTATTTTGAGGGGAGTATTATTTTGCCTAGAGATTGAGAATGAGTTTTTATCTTTGTTGGTGGTTTTGGAAGCAGTAAATATCATGTGTTTTGTTTTAGTTGCATTGAGTGCAAGATGGTTGTCCTGCATCCATTTCTCAGTGGAAGAGAAGGCTTCTTGGGTTATTTTTGTTGAAGTGGAGATAGAGGGGAAGAGCATATTATTGTTGAGTCATCAGCATATTGGACATTTTTGGCATTGGGGATGGCTAGAAGTGGTTTATGAATATATTGAATAGAAGGGGGCCTAGAATTGAACCCTGGGGGACACCTGTGGGAGTATTAAGGAAAGGGGAGGTGGACTTTTTCCATCTAACTGCTTGTTGCCTATTTGTGAGGTAACTGGTGAACCAATTGACAGAGGAGTGGGATAGATTTAATTTGGAAAGCTTAGTAAGGAGAAGGTTATGAGCGATAGTGTCAAATTCCTTAGATAGGTCTAAGAGGAGAGTGGAGATGATATAGAGAGAGTTGCGGGCCTTGTTAACAGTTTCAAGGAAGGAGAGGAGAGCTGTAGTGGTACTATGGCTGGGTCTTAAACCATGCTGTGTGGGAGTTAGAAGGTGGTTCTTTGTGAGATAGGGTAAAAGTTGTAGATGGATGCATTTTTCGAGAAGTTTGGAAATGGGGGATAGGATAGCAATGGGTCAAAGGTTTGGAATACTGTTGCTGTTGCCACCTTTATGAAGTGGAATAATGAAGGCTATTTTCCAGAGTTGAGGAACATGACATTCAGAAATAGACCAATTTATAAGAATGCAGATGGGCAGAGCGATGCCATCTGAGGCTACTTTTAGGAAATAGAATGATATTTCATCAGGGTCATTGGAACCATGTTTCAATTTTAGAAGAAGTTTTTTTATGGTTGTTATGGGGATGGCGTTAATGGAGAAGGAAGGGGGATGGGAGCAGGAGGTGAGGAGGGAGGAAGGCATAGATGGGGCGAGAAAGGCGCAGTAGAGTGGTTAGTGAAGGATGATGTTAGTTTTCCTATGGAATTGATGAAAAAGGAGTTGAATTGGATGGCTAATTCCAAGTCAGAGGCATTTGGATCAGGGCAAGGGTTTTCTTTTTTCCCAGGATTGAGGAGAGGAGAGAAGAGATGTCATTCTAAAATTTTTGGGGTTCATACTATGATTGGTTTGAAGTGTCCAGAAGTAGGCTTTTCGATCTAAGATAATACGTTGTTTTACTTTACTTTGTTACAAAGTATTCTATATTCATTAAGAGTGGTGATGTTTTTATTTTGGTGGTAACGTTTCCAAGCTTTATCACGGAGTCAGATAGTAACTAAGGCATTTTGGTTAACCAAGGCACAGGTTTACTTCTGATACATTTTGTTTTCAGAGGGGCAAAGGAGTCGAGCAAGTTTAAGAAAGTTGAGTTAAAGTAGGTTATGGCATTTTCTAAGGGAAGGATCTTTAGTGGGTTTCAATTTGTTCTTTTTAGTGCGTTTAAGAATGTGCTGGGATTAAAGTTTTTTAGGCACTGGGTGGAGGCATAGGTGTGAGTTAGCTGAATGGAGGAGGGAAGTCGATGGGCAAAAGTGGGGAAGTGATCACCTATTGGTTAAGGAAAAGTACCACAGTCAGAGATATAATGAGGATGGGTAACTAGGATCCAGTTCAGGGTGCTTCCATTAAGGAAGTTTTTGGAAGGCCTTGTTGTTGAGTTAATAAACTGAGTGAAGTTATACAAGTTAATGCTGAGTGAGTTAGTGGGAGATTTGAATTGTAGCCCAGTTAATATTAACATCCCCTAGGATTATGGTTTCATTGGTAATGTTTATAGAAAACCAAGAGAGAATGTCTTCAAAGATTGAGACGCTGTCTCCAGGAGGGATATAAAGGGAGACTATGCATATTAATTTGTGCTTATTTATATGAAATAGCACCCCCACTGTGGAGGGTTTCAATGCCTACCACTCTTTCAGATCCAGAGTGAAAAGTAACTGTGCCATCTCTCCCCAAGACCCATAAGTCAAGACAATGACCTTGAACTCCTCCATATTTTTTGCTCAGTAAATAGAACTCTGCATAATATCAAAGCCAGCTGCTATACCCCTCCTTGTCACCTTTTGCCCATGAGGCATAACTAAACAAACTGATATTCCATCCTACCAAGTCTAACACTGCATTCTGTTAGGAGATTTCAACTATACCTCCATTAACTGGGAAAGCAAAACCACCTTAAATAATATAAAATTAATGGATTTCATTATTGACAGTTCCCCTAGATCAACTGGTTTAAATCCCAGCTAGGAGTTCAAAAATACTGGACCTAGTTCTTATGGGTCTATATTATATTGTCGAAATGGCATTGCAGCGAATGCCGTTTCGAAGACACATAAACAGAGAAATCTAAAAACAGCGAAAACCCACAACAGTGATTTTTTCCTAGGGAAAAAAATTGGTTGACCAACAATACACTACGCACTAGTTAAAACGTTACAAAATGGTGGGCTTCACCCCCCACACCCCACAATGTGGGGGCTGTGCCCCCACCCCCCTAACTAAATATACCAAGTCCGAGATCGCATTACAGTGGGGTAAAGAGCAATGTCATGGCTCAGGCCAAGCGATTTTGCTGATCTGAATGTTCCCTGTTTTCAGATTTCTCTGTTTATGTGTTGTCGAAACGGCATTCACTATAATGCCATTTCAACAATCTAATATAGACCCATTCTTACTTATATAGCCACCCTATGCTCAACACCTACAGCTGCCACATCACTGGTCAAATCTGACCACAGTTCAGTAACACTCAACTGAAGGTAAAGCCTAGCTTAACACAAAGCCTTTCTGTCTTCAGAGACTATTCTAAGGCAAACCTAATCCAGCTAATTGACCTGATGAAATTTAAGTGCCCTCTTCACTTTGATGACCATATCTCACACACTGCCACATTTGCATATAATGTGTATACCTGTCTCAAAGCATGCATTGAGGCATCTGCCACTGTAATATATAAATACAATGAAAAATGTAGGCATAAACCATGTGATGAACTGAAAACTGTGAACAAAGAACTCAGATACAAAATCAAATCCTCCAAAAAAGTATGAATTGAGAATCGCTACTGTTAAGGACAACCACAAAGCATTCTTCAGCTGTGTCAGAAACCTTAGAGGTAATGTCCAACAGTGCTCAAATCTAACACAGAAGAGCAACACTTAATTGTCCCCCAAGGATATAGCCAAAATATTAGCAGAAAGGTCCAGCTCTAACTTCTCTTCTCTATTTCCCCTAATGTTTCCTAACTTATTAGCATACCTACAACACCTCCTTCTGATCACCTCCGAGGAAGTCCTTAATGCTTTCTCCAAAAACACTATGGGTCCTGATAATGTACTTGTCTGCCTTCTTGTCACCAACAGACACTGTCTGTTTGACTCATTACGAAGTCTATTCATCCGCAGCCTCTCCACTGGATTCATGCCAGAGGAATAAAGAATTGCTATAGTCATCCGTCTGTGCAAGGTGCAAGGTGTGTGTTTGTGTGTGTGTGTGTGTGTGTGTGTGTGTGTGTGTGTGTGTGTGTGTGTGTGTGTGTGTGTGTGCGTGTGTGTGTGTGTATGGAATGCATTATTATGGAACTTTTTAACATGGACATAGGCAGGGTACAAACCCTCGAACCAAGCTAGTTTGGGTTTGCTAAAAGTAGATACTGCCTTCTGAACCTGGTGGGCTTCTTTGAGTAAGTCACAGATACATTAGACTCTGGCAAATCAGTTCACACTGCCTACCTGGACTTGATCAAGATCTTTGATACTATCTCACATTCTGGCCTTATTGATAAGCTAATCAGGCAAAATGTAAACCCCTGTGCTACCCACCGAATAACAAACTGACTGATGGGCAGAAACCAGTCTATTAGTATGGAAGGTATTTTTTGTTCAAAAATAGTTGTTACCAGTGAAAGATAATCCTGTCCTCTGTTGCCTTAGCCATGTCCAAAAAAAAGCAGAAGAATATTGAACCAGGATTAACTCTTGGGTACTTCACTAGTCACTTTTCTTATTCCTGAAATTGTCTGTGTTGCCACAACCATCTGTGTCCTACTGTTCAACCACATACAATCCCAGGTTTTCATTGCTGGTCCTGCTTGCACCCATTCTAGTTTTGTTATTAGTTACTAGTACTGGACTTAGTAAAAAAAATCTTGTTGATGACAAAGCAGAATCCAGCAACTGGCACCCCTGTTAGGTTTCTCCTGAAACATAACCTTAAAACTGGATCAGGTTCAATGTAAGCTCCTTCTGGCAATAAACCACAGGAGACTGTTACCATGAAGATCACTGTCTTCCAGGAAAGCAGCCACCCCTTTCTTCCATATTCTATCCATGAATTTCTTGCCACTGCTAATAGGCTCATAAATATTTATTAGTTTTTTGGGAAGCCATGCATAAGACTGAGGAATGTAATGGAGAAGGCCAAATTGTTGAATAAATTATATCAAATGTTATAATTATGAAACAGTGAATGTACAGAAAGACAAGTGAAATAACAACTGTCAAAATGTTTCTGGATGTATTTAAATAAATCTATGAAATGAGACCCTGATATGGTCAGAAGGCACCTTGACATAGGTTGAAAGTGCCTTATAAGAAAGTAACACTGGAATTGGAACTGTGAAGCATTGGCTATAGTATATTTGATCATAATGTACAATATCTAAACACTAAATTTAATTGTGTTTATCATGACAGTATAAACACAGGAAATGTACAGTGTTCAATGTATAGGTTTATAAAAAATTTGCTTTAGTATAGAGTCCGACATATCAATGAGTGGTTCACCCATGCACATCTGCTTTAGTACACTGCATATCAGTGCATTGCAGAGAAATGTAACCATTCACTGAACAATAACTGAGTAAGGACTATACCAATTTATTATGCTAAAGGCACTTTATTTGTAGTATACACACTGGATTGTCAGCAGTCGAGCAGTTGTTTGACTTTAAAAAATGGTTACCACTATAATTACATGGACGTAAGTTGTGTGGTAGCTCTGAGGTCAGATTCAAGACTACATGAAAAGTAATTGTAGACAATGCATAGTGACCTCTTCTGCTTCCATGTGTATTTCTTTCTAGGGGTAATTTTGGCTCCTCCTTCCAGATTGCTTGGCAGGTGCCATTCACTTTCCTCTGCTCTGCTCTCCCTTCTATGTCCTGGGTAGTGTTGCAGTAGACATGCAGTTAGTGGACAACAGGGAATGCAGCTTTCTGTGCTACAATGCTAGGAATTTTGTGTTTCAAGATGTTCTTTTATTCATTTTGACAGGTGGAGATACAGCCCCATATGGTCGGATGTGTGGAAGGCATTGCATTTGGTAGATTTTTTTGCATCGTGCAGTTTATTGTATATGCTGGATTTGGGAGACAGCCTGTACTCTGTCCTATCTGCCCTTCCAGCATGGCACCCCTCATTAGTCTAAGTTTCCTCCTGTGATTTGTGAACATAAATGAATGAAAGAAGAACAGCTGACTGTAAGTGAATGTAAATGCACTTTATTCACACCTCACACTCATTCATAAATGAATGAGTGGCAGTCTGACTGCATATCAGTGAAAGTGCATCTGTGCATGTTGGCACAGCATAAATGAATGTCTGGGTATGTGAATGAATGTGTGTCTTGTGTGAAGTGTGTATAAATTAGTGCAACAGGTATGAGAAACACTATTCACAGAACAGCAAGCAGTATTAGAAGTCATCCTCAAGTATGAGAAACACTGTTTACAGAACAGCAGTATTAGAAGTCATCCTCAGGTATGAAAAACACTGTTCACAGAACACCAGTATTAGAAGTCATGCTCAGGTATGAGAAACACTGTTCACAGATCAACAGTATTAGAAGTCATGCTCAGGTATGAGAAACACTGTTCACAGATCAACAGTATTAGAAGTCATCCTCAGGTATGAGAAACACTGTTCACAGAACACCAGGATTAGTAGTCATACTCAGTTAACAAGCCACCCTCTTTTTAATCGGGTTGCTGAAAATCCACATTAAAAAAATCAATGCTGTTTTTTTTTTCATTTGAAGATATACTTTGAAGTATTAGTATAACTGCAGTTTGCTGAAATGGCTTACACTATAGCTCTGATCTAATTAGTTGTATGTGACAACTCCACATGATTTTCAGCCAGAAAAGGCAAGTTTATTTGGATTATTTTATGAGTATATATGGATTATTGAACTCCTCTGCTGCTCAAAAGCTGCCTTCTTGCTCTCTCCTCTTGTCAAATTGGTTCTTTTACAATCAACAACAATGTCCAGCCACCCAAGTTTATTTTAATGCTGTCCTCTCAAAAGATATTCATAACAATTAATAATGTGTTCCATTGCTTTGCAGATATGGCTAGTGAAGTTTTCAGGTCTATAGTTTCCAGGATCAGTAGTGGATCACCTCATGTTTTTATTATTATTCTCTGTCAGACTACACCAACTGCCTTATTAAAATAAAAGCCATCCACACACAGCATCTCCATTTCTCCTACCTTGATTGTCATCAAACAATGTATTAGATCTTATATCACATTTCAGTCATATTACTCATTAATCATATGCATATACATCCTTTAGGTTTGTCTGACATGAATTTTCTGCCATGATTCTGTGCTTTCTTGCATTCCCTGCCCCAGATACCTGTAATTACTTGGGACTTATTTCCAGTATGACAAAGGAGATACTGCCAGCACATCTATCTGGAATTTTGTAAATAGTTATATGTCATTTGTGAATATCAACATGATTTATATAAAATGCTTATGTTACAAAGGTAGTAGAACTGTATGTCATGTGTATATCAAACTGATGGTTCAGAAGTGTGTGTTGAAAAGTTGTTTTTATAAAGTGTTGGGCTTAAAATGTAACCACAGTGTGCCCTACTGGAAAAGAACAGAAATCTACATGCACTGTTGTAACTGTTTAAATGTATATATTTTAATAGTGGAAACTGGAATACAGGAGGTTAACTTCAGAAAAATAACTGAAATTAAATTACTTTATGTCTACTCCATAAAAAATGGTAGCTTTCAGTTTCAATGCAGCAAGGAGATACAATGTCTCAAACTAGGGAGCTTTCTGTATTGTGTCTAGGGTGAAATAATTGCTAGTCTTGAAATGTGAAGGCATGTAATGGTTTTATGACTTCCAGCATCTGCCAAAGATCTGAGATCTATGTATTTTCACAGGCAGATGGTAAATACTGTCAGCATCCAGCAGTGGGAGTTTCACCTGGGATAGAGTCAGATGACAAGAAATTATGTCATTCTGCAAGCTATCCCAGCTGTAATATTTGAGATATTAATTTGAGAACTCTCTGCGAGAGAGTGCATTCTGTATTCTGTCTTAGACCTGACAAGAACTATTCACCACATCTGCCTTGCTCTGATGAAGTATTTGGGAACAGTATAATTCTCTTAGATATAGTCAGAGGTATACCAAAGCTTAGTTTAGATATTTTTCTTTGAGACTGTCCTGCAAGGTTTTAAATATTTCCTGTGATTTGAACTCTGATGTCACTGTGATTATATACTGAGTATTTTTTGCTCTGTTATTTATTAGTAAATATATTTAAACCTTTTATTGTGGCTGATCTGTCTAGAGATATTTAAGTTTTGAAAGTACTTGCATATTTATTTGGTGACACTGTGTGGGCCACTCCTAATAGCCTTGTTCTTGGTCAAACTACCATTTGTTTTAATATTAATATTACACAGTGAGATTGGACACCCTTTGTTAAGGACCTTAAAGTAGCTGATAAGGAGTTTGCTGTTGGCAGTGGTAACTACCTTATGGTCTGGGCAAAAGGGGGCATAGCTAGTAAATTTGTGCCATCCTTTCCCAGGTGTGTGTGTGTGTGTGTAAATCAAACCTCAAGGACTGTGTGTGTCAGCTACTTGGAAGGGACACGAAGCACTGATTGGACAGAGAGGGTGCTGATGGTCTTGGCTTGGTCACTCAGCTGAGATCTCAACTCTATAGCTGTGCCAGTGGGGAGTCTTACTGGTGATCTGGAGAAAGAAGGAGAAACCAGCCCCGGAGTGACTGTGGTCTCTGTGTACTCTTAAGGGAAATTGCATTTGATGCAGAGAGCTGCATCTGGAAATACTGTGTGTGTACTTCTCATCCTCCCAGTGTATATCCCCACTGTTACCAGTGGTGAGGATTGAGGCTCATTGATTACTGGACCAGTGGTGGGTCATTACATCCACTACAAGTGATTCCATCACTTTTCCATTCTGGATCCCTGACTGTATCTGAGGAGAGGAGTCACATTTTTGTCAGCTTATGTAACCTGAAATAGAGGGCTAGGATTTACAGAAAGGTGTAGCAGCTATAGGAATTGTTGGATATTGGGAACTTGGTGGAACAGTGGCAGAATATTCAAAAAAAAAAAAAAGCCCTCCACAACTGTCAAATGTCGACTTCCGTGGATGACCTCATCACCTCTTTGCACACATTCTCTTACTGTTTATACTAATGATTTCCTGACCTGGGTAAGACAACTCTGTGTTTCTAAAGGTTAGCCAGTTGGCCAAACAGTCCAGTTATGCTGTGCTGATGAAATCATAAGTGGACTAAAACATGTATGTCCACAGCTAGAATGGTTTGGCTTTATTGGCCTGAATTTCTCCATTAACAGACTTAAAAAGAAAATGGACATTCAGAATTGGCTTATAACTGAAACATCTGATGTCCTTCAGAGGTTATTTGCATATATCCCATTATCCTCTTTTACAAGACATTTTAAGAAATCACACAGTGAAAACTCTAACTTGGCTAGGATTTTCTTGTAATTTTTTACTAATTTGTTTGGCTGTGTGTTCTGTTATACTCTTTTATTGACCTGTCAGGTACAGAATTCTGGTCTGAAGGGGTAAGGCAAGTAGATGTAAGGTAAAATCTAAAGGATAGTCAAGGAAAGGCTCTGTCTGGGATATGGCTAAAAGATAGAGAGCTGCAGTGGCAACATGCACAAATACGCACACACACACACACACACACACACACACACACACACACACACACACACACACACACACACACACACACACACACACACACACACACACACACACACACACACACACACACACACACACACACACAAAGCTTACAGCAGCAATATAAGCTGCATGTTTGTTTTAATGTACATTTTTATTTAATTAATTTGTCTTTTTTGATACTCTTTGCTCCTACCGCTTGTTGACCATTAGCCTTCCTTCCTCGTCAATTGACCCATTCATTTCTCATTAAAGGGGCAATGTTTGACTAGTAGGGGTCAGTGTCATTTAGAAAGCCATTAGGGGTGGTTTGAGTTTTGTCTTTTTTTCTTTTGTTTGTTTTAGCTCCACATTCCCTTCTGCATGCCCAGCTTGCAGAGCCGAAAGGGGACATGCAATGGACTGTCCATGCTTGTCATTCCCTCACTTCTATAAGTAACATTGCTATCAAGCAGCTCAGTCCTCTTTTACTATACATACGTGAAATATTTCAGGCACAGGCAATAATGCCCTTCTAGCCTGCCAATATACCAAACCACTTATTCTCATAATAGGTGTCCAAGTTATTCTGAACTAGTGCTTGCTTTAATTTTAATTTGGTAGTTTATTCCATGCATCACCGACTACTTTCTGAGAGAACCATTTAGCACACCTCGCATTCCTATAGATTCTTCTACATAGGTAGTCAGATGTTTGTCTTTTATGTTTTGATAGCCTCAAACATTCTCAGAGGTAGTTGTCTCTAAATGCATTGTATACCTGAATGAGGTCTCCTCTTAAATGTCTATATGATACACTGTACAAGTTCAAATATTTTAGTCTTTCATAATAACTTAAATTTCCACATCCGTGAATGCCCTTAGTATATGTCTGTTGTGCACTTTCCAATTTACTCATGCTTATTTTCTTATAAGATGTCTGTGTTGTTATTCCATACTCAAGTTTGGATCAAATAGGCTAACAAATATAACTAACAATCAATGATTTCATTATTTTTGATTTCTTAGACTTTATAAATACTTTTTGTACAATCTATGTGGTCCCTGTGTGGTCCTTGAGCACCTGCTACCCTCTCCAAACCCCCAGAAGAGGCAAGTGGGCCACACCCCTACATTCCTGTCCCTACATGCCTGCCTCCCCGAGTGCCAAGGCTGCTAATCACACTGTGGTTTAATGGATTACAGAAGGGTTCTATCCATCTGTGCCACAAAGCTAGTCCATTTATTTATTTTTTGGGAGGCTTTCTATCTCCTCTATATCATCCTATGGTTCCCTACTCTGTGATCCATGTCCAGCCACCTCCAACCCTTCCAGACTTCATCCAATAGACCTGGGGCCAGCACAGAACCTATGTGTGTCCAGGAGGTCTGGCTGTTAATATCCACTGGGGGATTATTTCTTTTTTATGACCTATCATGTTACTTCCCCTCCCTCATGATAAGTTTGGAGGCAGGCATGCAATGGGGATGTGCAACATCTTACCCTGCTTCTGTGGCAGCTCAGACATGTCCCCATGCTATTCCCCTTTTGGACATGCCCCCTGATATCGATGACTTCAGCCTCCACCAGAGATTGTCACCAGATGGGCCCACAGGACTGGGCTCCTCACAGGAATGATAATTCCCATACCTCTCTTCTGATCCTTCAGTTGTTTGAGTCACTAATCAAACCTGTGTCAGCTGGATTGTAATCAGTGTTTTATCCCTTTATGCCCCTGGAGCAGTGATACAAGGGTACTTATTTGTTTTTTTTTTCTACTCTCCAACCACATAACAGTGAGAACATGTTTATATTCAGGCAACATAAATTCACAAAATAAATAAATAAATAAATAAATAAATAAAAAGGCAGTTTATATTAGGTTTGGCCTTGTGCTGCTTAATATCAACCTATTCAGTTAAATCTCCTGTTTGTGTTGCCACTGCACATCTTCCTCACCTATGTGCATTTCATCTGTATATTCTACGCATAACAGATACCATGCTTTTTTTCTTTTTTGGAAGCAGTGGTTGTGATGCTTACCAGTTGGTCAAAATTATCATTTTCAAAGACTGGTGTCATCAGTCATAATCTGCACAGAGAAATACATATTCTGTACAAGATTCCATTTGGATTGATCTGTTAAGAACAAATACATAGTTTGTTAATTTACATAGCATTGCTCATCCTTCATATTCATCTCTTTTGTTCATTTTTCTGGAGATAAACAGCTTTGGAAGTCTATTTCTAATATTATATTATATTATGAGCTAAAGTTAATCTTTTCTTGTAAAACATTAATCTTATCAGACTAGTTTTTATGCTATTTAAACCACCTCTTTCATTAGTTTACCCAAGCTGGATGAATTCAATGTTTTCTTCTTTTTGCCCTGGAAAACACATCTTCCCAAACCATTGCTTTCAAGCATTTAAAAAAACTTTTACCAGTGGAAAAGGGGTGATTTATTCTTAGTTTTGTGTACAATTTCCAAAACTGTGCATATAAGATTATTACTCTGCCTATTCAAAAGTCAAAATTTAGAATCATAAAATAAATTGACACTGCCCTCATAAGGTCCCATTCTCTCTGCATGTTTTTTTTTATTTCTAATTGTTGCAAATAATCTTGAAACCATAGAGTAAACATATTTCCATTTGATCAAAAACTGACACTGATTGACTTTCATATAACTTATTAGTTTTGGCATACCACTCCATCCTCAAGCTATAGGTTGTTCTATCACTTTTCATGGTACCCAAAGAGAGCCACCTCTAGGGAACCTATAATTTGCTTGTCTTTATCACATTAACCCACCTTAATGATGGGGGAAAACATATTCATATGAAACAAGTTTAATACTAGATGATATAATATATTTAACATGTTTAATATTATGGAACTAAATTCTTGGCACATTTTAATCTTTTCTAGACACCGGCAGACGTTTGCTAGTCATTATATGGGCATGGCATTTCATTCTTAGTCCTAAACATGTTGATTCCTGAAGCACAGGAATTTAATCCAAATATCTAGCACTTATCTTTTGGCCAACTGCTAATGTATTTGACTTTGTGGAAATTTTAGTAATTGCCCCAGATTCCTTTTCATAGTCTGTAAACATCAATAAATTATTATATGAGTAAGAAACTTCAGAATACTTTACAGAATCTATTATGACTCCCATCATCCTCTCATCAGAGTGCATGCAAAATACAAATAATGTTGGTACCACTGGGCACTCTTGTCTGACTCCATTAGTTACACGGAATGTTTTAGACTGAGGGTTTTCACTTTATTCTTAGTGAGTTCACTGTAGTTCATTGAGGTAGAGTAATAGGCCTGAGAATATAAAGTCAGACTTGTGCTTTCATGTATGCATTCATTTTCAAGGAAAGACAGTTTAGCAGAAAGAAAAAAAAATCTTGCTGGCTAAGCATGAAATGTGCAGAAATAACTACAGAATATTCCTATCTCAAGGGAAAGATGTGTACTTGCAATGGAATGCTAGATAAAGAATAGACAGTTAGGCACTGGGAGGCACATGCAAGACAAGGCTTGGAAACCAAGGCTAAAGAGGAATGTAAAACATTACAGGGTTTTGGTATTCTTAGGAAATACTTCAGACATGGTCAGTTGAGTCAGTTAAGTTAGCTTTTGGGCTGATATGCAAAAGGTCTTTGCAGTACAGACACTTTCAGTTTATATTATTCAAGAGAATCAGAATATACATGGAGAAACTTTGAATATTTATCAGCAGTGTTACTGTTATCCAGCATTCCAGAATCTCTATAGACTGCTATCAGCACTGATATTGGAGAGAGTATTCAGATATTGTTAACATCTAATAAAGCATTCTTAACAGAACTACAGCATGTGCAGAATTTATTCTGAAAAGTACAAAAAGAATTGCTCTGTAGAGGGAAACTGGGACCTCTTCAGCACAAGTTTGGGTAATTAACAGATAAAGACAGTCATTCCAGTCTCATTTCAGTTGTCTCCAGTTAATTCCAGTATACTATAGTCTTATCAGTTCTTTCAGAATGTCTCATATAAACAATTATACAGTCTTATTTTGCTTGTGTTTCAATGTACATATTCCCATTTATATTTGTGTAACCATCCAGAAAACCATAATGTCTCAAAACGCATATCGAGTAGCTTCTGTTCAGTAAATCAGTTGCCTTACAGGCATCATACAGAACAACATTCATCCCCTTAAATTTGTATAAATTATTTTGTAATCAATAAGATCATCAGCTGCAATACTTCTTTAGTATTCATTGTTTGTCATTCATTATCTATCTATTGGGACAAAACGTATGTTGAGGGAATAACAACATATTATCTAGTTTTGATGCACTTTTCAGATTTATAGGTTTTGCCAAAAATCGCAATAATTTAAAATGACTGGGTTATAATCCTGCAACATATCACCATCTTTACCTCCTCTTATCAATAGTATTATAACATCATATGCAGAATTAGAAAAGTTTCATGTAGGTTCCTGGATCAGTTGTGAATTTTGACATAATAGGAAATGGTATGTTAGAAAACAAAATATACCTTGATTTTGGAATCTGCTACATTCCTGGTATTTTGTCTTTCATCATATTATTTATAGCCAGGTTTATGTAATCTGCTGTTACAACCCAAATAATATTATCTGCTTTTTAGAGGTATCACTTAATCACCTTAGTATATCACAATGTAGTACCTCTGACTTGCCATTGTACATTTTTGTAATCTTTAATACAGCCCATAAATTGGTTTGGAGAAACCATCCCACTATCACCTGATTTAATTATAATATAGTATTTTTGTTTCTAATTTTCAATCATTTTTGCCAATTTTATCATAACACCCAAATCTCTGTTTCATTTACATTCAAGACTTTTGTAAGTATTAAGTCATCTTTCTAAATCTTATTGAATTAAGTTTTTCTGTAATGGTAAATATTTATCATAGTTAATAGCCAAAGCATTTCAACTCCATTTAATTCTTCTTCTATAAACCACAAAGTTGTATTTGGACGGATTTAATTCCAGGTTCTAAACATATTCAGCTCTACACAAATCATGGCTTTTCTGGTATTCTGATTATTATTTATATCAAATGACTGTAACCTATTTTCATCCAAAATCTTTATAACTCCTTTCAGAAATATCACTCTCTCTCTCTTGATTAAATAAATAATTACTTATATCAGTCCTAAGCCTGTGATCTGACCAAGGAAAATTATTAATTAAGTATTTCCTCATACTCCTTGATGTAAGGAAATGTCAGGCTAGATTGCTTTTTAAGATCAGGGTTTGATGAGTGTTGATCCTGCCAGGAACAAAGATATAGGATGTGAGTAGGGCCTTAGGATAAGCAAATGTAAAAAGTAGTATGCTGTTTTTATTCATGTTGGCCAAATGATCTCATTTTTAAGGACTCCTTGACAATTAATAGGAAACTTACAGCTCTCTTAGATAACATAACTTGTATAGATGTCAGAACTTATTTTTCCTCAAATTATGTATAGAAACGAAAGTTGCTCAGTGTAAATGAAAATATTTTTAGGGTAAATACCTACATGAAAAAAATATCCTAGTCTACTTTTTGTCATACATGTATTTAAACAAGATACAGTTCACTTGTCAGGACAATGAAACAGAAATTTTGCAACTGACATATTACAATATTTAATAACACAGGCTTCTTGTTTTGCCAGGTTGTAATTTAACAGTGCATAGATAGCAGAATTTGATATATATTTGTTGGTTGCTAATGAAAGGTGCATTAGTAATAAGTTTTTTTCTTTAATTGAAGATTTGATGCATTCATTTAAGATTAATGTTAGTATGTTTGTGAAACACTATTAAAGAACAATGACTAGAAACCAATTCTGTCTGTATACATTCTAACAAAAATCAAGCAGAGGTGTTATGATAGGGATTAAAGATTGTTATGAGACTGCTGATTCTTGCAACTCTCCTGTAACACCAATACTGTAGATTGTGTAACTGTGACAATAAAGGAAATTCTGGGACAGATTATAATTGTTGGAGTCTATAGGCCACCAAAATCAAGTGCTGGTGAACTTGAGGAATTTAAATTTCTGTCATGAAACAGGGAAGAAAACTTATAATAGCTGGGGGCTTGAATTTCCCAGAGAATGATAGGACTAATATTAATTCTACAACATTAGTAAGGAAATTTGCTATCTATAAGCAGTAACATATTGTAAGCACACCTACCAGGAAATAGTGCATACTGGATATTGTTTGTGTTCCTAAGGAAATAGTGTTTACTTAAGGTTAAGTTTAACCACTTTTGATGTGCAGTTATCATAGGGTTATGAAGTTAAACTACTGTTAGTTAATTTTATCAAGCTTAAAGCTAAATTAGTGTATGGAAGATTAACAATAGACTATACAGAAGCAAATCAGGCACCCTGTAAAACTAATTGGAGTGATGCACTTAGTGGAAGGATGGCACAATGTGTGTGGCAAGTTTTGAAAAGGAAATTGAATGTGAACAAATAAAGAAAAAAATGTTTAACATCAGGACTTGGCACACCTGGTTAGGAGGATATAGTTCCATAAGAACAATATACTTGATTAAAGAAAAGAAAAAATAAATTGATACATTTCCAGACAAATCAAACATAGTATGAGACAAGATGAGTATAAATATGATGAACAGTTAAATAAAGATATTGAGCATAATAGCCATTTTATAGATATGCAATATATATGGTAGGAGTAAAGACATACAAATTGGTAAACTGGGAATAGATTCTAAAATGTATTCTCAATCATGTTTGATTTACATATGTTTATAAAATCTTATGCAAAACAGCTTGGCTGCACAAAGAGGGAAATAATTTGTGCTA
Source organism: Protopterus annectens (assembly GCF_019279795.1). Taxonomy (NCBI): domain Eukaryota; kingdom Metazoa; phylum Chordata; order Ceratodontiformes; family Protopteridae; genus Protopterus; species Protopterus annectens. The sequence goes on from NC_056739.1 coordinate 1,291,928,753, forward strand.
TAAATTTCAGGTCACTTCAGATTAGAAATTGAATTAGATTATATTGACAAAGTAGTATGCAAACAGAACCCTAGCAAAGCATGGGGAGGAGACAAAATTAGTAAAATGACCTGAGAACACTTCAAAATGAACTTACAGTACTATGACATATGTTATGTACTAGGTCATTTTAGTATGGAGAGATTTCTCAAAATTGAAGGCATGCATTTGTTAAACCCATTTTAAGGGTAAGCGGAAAAAGGACGAATTCTGAGTCATATATAGACCCATGGTTCATATTCATGTTGTGGAAAAATAATGGCGAAGGTTATTTTGAATAACTTCTTGTAAGCAACTGGAAATTTGAGACTTCAAACATAAACAGCTTTGGAAGTCTATTTCTAATATTATATTATATTATGAGCTAAAGTTAATCTTTTCTTGTAAAACATTAATCTTATCAGACTAGTTTTTATGCTATTTAAACCACCTCTTTCATTAGTTTACCCAAGCTGGATGAATTCAATGTTTTTTCTTTTGCCCTGGAAAACACATCTTCCCAAACCATTGCTTTCAAGCATTTAAAAACTTTTACCAGTGGAAAAGGGGTGATTTATTCTTAGTTTTGTGTACAATTTCCAAAACTGTGCATATAAGATTATTACTCTGCCTATTCAAAAGTCAAAATTTAGAATCATAAAATAAATTGACACTGCCCTCATAAGGTCCCATTCTCTCTGCATGTTTTTTTTTATTTCTAATTGTTGCAAATAATCTTGAAACCATAGAGTAAACATATTTCCATTTGATCAAAAACTGACACTGATTGACTTTCATATAACTTATTAGTTTTGGCATACCACTCCATCCTCAAGCTATAGGTTGTTCTATCACTTTTCATGGTACCCAAAGAGAGCCACCTCTCTAGGGAACCTATAATTTGCTTGTCTTTATCACATTAACCAACCTTAATGATGGGGGAAAACATATTCATATGAAACAAGTTTAATACTAGATGATATAATATATTTAACATGTTTAATATTATGGAACTAAATTCTTGGCACATTTTAATCTTTTCTAGACACCGGCAGACGTTTGCTAGTCATTATATGGACATGGCATTTCATTCTTAGTCCTAAACATGTTGATTCCTGAAGCACAGGAATTTAATCCAAATATCTAGCACTTATCTTTTGGCCAACTGCTAATGTATTTGACTTTGTGGAAATTTTAGTAATTGCCCCAGATTCCTTTTCATAGTCTGTAAACATCAATAAATTATTATATGAGTAAGAAACTTCAGAATACTTTACAGAATCTATTATGACTCCCATCATCCTCTCATCAGAGTGCATGCAAAATACAAATAATGTTGGTACCACTGGGCACTCTTGTCTGACTCCATTAGTTACACGGAATGTTTTAGACTGAGGGTTTTCACTTTATTCTTAGTGAGTTCACTGTAGTTCATTGAGGTAGAGTAATAGGCATGAGAATATAAAGTCAGACTTGTGCTTTCATGTATGCATTCATTTTCAAGGAAAGACAGTTTAGCAGAAGTTATTTTGAATAACTTCTTGTAAGCAACTGGAAATTTGAGACTTCAAACATATACCATTTTGCATGTGTTGAAAATAGGTCTACACCTGTAACACGATGTTCTATAATAATATAATAGCTATGAATGAAAAAAAAAAGTGCATTATGATGTAATTTGAAATCTACAATGAGCCTTTGATAGGGTCATGTATAAAATTCTGATCAGTAAATTAGAACAACTACGTATTAATGTAATTTTGATTAGATGGATAGCCTTATAAATAGGTGATAGCAAGTATCCTGCAGTAACAGGAGATGTGAAATTCAAGGTTTCCCTCAGGGTATACAACAAGGCTGTACAGATAAGGCATGTCTGCAAAAGACTTGACTAAACTGACCATTTGAGCACTGCAGAATTGTTATGCTAATAAATATATCAATATCTAAGCATCTGAGATTTGGGCGAAAAATATTTAAGGGTGAATATTTAATACAGCACACAGTGATTGAAACTGTGGATTCATTTAAGGACCTGGGTATATGGGTAGATCCAGCTTTGCTTTTTTATTAATCATGTCAACCAACTGGTTAATAGTAGTTATAAAACTATAGGCTGTATATATAGAAAAAAAGATTTATAAAATTTATGAACTTAGAAACGGTAATGTCCTTGTAAGTTACATTAAACACAAATTTGAGTATGGAATAATAAAATATGGAGACCTTATAAGAAAACTAGCACAAGTAAATTGGAGAGAGCACAGGGGACATACCCCAATAAATCCTTAGATATGAAAGTTTAAATTAGTATGACAGATTAAAATATCATAACTTGTATAGTATCTCATACATATATTTAAGAGGCAACCATTTTCAGGTATACAAGGCATTTAGAGACAACTACCTTTGAGAATGCTTGGTGTTATCAAAGAGTAGGAGGCAGGCATGCCCCACATATGTAGGAGATTATGTAGGAATTAAGGATGTACTCATTGGTTTTCTGAGAGATTAGATGATATGTGGAATAGAATACCAAATTATACTAAATTAAGTGATAGTTTAAATATTTGAATAACAACTTCAACATTTATTATGGGGATAACTGCTTTGGTGTGTTGGCAGGCTAGAAAGGCGTTAGTCCCCATGCCTGAAATATTTGCATGAATGTATGTATGTGACTTTTGAGTTCGGTGGCATCTTTTATAGGTAAAATAATGGTATTCCATCAGATGCAAGAATAACTGATACTCCTTGCAGACTCTGTGGCTCTGTTTCCACCATCCAAATATTGTTCATACCATTAAAATGTGCACATAAAGAGCCCCCTACCATTGTCCTACCTTTTATCAACAATGAAACTAATCACATTTGGCCTTGTGGGTCTATATACTTCTCCTGATATACAGTTGTATGTATAACCATTCATATTAATAACTCCAGGATTTGTTGTGCCATTATTCATTAAGTATGTATTTGATCCAAGCATTATTTTCCCTTATTGTTAATGCATTCTTCAGTCCAATGTGCTTCCTGTAAACAAAATATTAAATCCTGACATTCTTTAATGAAAATTGTACTTTGTTTTTTTTTTCTGTATATATATTCCATTAAAATGTATGGATTTTGTCTCATTGCGCATCCTCTTTGCCTGTATGAATGGGGTCTATATCAGTTGAGTGATGAATGATATTCTTGAGGCCACGTGATTGAGAATTCACTTCACTGACCATTTTGATTGAGATGGCTGTACAGTGGGAAATGGGGAATGTACCCTTTCCCCCACTGTATTGCGATCTCAGTCTTGGTATATATAATTAGCAGTGAGTATGAGCATTACAGCCGGGCTTGCCCCCATGCAAAAACATTGTTTTGTCTTGTTTGCTGGTGTTGTTTGTCTTGTTTCAGTTGATTGACGAATGGAATTGTCAATCATGTGGTTTTGACCATGAAGGTTTTAACAATGTTGTTGATTGATCAACTGAAATAGATTCTGTAAATGATCTATCTTAAAAAGGGGAATTCGTAAAACCTCCATCTCCAAAGGGAGTAGTATATGCATGAGAAATGCATTCACCATGCCTGGATTTCACCAAGTAGTTAGGCAAAAATGTAGAACCAATTTCTGACAAAATGTTCATTAACTCCAAGTCTCTCTGTGAAAGACACTTGCAAACATTTATCACAGTTTTAAGTACTATTTTCTCTTTTCCACAAAATTAAGTCCAAACCTAGAAACACACACAAAAATGATTCCAAATGTTCTGCACAGCATCATCTATCAAGACTTGGTGAAAATGTCTAATAAACCAACAAATCGTAAAATGACCTGAAAAAGCCGTACAATGTAACACTGATTGTTTTGGAGATTTTGCAGTACAACTCATTTCTGACAGTTCCATTTTTGTACATTCTAATTAACCAAAACAGAGGCCTGTCATTCAAATAATTTTCAGCTTTGGTGGAAAAGCAATAGTGTGACTGACTACATACTTGCATGCTCGCAGTCTGGCAGCTCACTCAAAATGGCACTCTTGCTTGCACGTGCTCAGTACTTATATGTGTGTACTGACTCACTGGAAAGCTTCTTAAAGATATATCACAGACACTTTGATCTACAACCTCTCTCTTTACTGAGCTGTCTCACATAAACAATGACATTTTAATAGGCATGCAATTATACAGACACTAATAAAGAAAAACAATAGTCATGTCCAGGTTGCCGTGTATCTGGAAGTAAGTTTCGAGATGTGACCTGATCTTGTGACATAATGACTGGGGAATGTACTCCTTGAGGAGTTTCAGGGATTTTCTCAGGAACAGGGATTGCTGATGGGTTGTTCTCTGAAACAGGAACATTGGACAAGTCACTCTGAGAACTAGAGTCTTTGTCACAGGCAAGATAGGTTCATAGGTTCATACTAGGCTATCTGCCTTAGGGCATTTACAAGCCTAGCCAGAGTGTGTTTGGCTTTCGCCACCCCTTGGAATGAGTTTACTGTGCCCTTTTTAAGGTTGTGTTTACTGTGCCTCTGTCTAGTAGTGACACAGAAGTGATCCCCGGGGTAAACCTACGATCTCCCATCCACTCATCAAGATTTTTCTTGAAGAGAGTCAGTGAGGGGCTCTGCCTAACATGGACTGGGATTCTATTCCAGAGTAAAGGGAACCTCTGGGTTATGAATCTGTCCCTCCAGCATGTCCTATTTATTTCTGTGCTGAGGTTCAAGTCACTCGATCGCGTAGCTCTAAGGGATTTGGATTTTCTGAGGTGGAGCATGTCCATTAATTCAGGGTTGGACATGGCTTTGTACGTCAGGCATAGATCGCCTCTGAGTAGGCGGTATGCAACTGAGTAGAGCTGGAGTTTCTTTAGCTGAGCAGCATATGGCATCTGTTTGAGTCCCTTGATCCTCTTAGTGAGGTACTTTTGGGGTCTTTCTAGTTGCAGCAGGTGTCGGCTAAGGTACTTCCCAAATGGGGCATTGTACTCAATTATGGGCCTGATGAGGGATGAGTAAAGGGGCACAATGACCTCCCTTGATCTAGATGTGAATCCTTTCATGATAAGGTGGGTTATATAGAAGGTCTTCCTAACCACTTTGGCAATGTGGTTGTCAAAGGAGAGGTTACTATCAACTTGGGTCCCCAGGTCCCTAATTACTTCTTCTGTACTTAATGGATTACCTCCTATGTGGTAATCTGTGGGCACTTTGTTTTTGCCAAAGGGTATAACTATACACTTTTTGGCATTTAGTTTAAGGCCATGGCTCTGGCACCTGTTATCTGTTTCTATGAGACCCTTTTGGAGGATGCTTGTGTAAGTTGGATGCCACACTGGTTTGGATACTGGTAACAAATTCTTCTGATTTCATCTGAATTTCATTCTTTGTGATTCCACAATGTACGATCTTGGCTCTAGACATAAACTTTTCACAAATCCGAGGTGATCAAAACCTTTTGACGTCTACATCCTCACTATTTACCCTTTTTTCAATGAACTGAGCAGTTTGCTGGTTTTATCATAGTAAGACTTCTGGGACAAATGCTTTTTCAACAGTTGGGCTTTTACTGCTTTGTTGTTTTTAGCACTTGGAACCAATAAATTACTGCTAATTGGTAATTTGATTCTGGTTTGTATTGACATAAGCCTCTAGATAGGTGAACCAAGATGTTTATCACCAGGAATGTTTATGATATTTAACAAGTTTAGAAAAACATCAGTATTGTCATGTTTGGATTTCTCTGCACGTTCAACCAAACCATTTGACTGAAGGTATTCAGGACTACTCGTAATATGAACAAAGTCCCTCTCTTCTGCAAATTTCTTGAACTGCTGACATGTAAACTATGCACCATTGTCAGAAATAACGGTGTGGGCTACCAGGTACAGAAAAATGTCACTTCAGCTTAGTAATGACAGTACTGGAAGTTAGAAGGTTGGTAAGTAGGTCAATTTCAAACCAATTTGAATGAGTCTACTAACACCAAGTAATGTTGACCATTCCACTCAAAAATATCTGTGGCTAGTGTCAAAGGTCGTTCAGGAATCTGGCTTAACTGAAGTGGTTCTTTTTGTTAATGTGGCTTTGTACTATTACATACTGAACAAGATGAAAGTACTTTCTTGATATTTCTTGACATAGAAGGCCAAAATACTAGACTTCTCACCCTTCTTTTGGTAGAATCAGTTCCTGGATGGCCACAATGCAAGATCTTAATGTATTCTTGTTGCAAGGACTTTGGAAGAATCACTTTAGGACCTTTCATAATGATGACAATGGGTCTGACAAAATCCCATCTCTGTAGGGAAAATATGGTTGCACTTCTAGTGGTAAACAAGATTGCTTTGAAGGTTATCCTCGATTGATAAAGTGGTTGAGCTTCTGGAGAATTGGATCTGAAGCTGTGTGAGTTCTGAGCTCATCAAGATGTGTGGAAGAAAAATTTCTCACTTCCATGATCTCAAAATCAAGTTGCTCATCGTTATGCTGTACTGTGTTTTTTTCTGGGGGATCTGGATAAGGTATCAGCAAGATAAAGAAGTTTGCCTTTTGTGTAAACAAGATTGAAATTGTACTTCTGCAATTTGAGCATCATATGCTGCAGTCTAACTAGAGCTGCAAGCATAGGCTTTCTCAAAATAATAACTAGAGGTTGGTGGTCAGTTTCAATCGATATGTCAACCACAACGTGAACTCCAAGAGGAGCTAAACCCACACATAAAAATGCTATTTAACCTTAGCCTTACTTCGGGATATGTACCTGAACACTGGCGTACAGCAACAGTGGTCCCACTCCACAAGGGGGGTGCCTCTACAGACCCTGGAAACTACTGCCCCATAAGCTTAACCAGCCTGGTCTGCAAAGCTATGGAAAGAATCATTATGGAACTCATAAACAGAGACATAGAGGACCTACAGATACTTGACCCCACCCAGTTCGGCTTTGTAAAGGGCAGATCCTGCCTTTTAAACCTGGTTGACTTTTTCAAAACAGTCACTAGAGTCATTGATGAGGGCAAAGCAGTCCATACAGCATACCTGGACTTGGCTAAGGCCTTCGACACAATACCCCACTCAGGCATCATAGATAAGCTCAACAGCTTAAATGTAAACCCTTATGTCACTAGATGGGTTGCAAACTGGCTAAAGGACAGAACCCATAAAGTTAAAATCGCTGGAGCAATGTCAGACTCAAAGCCAGTCACAAGTGGTATCCCACAGGGATCTGTCCTGGGACCCCTCTTGTTCGGCATTTATTTCTCAGATGTTAAAGCAAACACAGGAGGGCTGTGGCTGACAAAGTTCGCAGATGACTGCAAAGTAGGCGCCATAGTCGATACACCAGCAGACACACACATCCTACAAAAAGGCCTCACAGAAACTGACAACTGGTGCCGGAGTCACGGCCTTAAACTAAATGCCAAAAAATGTATAGTCATCCCCTTTGGGAAAAACAAAGTACCCACAAATTATCACATAGACAGCAACCCACTGAGTACTGAAAAAGTAATCAGAGACCTGGGGACCCAAGTCGACAGCGACCTCTCATTTGATACCCACGTTGCCAAAGTGGTTAGAAAAACATTCTACCTTGCACACCTCATCATGAAGGGATTCACATCCAGATCCAAGGATGTCATTGTACCCGTATATTCCTCCCTCATCAGACCCATGATTGAGTACAATGCCCCATTTGGTATGTACCTCACCCGGCATTTGCAACAGCTGGAGAGACCACAAAAGTACCTCACCAAGAGGATCAAGGGTCTCCAACATATGTCTTATTCTGCCAGACTAAAGAAACTTTAGCTCTATTCAGTAGCATACCGCCTGCTCAGAGGTGATCTCTGCCTGACGTACAAGGCCATGTCCAATCAGGATCTGATGGACATGCTCCACCTCAAAAAATCCAAGTCCATCAGGACCACGAGAGCTAAAGACTTAAACCTCGGCACAGGTATGAATAGGACATGCTGGAGGGATAGATTCATAACCCAGAGGCTTTCCATGCTTTGGAACAAGATCCCAGTTCGTATTAGGCAGAGCCCCTCACTGACTCTCTTCAAGAGAAATCTTGATGAGTGGATGGGAGATCGTAAGTTTACCCCAGGGGTCACATCTGTGTCACTGCTAGACAGGAGCACAGTAAACTAATTCTATTATGTAAGGGGACCTTCATTGTGTCACTACTAGACACAGTATTCTAAATTTATTCTGTACATTTTTGTACCATTTCATGGGATGGCAAATGCCACATCACTATGGCTAGGCTTACAAATGCCCCAGGGCAGATAGCCTAGTACTATACTATGAAACTATGAAACTATAAATATAATCATGACACTTCGAACATGCAAACAGTTGCCAAAAGCTCTTTCTCAATCTAGGCATATTGCATCTAAGTCTAGGTTAGAGTTCTTGATGCATAGGCTGCTGGTCTACCACCTTAAAGAATGACTGCACCTAGACCAAATTTAGAAGCATCACAAGAAAGAATAACTGGTTTGTGAACATTGTAGTAGCTGAGGGTTGGTGGGTTGGCAATGTTCTGTTTCAGGACATCAAATATTCTTTGGTGCTGTTCTGACCATGACCAGATCACATCTTTGCTTGTCAGGTCTCTCAGTGGTGCTCCTCCTCCAAACAGGTTCAAATATATGTGAGATATGCAACTATTTAGCCAAACTGGAGGCTGAGCTCTTTCATCTCAAAACTGGTGTAACCAGTCAGGAGGAGACGGTAACCTCACACAACACAATTCCAGTATCACATAGTCCCACCACATCAGCGAACCAAACACATAAATACACAAAAACATACTCGGAGGCTCTAAATAAAAATCTACCTAAGCAATAGAGACCTCCAAAGCAGACATCCAAGCAAACGCTACCTCAAAACAAAACACGCACAACACATAACCCACAAAGTCAGTGTGCCAAGCAGCCACAGCCCTTAAGGCTGAATAACACACCTGATACTCTTGTAATAGGTGACTCTATTGTCAGAAACACTGACGTCCCGCTCACCAGGCTGAATAAAGAGAAGGTCACGGTGAGCTGCCTGTCAGGTGCTAGGATCTGCCACATAACGCAAGCACTCAGGTCACTCCAAAGCAAATACAAATATGACTCAGTCATTGTACATGCTGGTGTGAATTAGCTGAGACGTACCTCCCTGGACTACATGAAAAGAGACATAGAGGAGCTCTCTGATCATGTAGCCCAGGCTGGTATGACCCTGACCTTGAGCAGCATCTTACCCTCACCTAGAATGATGCCACAGTACAAAGACAAAATGATCGATTTTAACAATTGGCTAAAATTTTGGTGTCATTCAAAGGGGATCCAGTGTCTGTCAGCCTGGGATGACATGCTCGACAAGCCACGTTGCTTCGCTAGGGACGGCTTGCACCTGTCACTACTGGGCTTTCGGATATTGGCAAAGGCTCTTGCCACCCCCATAGTGCCTTTTTTAGGCAAGGCTCAAAAGTCAAACCCACCCCCATAGACAGCACAAGGAACAAGAAACTAAGGGTAATGCTGCTAAACGCCAGAAGTCTTAACCTCAAGATGCACGCACTCAAAGCTCTCCTCAGTATGGAGAACATCGATATCTGTGCAGTGACAGAAACCTGGTTCAAGTCTCCAGAGAGCACTCCAGCACTACCAGGCTATACCTCATATCATGCTTTTCGGCCCCAAAACCCGGACTGAACCACAAAAGGAGGGGGAGTGTCCATATTTATCAAGGATATCCACACCTCCAGGTTAGTGGCATTGCACGAAGTATCGGAGACCATCCATGTGCAACTAACAGTGGGCAAGACTGCTTTTCAACGAAAAGCAAAACGGCTATACAGGTAAAACCCAGTATATAAAAAGAGAAGTATATGAGAGAAAACATTATACCAGGTACCACACAATAACGTCTTTATTTAAACAAAGTAAAAAGGAGAGGTGAGCGCTTTCGCAACCTTCGTTGCTTCATCAGACAAAGAATTAACTGTTCAACTGCTTGTTTTATATCACTCTCAGTCAAAAATTTTTTTTCCAATTAGTGACATCATACAACTTTTGAAAATATAAAGGCATATATGACAAGAATATTGTAAAATACGCATATGAATATAAAATATATATACAAAAATGTAAAGTATGTTCATATTTATGCATATCTAATTTAAAACAGTTAAATAATCTCATTAAAATGCATATATATAAAAAATGCATATAAATAAAAATGCATAGTATATTCATATTTATGCATATCTAATTTAAAACAATTAAATAATCTCATAAAAATGCATATATATAATATATATATATAAAAAAGAATGCATAATACAAAATATATAATAAAAGAAATATATGTATATATATATTTTTATTTTATGCAAAAAATTAATTGTGTTGAAGGCGTCTAGCTTTAAGAAATGGAACCAGTGATGTACAACCATTTAAGCCTGGATATCTATCAGCATTGAGTTTGATAATCCATCTTTGTTCTTGGCTTTCTGTGAAATTTTCTATATCTCCTCCCCTCACATTTCTATGTATATGTTGTAAAACAAAGAACTTGAAAGAGTGTGAAGGGTCAGTGTTTAAAACATGTTGAGCAAGCGCACTAGTAGTTTTGTTATTTCTGATGTCTCTTATGTGTTCCAATATTCTATCCTTTAAGTTTCCATTTGTTTTTCCTGTATAGAAGGCTTGGGATGACATGCTCGACAAGCCACGTTGCTTCACTAGGGACGGCTTGCACCTGTCACTACTGGGCTTTCGGATATTGGCAAAGGCTCTTGCCACCCCCATAGTGCCTTTTTTAGGCAAGGCTCAAAAGTCAAACCCACCCCCATAGACAGCACAAGGAACAAGAAACTAAGGGTAATGCTGCTAAACGCCAGAAGTCTTAACCTCAAGATGCACACACTCAAAGCTCTCCTCAGTATGGAGAACATCGATATCTGTGCAGTGACAGAAACCTGGTTTAAGGCTCCAGAGAGCACTCCAGCACTACCAGGCTATACCTCATATCATGCTTTTCGGCCCCAAAACCTGGACTGAACCACAAAAGGAGGGGGAGTTTCCATATTTATCAAGGATATCCACACCTCCAGGTTAGTGGCATTGCACGAAGTATTGGAGACCATCCATGTGCAACTAACAGTGGGCAAGACTGCTTTTCAGTTTATAGCATCCTACAGACCACCCTCTCAAAGTCAGGAATCCCACTCGGCTTTCCTGAAAACATTGGAGAACATGAAGGTCTCTCCAAACACCATTATATTGGGCGACTTCAACTACCCAAACATTGACTGGGAGCACTACTCAAGCTCCAGCACCTTAACCCAAAGGTTCCTGGAAATTATAAACTCAAATGCTATGGAACTACTAGTCACCACTCCCACAAGAGGGGACAACATACTAGACCTGATTATTACCAACATGGGGACTCTATGCTCCACACCAGAAGTATATCCCTCATTGGTAAAATCAGACCATAAATTAATTTCACTGGATGTCCACATCCCGACCCCACCCCCAGCCCAGAAAACCACAGTGAAAAACTTCTCAAAAGTGAACTTCTCACTTCTCAAAACCGAAGTGGAATCCTTCAAGGCCCCAGGGCCAGTGGAAACTACGGCCCAAACTGCAGAATCCTATATAAATGCATTCTACGGACATCTCCAGGAATGCATGGATCATGCTATCCCAAACAAAACCAAGACCCAATCATCCAAAGGCAGGCGTCCAGTCTGGTGGACCCCTGCCATAAATAAACTGTACAACAGAAGGAGGAAGCTACTACATGGTAGAGCAAAATCCCTAATAGGGAAGGCATCTCTGATCAGTACTAGCAAAAAATTACGATCCCTCATAAAATCCTCCAAGGCCAGCTTCGAGAGAAAAATTGCACAGGACACCAAAGACAATCATAAGGCTTTTTTCAGTTATGTTAGAAACCTGGGATGCAACTCCCAGACTTGTTCTGAGTTGATTCTAAATGACAAAAAATACACTGAACCCACAGACATCGTCAATATCCTGGCAGACAGGTTCAGTGCAAACTTCTCCACCCTCTCCCCCCCAAAAGAGCAAGTATCTATCCCGGCAGAGGGCTGCCTCCCAAACATCTCAGATGCTCAGGTGAAGGCTGCCCTCTCCAAAGCAAAAAACACTGCTTCCATGGGACCAGATGGCGTCCCAGGTTGCATCCTACATGAACTCCAAGAGGAACTAATCCCTCAAACAAAACAGCTATACAATCTCAGCCTCACTACAGGATATGTGCCCACAGAATGGCGTACAGCAACAGTGGTCCCACTCCACAAAGGTGGAGCCTCTACGGACCCTGGAAACTATCGCCCCATAAGCCTGACTAGCTTAGTCTGCAAGGCTATGGAGAGGATCATCATGGAGCTCATAAACAAAGACATTGGGGACCTACAGACACTAGATCCTACCCAGTTTGGCTTTGTCAAGGGCAGATCCTGCCTTTTGAACCTGGTTGACTTCTTGAAACAGTCACCAAAGCCATAGATGAAGGAAGGTAGTCCACACAGCCTATCTGGACCTTGCAAAGGCATTTGACACAATACCCCCACTCGGGCATCATAGATAAGCTATCTAGCTTAAATATAAACCCCTATGTCACAAGATGGGTCGCAAACTGGCTCAAAGACAGAACCCACAGAGTGAGAGTTGCTGGAGCCATGTCAGACTCGAAACCGGTCACAAGTGGCATCCCACAGGGTTCTGTCCTGGGACCACTCTTGTTCGGTATATACTTTTCCGAGGTACAGGCAAACGTGGGAGGACTATGGCTCACCAAGTTCGCAGACGACTGCAAACTGGGCGCCATAATCAACTCTCCAGCTGACACAAACATCCTTCAAAAAGGTCTCACAGAGACAGATAACTGTTGCCAGCACCATGGTTTAAAGCTAAATGCCAAAAAATGCATAGTCATACCCTTTGGCAAAAACAATGTGCCCACAAATTACCACATAGGCGGAAACCCATTAAGTACAGAGAAAGTTATTAGGGACCTGGGGACCCAAGTTGATAACATTCTCTCCTTTGAAAACCACATTGCCAAAGTGGTTAGAAAGACCTTCTACATAGCCCACCTCATCACGAAGGGTTTCACATCTAGATCAAGAGAGGTAATCGTGCTCCTTTATTCATCCCTCATCAGGCCCATCATAGAATACAATGCCCCTTTTGGGATGTACCTTACCCGACACCTGCAGCAATTAGAAAGACCCCAAAAGTATCTCACCAAGAGGATCAAGGGTCTCAAACAGATGCCATATGCTGCTCGGTTAAAAACTCCAGCTCTACTCAGTTGCATACCGCCTACTTCGAGGCGATCTATGCCTGACATACAAAGCTATGTCAAATCCAGAATTAATGGACATGCTCCACCTCAGTAAATCTAAATCCCTTAGAGCCACACGCTCGAGGGACTTGAACCTCAGCACAGAAATAAATAGAACTTGCTGGAGGGACAGGTTCATAACCCAGAGGCTCCCTTCGCTCTGGAATAGAATTCCAGTTCATGTGAGGCAGAGCACCTCACTGAATCTCTTCAAGAAGAATCTCGATAGGTGGATGGGGGATCGTAGGTTTGTCCCAGGGATTACTTCTGTGTCACTATTAGACAGAGACACAGTAAACTAAACCTTAAAAAGGGCACAGTATACTCAAATCAAGGGGTGGCGTAAGCCATACAGAATCGGGCTAGGCTTATAATTGCCCCAGGGCAGATAGCCTAGTATGAACCTATGAACCTATGAACCTATGAAAGTTGGCTTGAATATGGAATGAACTTGCCTAGGTTGGTGACCATGCCAAGAAAGCGCTGTAGGGCTTGAACATTGTCTGGAGCTGGCATCTTGAGGATTGCTCTTTTCTTAGAAGGATCTGGTCATATGCCTGAACTGGTAAACAAGTGACCAACATAAGTAACTTCTCATAGCCTGAATTTGCACTTAGAGGATTCAGGTTAAGATTCACTTGACATAGTCTTTCTAGAACTTTCTTGAGGTTTTTGTCATATTTGGCTTCACCATTGCCTCCTACGAGAATATCATCCAGTATAATAGCACAGGGATAGCCAGAAAGAAATTTACTCCATTGCATACTGAAAGACTTCACTGGCAGAATTTATTAAAAATGGCATTCTCAGGAATCTGTATCTTCCAAATGGCATACTGAATGTGGTTAACAAGGAAGGTTTTTGGTCAAGCAAAATTTGCCAAAATTAATTCTTTGCATCTAAGACAGAAAAAAAAACAGTGGCATTTGGCATGAGGGCAGCAACCTCATCGACTGTACGCATTGGATGATGAGACCTTTTTAATGCTTTGTTCAGATCTCTTGGATCAATACATATATCTGATATCAGCTGAGCTTTTCTTATCAGCTACCATCATGGAAGATACCCATTCAGTAGGTTCTTCTACTGGACACATTACTCCTAGTTGCACAATTCTGTCTAGCTTGGTTTTGACTCTGTTCTGCATAGCTACTGGAACTTTCCATGCTGGTCTGATAACTGGCCTGACCTCTGGGTCTAACTTCATGGAGTATACAACTGGAAGTTTGACTAGTTTGTCTTCAAAAATATAAGCAAACTCAGAAAAAAAAGTTTGTGTGAAATTTGAGCTGTTGTCATTCAGGCTTATATGGTGGACTTCTTTATAAGTGAAAGCAATCCCAGTATCAAACTGTCTCTGAGGCCTAATAATGACTGCAAGAATCTCTTGACTACAAAATGTTATAAGTCATAGCTGTTCCCAGCAGAGTAACATGAAAGCACTACTGAGCCTTCGGTTTGAATCTCTTCACCACCATAAGCAACAAGCTTTGTATACTTTGTCAAACCAAGTTGTTCTGCAGATTTTACTCTAGCAAATGTTTCTGCTGACATAACATTGCACATTGAGCCAGTATCTATTTTAAGCCCAACAGAGTTCCCATTACTCCAAGCAGTACAAAAGATCTCATTCTTTGCCCACAAATCTACTGCATTGACTGTTTCACCAAGCACAGACACACCACCAACATAAAAAGTAGGGTCACAGCTTTTTAATTGATCACCTTGTCTCTTGGAATGCCCTCTTTTAATAAAAAAATGTGCCTTACTTGGTTTACAAAACCTTTTGAAATGATTCCACTTATTGCAAGAATGACATTGCTGACCAAAAGCTAAGCACTTTTCTCTTTTAGGTTTGTTATTTCCACAGCAATTACAGCAGTTGACTATGAAGCTGGGTGGGGGCACGTTTTGACTTTACTGACTCGCCATTGTGCTTCACTGAGCACACTCTGCAATTTTCTGGAGAGACTCAGGGTATCTCAGGGACTGTTACAGGACCTGCAGTAGTTGCCATGTGCTTGGGCCTGTTTCTTTTAACCATGTGCTGCAAACTATCAACATGAGCTTTGTCACTGTGCCTTCCACAGCTATTCGCATTTGTAAGCAAACTTGTGTGCTTTTCTGTAAGCTCGTATATCTGGCAAATCTCAATGGCCTTATTCAATGTCAAATCACTGTCTCAAAGCAAAATCTTTCCCACTGTGTCATTATTATTAATACCACACACAAACCTGTCCTTTATCAACTCACCTCTCAAATCCCCAAATTTGCATGTTTTAGCTTTGTTACTTAAGTCAGTTATATATGCTGCAAACGTTTCACCAAGCTTTTGATCCCTTGTGTAAAATAAGTGCCTTTCCATTATAATATTCATTTGGAGGTTACACATTTCTCTAAATTTACATTTTAAGCACTCTGGAGCTTCCCTTATTTCAGCCGATACCACTATACCGTGTCTTCCCCCACCCCTGCAAACATAGCAGGTGCATACACAAATGCTCTCTTTCAGTGGTCTCTGAATCAGCTAAATTAAGCAGAATAAATGCCTTTGTACATGCGCCTTTGTCAGAAAAAGTAGCCTGTATGAAAATATCATATTCCTGCTCAAACACTCTCCAATTTTCTGCAATATTGTTATCAAACACAAGCTGTGTGGGTCTAAGAAATCCTTCTGCCATGCCAACAGATTATAGTAAAATACAATTCAAAATGACCCTTGTAATTAAGTACGAACATCCACACACACCAGGTACTTGTAATATTCCAGTGCACAATAAACTCTTCAAAATACTGTACTCTGTGAAGTATGCATTGAAATAAGTGTACTTTGTGAAATATTCTTTGAAATAACTTTACTTTGCAAAATAACTGCATTGTTCATAGGTTCATACTAGGCTATCTGCCCTAGGGCATTTATAAGCCTAGCCAGAGTGTGTTTGGCTTTCGCCACCCATTTTAAATTAATTTTGCTATGCCCTTTTTCGATTTTAGTATACTGTGCCTCTGTCTAACAGTGACACAGAAGTGATACCCAGGGTAAACCTACGATCTCCCATCCACTCATCAAGATTCCTCTTGAAGAGAGTCAGTGAGGGACTGTGCCTAACCTGGACTGGGATTTTATTCCAGAGTGAAGGGAGCCTCTGGGTTATGAATCTGTCCCTCCAGCATGTCCTATTTATTTCAGTGCTGAGGTTCAAGTCTCTTGAGCGCGTAGCTTGATGGGATTTGGATTTTCTGAGGTGCAGCATGTCCATTAATTCCGGGTTGGACAGGCATTATACGTCAGGCACATGTAATACTGTACACACTTTTCTAACACTTTGCACACCGGATATTTTGAATAGCTTTAGTTAATGTGAAAAAGTAGCATATAGTGAAAAAATGCAGTCATTTGCCCTTTTTTGTAAATTTTTTTTGGATTCAGATATTGTTACAAACATTTTCGTAATTATTTTGAATATTTTTATAAATATGTCACAGTTCTGGACATTTATTTTAAAAAGAAATTTGTTTTGACTATTCTGAGTGCTTTTTTTATATTTATAGTGAAAGAAATCATTTAAGCAAGTTTTAGTACCTGGAATTTGTTTCTGGCCTGTTTTGTGAGTCGTTGGAGCAGTAAGGATGATCCACTCCTGTATATTCCTCCAATTTTAACCAGTTGCCTCATGGCTGTGACTCTGGATCCCATTCTGACACCATGTCACTCTTCTTATGTGCATTAAAAAGATGGTGAGGCTTGGGCATTCATTTAAGTAGTTTATCATATACAAATACATCAGGATGGATGGCAGGAACATTAAACTTGAGCAAGCTATCTAACTAACTGACTGACTACATACTTGTATGCTCACACTCTGGCTGCTCTCACAAAATGACACTCTAGCTTGCACATGCTCAGTACTTGTATGCATGTGCTGACTCACTGGAAAGCTTCTTAAAGGTATATCACACACACCGATCTACACCTTTTATAAATAATGTCATTGTATAAAAGGATTTTAGTGCTCTTCCATCATTTTCTGGTAGTCTGGGGCATCCAAGATATGTACTGTGCACGCTCTGTGACTGAATAGTACATTATTGTCCTTGCCATTTTTTATAGGAAGTCTACATTTCTGTCATTTCAGGAACATTGTATTATTTATGTGAAAATGTAAACTTTTAGGGTATACAGGTAAAGGAATTATACAGAGTGGGATACATTGTGAGAAAGTATGATGGTTCATACTGCGGAGAAGCATTATACTGAACAGATACATAAAATAAAAAGAAAACACTTCCAGTCTGCAGTGTTGCAAGAGGAATATTGGTGATATCAGTCAAGTTTAATTAGGAATCAGGAATTGCTCAAGTGCTTGGTATTTATTTAGTTGGCTTTCAGATGTGTCAAGTTTGATAGTGCAGCATTCGATCTTTCGGTTTCTATTACAGTGTCATGCTGTACTTGATACTGGGGTGTTTTGGAGGACATTTTGTGAGTCTTCTTTTTCATAGAATAAGTATAAAGTGTTGTTGGTATGCTGCTTATTGTTTTAATTACTAAAAAGAAATGCCCTAACCGGGAAAAGCCGAAAGACACAACAACTAAAAAGAAATGCATGCATTATTGCTGACTTTTGTTTTTGTTAACTGCAGTGTGCATTCTTATGTGGGATGTTTGCAAAGGTATCTGGAGATGATATACTTACTGGTAGTATGATGGATAACTTTAGATGTTACACTATATATGTCACCTCTTTACACTTTTGTAGAATGTCTGTGATATTAGTGGAATATGGTTTTATTGTGCAGGTAAAAGTGTTTACAATTATCTATAGAAAGTCTGGTCGCTGAAAGAGACATCAGTGATGGGGCTTTTTTCTATTGCAACATACTTGATTTACAATGGGCAGGCTGATTGGGCTGTTCAATCAGTGTGTCTGTGTTTTTGAATAGTAATGACCATTTATTGTATAAATTAATTTAATTTAATCAGTCATGTGGCTGCCTGTTTTTTTTTTCTCTCTTTAACACTGGAAGAGCTTCAAATTTGCAACCTATGCACAATTGTGACATGTTGTAGTTGTGCCCAAATATCACCTAAATTGTCAACTTCGACCCATTCCAAAACTTTATTCACAGATATTTGCAAGTTATGCAGTTTTGGAGCTAACACCTGCAGCCCTTTTATTTGGCCAGTGAATAAGTTTAGCCTCTCAGCAAATAAATCCAAAGCAGGTTTGACTATATTCAAGCATCATTTTTTAGTCTTACCTTTTAAGCGTTTACACAGGGAAAAATCTCTTGAGTTTTAGGTCTTCCACACACCAGTCCTTCTCCTGCTGATCTTCCCATCTGTATAATTTCCCATCTCACAGGCTATAGCAAGGTCCAGAAATCAGTTTTCATCTTTCTGCTGCCCCAGTGTCTCATTTACATATGACTGAATTGCAGAAACAATTGATTTTATATCTCCATACCCTTCTTGTTAAACTGGTTTCATGGCTGTAACGTAGTTTTCATATCTATTGCAACATGTGGCCACTCCCGCATTCATTAACACTTCATTTTTTTAAAGCCATTGTCAGTGATAAGAGAGGTATACCAGGGTGCTGCCTCCATTAACATCATGAATAGCAATCCAGCATCCCATGGGAAGTACACAACAATACAAGTGTTGTGTGTTCTTCTGCAAAACTGCTAGTTAACCCAGAGCCATGACAATGAGCAAATTACTTTTACATATCCTTTATTGTTACAGCAACTAAAGTGCCCATTCACACTTAAGGACTACTGGAAAGAAAATAACAACAACAAAGTTAAATAAATGTTTTCACTATTAACTTCTACAAGACTTGACTTCAGACTCCTCCACCCAAGTGTTATTTATATGCAGCATTTCACAAAAACACAGACATTCTACAAAAGTGTAAAGAAGTGATTTGAATTCATAGGCAAAGCAGCCTACTTGCACAGTGCTACTATGTGGGAGTCCAGTGCATCGAGTTGATAACGAATAAGCCGTATTTTGTATTGTCTTAGAATCCCCACATCTTTTACATGGCTGTTAATTAGTGCTGCAGTATGCTCGATTTTCTTGTGAATCCCAGCCTATGTATAGAAAGAGAAAGAGAGAGAGGAGGAGAGAGAGAGAGAGAGAGATCTGTTATCTATCTATCTATCTATCTATCTAGAGACAGAGATCTGTATCTGTCTGTCTGTCTATCTATCTATCTATCTATATGTATTATTTGTATGTATGCGTGTGTGTGTGTGTGTGTGTGTGTGTGTGTGTGTGTGTGTGTGTGTGTGTGTGTGTGTCCCTCTCTCTCTCTCTCTCTCTATTTATATATACAAAAACATATGCACACACACACACACACACACACACACACACACACACACACACACACACACACACACACACACACACACACACACACACACACACGTAGATATATAGATATGAATGCACGCACACACACACACACACACACTTATATATATATATATATATATATATATATATATATATATATATATATAATATGTTTGTATGTAGATTTATATATAATAGTACATATTTGGAAATCTGTTTGTAATGTATACATTAATAATATTAAACCATGAGTACTTTTAAGAATGTAGAGAGCAAATGAATTTTGAAATAGGTGAAAGAAAACTACACATTGCAAAACACTCTAAAACATCCTTATAAAACTTGTTTAGTATAAGTGCCATAAAAATATGAAGGAAGCATAAATAATACTGCGAGTTGCCATGCATGTGACTAACCCTGGTATGCAGATATGTCTTTTATAGAAGTGATACCTAAGAAATAAAAAATATATATACTTTATCTCAAGCATTTAATAACATGCACTGAAACTTCCAGTAAGTAGCACTAACTAAAACTTGCAAAGTGGGCTTGATAGTTGTAAATCTGGTTGATATATCTGGTGGCAGTTTGAGAGAATGGAGGGAGAGAGAGATAAACACTGTATGGGTAATGTGGGCTGTTTCTTTTTGGTTAAGTGGTCATCTTTTGTTTATACGAGCTGTTCCTGAATTATCATGATGGTATTGACTCACCACACTCTAAAAAAGAAGTAACATGTTGCAGAAGGAACAAGATGTTCATTGGCGTGGCAGATGGGGCAGCATATGCTGAAACAAAATTCAAGTAGAATTAAACATCTGGCTGTTAGGCAAAGACTTGCACAATGTGTTCGCACATTTAGACCTTAGATTTTCAGCTTTTCTTCCAAAATACAGCAGTGTGTTTGGCATGCTGTCTTATGGATGCATAAGGATATCTGGAACTCTGACTACATGACATAAAGAAACATGTCAATAATTGCATTGGTGATTTGTTGTATGGCACCTCTTTTGAGGAACTATTGGTTATGCATATTGATGTATAGGTAACAGAACTGATAACTTGATTAAGAGATTTTATAAATGTCAATGACAGAAGGAAAAAATCGTACTGATACTGATCAAGATTACATAGCATGTCAGAGGATTAAACATTAAAAGATAACATTTCTATTACTTCCAAAAGCCTTCATTTGTAAGCAGTTGTTTCTGAAAAAAATTCAGTGTGTTAGAAAATGCTGGCTAAAATTTACTCATAAAATCGTGGGAATGTTCCACTTAAAGGGCTTTAAATACAGCTCTGTAATATAAAATGCCTTAAACAAAATGTATTTATTGGAAGCTGCTAAAATGAGCAGAACCCTAGCAGTGCAAACATGATGCTATTTTTTTAAGGAGAGATTGCTATATTTGTATTACTGCACCACTGATTTAGTCCTTAGTGGGTTATGTAGCTTTGGTCTTACCCTGATTTTGTTAGACATGCACAGAAAAGATGAAGAAATAATGACAGTTAAAAATCCACTACATCCTTTATATATGTGATATTCTTCAAACAGAACCACTGCAGCTCAACAACACCAGAATTACAGTATATAGACGGCAACCCACCGTTGGCAACTCCGCTGTTAACTATAAACCTAGCTGACGGTGGGTTGCCGTCTATATACTGTAATTCTTCAAACAGAGAATAATGCAAAAAACTGTGAAACAGGATAAAAGTAGCCTACAGTAGGATTGCGACCCTGCACAATTTGTGAAGGTCCCAGAATTCCCAGTATGCAGTAAAGTAGGGACATAAATTGCATACCTGGATTTTTCAAGGTACACAGATGGTCCAGAAATAGAAATCCACATTATAATGCGCGATTCATAAAAAAGTGAATGGCAGTCTACACTGTGGATCTAGGAAGGGAAGCTGTAGGATTACAGTGTTAGACAACATGTTGCAAACACACCAAAATACTGCCCCACCAAGGAGTGGTGAGAGAGTGTTCGGCCTAACATACCTGAGCAATAGTATCATTTTTCCCTGGAATGATACACTTGTTAGGATGAGAAAAACACTGTGGAATGTAATGGTACATCCAGGCTGTGGTGGAGTTCAGACAAATGCGCTGTCACAACCAAACATAGCTCACTCCAATACAAGAATGCAGTCAAGTTGGCTACCATACTCAATCCCATCAAAAGAGTGATATGTTAATGACAGTTCATTCACTGTGATGTCAGTTAGGACCAAACGTTCATGGAAGGTAAGTTAGAACAGGCCAAGGAGTGGCAGCAAATCAATGTCTTGTGTGCAGAGTGACAATGTGTCTGCATATGAGCATGTAGATGTATATAAATGTGTGTGTGTGTGTGTGTGTTCATGAATCTTTCTCTCTGCACGTGTGTGTAGGTGCAGCAGATGCTTTAGGACAGAAGAGGGGTTTCTCCATCAATGGACCATTCTCTGACATTTTCTGGTTGCTTTCATCTTTCTCTGGTATGGTACAAGTAGCTGAGCCGTGCTACTGTCATACCAGTGGATCACATGCAGTGCACAGTCTTTGTATGGAAACTATGAACTATATCTAGAAATACCAGGGCCTAGCACAAAGAAGTGAAGAGCTTTTCCATCATTACTGTGAACATGCAACTAGAAAACACAGTACTGCAATGCAAAGCTATAGTTCTAGAACTGTGCATTGACCTGTTTTAGCACTGTGCTTAGAACAGCTACTTCAGTTTTTGGGAACACTTATAGAAAGACGATGGATGAGTATGTGAATTAATGAAGGCAGCAACTAAGCTGATCTCCTGCTTAAGTGATATGATTTTGAAGAGTGGTTTATATAATTAAATACTTATCAGAATCTTAGCGGTAATCCATAGTATTACTAAAACAGTCACTCTCTTCAAAAGTATATTCCTTGGAACAAAATCCCGTCATTTAAGATACCTGACTGAACATTAAAAAAAAGGTGAATTTGAGGAGGAACTCAAACTCCTTATGTTTTGATCAAAAGATGGAGCCATAGAATGGTCTGTTGATGGAATTTAGCATAACATTGATTTGTGTAAATTTCAGTTGTGTTTAGAACATTGGTAAGGTGAAGTGAAAGGTTCTTCTAAATGCTCATTAGGCTCTATAGTGATTTGTTATATTTGACATAACAAACCACAGAATTCAAATCAAGACATTATATTTTAAATGTGGTGGAACAGTGAGGAGTGTCTGTGGCAGTGCAATGCTTTCTTCATTCATAGATGGCTAGTGTACAGTATGCATCAAAGCTTTCACTCAGGTTGGCAGTACAATAATACACAGATAGCTTTTACTCCATAATAAACTAATATCTGGATCATTTGCAACATTTGTAAAGATCAACTGGTATAACATCATCTTAAATTATCTTTTAACCACTCAAAATTACAGCATGGAGATTTTTGGTTGCCACTTACTGCTGATTTCAGATTTCCCCAGCTCCTTTCATAGTTTCTTTCTCCTTTTACCAGATTATGGGTACCCCGTCAAATTCTTCCACTGGATGGGTCTTGTCCACAAACAGAATGGATGTGTTAGTCATCATGAGCTATGCAATCTGCCAGCCCCTGAGAGAGGAGCAAGGGAGCCAGGAGCATCATACCACAAGCCAGTTGGCTTTTTCTGCTAGTCATACGTCCCACCCCTATCTGACAATGTCAGTGTCAGGGTGGGTGGAAAAAAGGAGGAATATCACGAGCAAAACCCCCACCCCCAGGACCTTTAGGGTGTCCCACCACTTCAGCCTATGCCATTTTTCTCAGCTCCACCAGCACTCCACTACAGATGCAGAGGCACATCCCTTCCCCCAGGATAGCTATACCCACCCTATCAGCATTGAGCTGCTAATCGAATTTGAGATACCTGAGTGATAGGCAGGTCTTCATCCCTCTGTGCCACCAGACTTACTATAACAAGAATATTTTAGTGATTCTTTTTGTTTGCTTATTTATAAGTGCAGACTGGTCCAAAGACCCTTTTCAGCCACAACCTGGTCTGAGCTGCAAAGAATTTAAGAATTATAACTGGGCATTAGAGATGAGGAACAATAAAGAAACCTGCCATGGCAAATCGATATATAACAAATGTAACAAATATCAAGGAGGCACAGTAAAGAAAATAGCCTGCAGCAGTCAGTATTATCTATTGAATTTTAAAGAGTTAATGATCATACTGGTATTAGTGTTGCTGCTAGTGTGCAAATAGGGATACATTGCAGCTAGTAAACACTTAGAACAAAAGCCATCACAACTGAATTCTAGACGTAATAATGCTGGTTAGCCAGTAGGTGTGAGAAAAATTATTAATTAATGTGCAATTCAGCTTGCTTCATATGAGACTTAGTAGCAGGTCATTTACTACTGCAAGACTTTTTACTAGGAGATTGCAGAAAGCAGACCTAGCTGGCAAAGGGATGACTAGGGAAGAGGAAGGAAGAACAGGGGATGTGTAAACGATGTTAAACCTGTGACTATCTTGTAAGTGAAGGACAATAGAGGGAAAGCATAACTACGAACAATGTACATGCTAACAAACTGATCTCAAGGAGACCGTAAGTGTATATGAGAGAGTGGAGGTAGGACCAAAGTCTCAGTAAGGCTATTTCTAAGCAGTGGGAGATGATCAGTAATTAACGTTGGTCAGTACAGCACTTGCAGGAAATTAGTCCTTAAAAAGTATCATAAGCTCCACTCTAATGCTAAGTACGTCATCATTTCTAACTTGGAAAGATAAGGAAATACACAACCTTTGATTTTTTTTTAACTAGAAGCCCCTGATCAAAAAAAAAGCTTGTTTTGTGTAGAACTCCTCCTTGGAGTATTTGTTTTATGCCTGACTATTTGTGCATTTTTGTATACATTAATCCATACTACTGGGTGGTGAGGCTTAGAAATGGCTTTTTCACTTGTTTTCAGGATAAAGGAATGTGTCTGTTGATTGTATGTCTGCCTGAACTATGGGTACTGTGTGGAAAACAGTTTTAGTTATAAGAAAACTTGTTGACTGGTGGAAGGCACTGGTTGTCATATAGAAATTTGCATTTGAAAGAGCCCAATGGGAATGTGTCTCTTTCTGTGATGGGGAGAGGACTACCTTTAATGTGAGCCAGTAATGCTGGCTTATGTCGGAGAGGGCAGGTAAAAAGCAAATTCTATTTAATGTGCTTTTCCGTTAATATACTGTGTGAGTAACATGATGTTATTAAGGCAAGTGTGCTTTCTACTGTTGGAACTGGAAAGTTTTTGCAAATAACTTGCTTAAATGGTTGACCAGGGCAAATGCATTTATCCATGTCAGACATTTTTCATGCAGAGTTTTGATTAGACGTAGAAGAGAGTACATGTCAGGTCTCTGAAGGTAGTGTCATTGAATGCCAAATGATCAAAGTACATTTGACAACAGTGGAATTGCCTCTTTCTCTACTGTTGTGCGTTGTCAGAGTTGGTATATACAAGTTCAGGGGTGGTGTGGGTGTGTCTCTCCATATGAAGGATGCAGAGGGGTTTGCCCCATGCAAAAAAAAAAATAATCCTCAAAATTTTCACTGAAGGCAGTTTCATAGTCTTTATTCATAGTTTTCAGATTCACCAAAACTGCCATCAGAAATTCAGCATGAATCTAGTACATGCATGCATGCATACATACATACACACATGCTGACATATATAATTAACAGACTACTTATACATGGGATATACATGGGGACAACTGGTAAATTCAAAAAAGAGGGATGCAGGGACCACCTTGAATATATGGTTCGAACTGCTACAAAATGGTGTTAACACTAAAGCGTGATCAGTGTTTAACATGTTTACAGTTTTACATAAATACATGGGCATATGTTGTTGCTTAAGCTGAATACTGTTTCAGAAATAATCTTATTCCTCAGATGACATGCCTGGTCAAGTTTGGGAAAGGGAGTTCATTTCAGCCGTATGAAGAGATTAAATATGTCCTCCGTAGTACCATGATAAAACCCTGGCACTCTGAACACAGAACTGACTGATCCTGATTGCACAGAATGACTTACTCAGGGGCATATATGTTTGAAACAGTTGCACTCTTTCAAAATTGAGTTCTTTGCATTGACAAGATGTGAGAATTAAGTCATGTGCAGCCCCTTACATTATTATTCTGTGATAAGGGTCAATCTGTTGTTAAGAAACAGTAATTAATTTGCCACTATTTCTCTGTGTCAGTATAATTTGGATGCAGGAAAATAATCTGCAAATTATAAGAAAATAACTCTTAATATAGATCACAGCAAAACTATTTTCATTTAAAAGGGTTTTACCCCAGCTCCATAACCTAAATGAGCTAAAGAATCAGGATGACTACAACCAAAACTCAGCCTTCAACAGCTACACCTTTCTCATTTGCATTTCCCAGCTCTACTATCTACTGCATACCTAAACATATTGCAGCAACTGCAGTTTATGCATAATTCGTACCATGTCCCTCCTCCTCATTTTTGTATCTTAGACACGTAACTAATGGACATTACAAAACGATCCCTTCAAGGCATTGGAAAACATTGTCAAAAATGGAAAAGATATATTCTAATAATAAAACAAAAATAGTTTCCCCAGTACCTCCTCTTCTCCCAAGTATAGTAACTCTGAAATCAGTCATACTTGGAGGTAAAAGGAAAGTTTCAGTATTCTCACATTCAATGATCTCAGAAAAATAAAGGTCTGATATGTGATTAACTGAGATTTCAATAAAGTGATTCACCTAATCCCATTCCAGACTGGAACCAGCTATGCCCATGTGTCCATTACCTACCATGTGCTCACACCTATAAAAAAATACCAACCATTTGGCATCCTCTATGGGGTCAGACAGACAATGCCAGGATAACCACTGCATTATCCTTTCTTCTTCCTGCCCTTCTTTATGCTGCCTCCATTCTCATTAACCTTTAGGCTTCTCCTTGGAGTAATGTTACAATAAAATAGCCAACTTTGCTTCACTTACCACTGTGTACACCTGAAACAGCTCCATTAGCTTGATCTGCAGCATTGTAATACATACACATTTACTGACCACCCACAAACTTGTGCACCACCTTGATAAATGTCCAAGCTTGCACAGTACTCTTCAGCATTATAACCCAACTAGACCACTTTGCTGTTCTGACAAACTTGTGCTGATTGCAACCAAATCAAAGTAATCAGCATGAGATTTATTGTACATCAAAGTAATTGGCACAGGATTCACTGTACATCAAAGTGATCAGCATGGGATTCAATGTACATCAATGTAATCAACACAGCATTCATTATACATCAAAATAATCAGCACGGGATTCACTGTACATCAAAATAATCAGCATGGGGTTCACTGTACATCAAAGTAATCAGCACGGGATTCATTGTACATCAAAATAATCAGCACGGAATTCATTGTACATCAAAATAAACAGCACAAAATTCACTGCAAATCAAAGTATTCAGCACGGGATTCACTGTAGACTAAAGTAATCAACACAGGATTTACTGTACATCAAAATAATCAGCATGGAATTCATTGTACATCAAAGTAATCAGCACGGGATTCATTGTATATCAAAGTAATCAGCACGGGATTCACTGCACATCAAAGTAATCAGCATGGGATTCACTCTACATTAAAATAATCAGCACGGGATTCATTGTACATCAAAGTAATCAGCACGTAATTCATTGTACATCAAAGTAATCAGCATGGAATTCATTGTACATCAAAGTAATCAGCACAGGATTCATTGTACATCAAAGTAACCAGCACGGAATTCATTGTACATAAAAGTAATCAGCACGGAATTCATTGTACATCAAAGTAATCAGCACAGGATTCATTGTACATCAAAGTAATCAGCACGGGATTCATTGTACATCAATATAATCAGCATGGGATTCATTGTACTCCAACTCCTGCTGTTCAAAAATCTGCAACTCTTTATGTCCAGATGTAAGACAAATTGAAAATGCAAAATGCCTTAAAGCTAAAGCATTACCACTCATGCCTCATCCCTAGCTAATCTTGCCCACCATACGTTCTGTCTACTAACTCATATATACATCATACATTTTTTCCCCCATGGTAAATGTTTCTTCCTTCTTCTAATTTCACTTTTTCACACAACTCCTTATCACCATCTATATTTCCTTTCTGCTAGTACCATCCCCTCTATGTTCTGCTGTGCGCACATTCTGTCCATTGTCAGTATTTTTCTCATTTCCCATGTATTCCATTTACTGTACCAACCTTTTTATTACCCAGTCTCTTTGTATGTCAGTATTTATATCACGCAGTCAAACCTCATTCATTTGATAAATAAAGTGATGCTCACTAGGTATTTTGCTATATCTTATCTCCTTTTTATTGACTATATATTTTATATGTCCTGTTAAATACCTAATCTGTTATGTATTTCTGGAACTTTTCTTCTTAGGCCTTCATTGAAAAGGAGCATCTTATCATGTCCAGTTGGACTATCTTGGAAAACTAATGCAATAAATAAATAAATAAATAAATAATATTCAATATAGCTTGTTGGCACATGGCATCAAGCAAAAACACTGTTATCTTGTCATCAGCATAGTCGGCCAGTGACTGAAGTTTTACAAATCAAAACCTGTATCTGTAATCCACCAGAAAGCAGACATCCTTGTGCAGATGTTTAGAAAATTCAATCAAAACAAGGAAAATTGAGTACTGAAATAGATAGGAGATATTCCTTTTTGATGTTTCATTGTACATATGTAAATTTCTCACAAAAATAAAAAAGAATTTTCAGAGTGGCTCACAAATGCAAAGTAATGGATTGTTTTCTTACATAATTTATGAACGTCCCATGATGCCTGTTTGTATCCTGAAGTTAGCAGTTTCTCAGCAGAATAACTAAAACTGGGGGTGGCAAATGTCAGTTTTATGTGGGTGTACCTCCTAGTGGGTACCGGTGGAATAGTGTTGTGTGACTGACATTAATGCTCTTCCCAGAAGAATCATTGAATGCTTGAGCAGCAGGCTGGACAGAAGCTGACCGTAGCATTTTGTCAAATATCACTGCTTTTAACTTCTCTTGTATTTGTTGTCATAAATGGAAAATTATTTTTCACTATTTGTAAGCATTTTGGGTGGGTATCCTGAGAGGGGCTGGAAGGATAAGGCAGTTGTCGGGCTGAATGATTGTTAAGCATAATGGGAGATGTATCCATCAGCACATGCTCACAAAACAGTTCAACACCTTCTTTCTGGCCTTGTGATATCACTCCCCCCAAAATTTGTCAATTATATATATTGCACATACATCTTTGGAGTCTGTTGATACATTTGCTCAGGAAACTTAAGTGCTTGATATAACTGAGATTGTGGATACACATATAAAGCTGTCAGGCTCACAAACAACATGGTATATGGATAAGGGGAAGACTGGAACAAATATGTAGGGACATTCCGGAGCACAGCTGTTAATTTTCCATGCCAACAAAGCAATGCAAAAAACAAACAAACAAACAAAAAAAAAAACGGAGAAGCAGAAGCATCCTGAAGACTCTGTAGGCAGGGCAACATATAAGCAGACGTTCACTCAACAGCATTTGTTTTTTATCAGCATTCACATATTTCCCTGTGAAAGACCTTAACTCTTGAGCTCCCTTCCTCACCTGTGCAAGTACCTGTGCCCTGCCCTTTGTACATTGTTACTTAGGTTGCCTATGTCTGATGCACAGAATCGCCAGCCTATTCATGGGTAAGCACAGCCTGGTGATGGTTTGCGTACCTTAGTTTTGCTGGTGCACCTAATGTGAGAGTTGTAATATCCACCTGGGTGGCTTACACACATATTCTAGATGACACTCTGTGCATTACAGACTACCTGGCAGTTGTAGGAGTGATATCCTTTGTACTTCATGTACCACCTTCCCAGTTCACAAGGTGGTGTCGTAATTTCAATGTGGGTGCAATCTTTGACCTCCAGTGCCTTTGTGATATAAGCTATATTATAGAAATTCTGCATGGTTTTGGCTGGCTCCTTTGCGATACATGATAACCAAATATATTTCAGCACATGGCATAGCATGGCACTGAGAAGGACTGCTCTCTAGGCAGATACCTGACATAATCTCAGAGTGTGCCCACTAGGTTACTAATAGGCCACTGTAACTAATAGGTTCATAGGTTCGTAGGTTCAAAGGTGTTTACAAGGCTAACGACCACAAGGGTGTTTTTAAGCCTAGCCATGCATCCCAAATCTCTGACAAGTTCTGATACCCTTGATAAGTGTAAGCATGGGTCTGGGAGATGAACCATTTACAGGTTACCTGTGTCCATTAGTGACATAGGTGTGAAACCAGGGAAGAATTATTTATGTAATATATGCATATGCATGAATAATATATATAAAGCCACACACACCTTAGTATCCACTGGGATAGGTATATGACTACTCTAGCAGGGCTACAGATGAGGCCGGCTCATATCGAAAGTTTTTTGAATGACACCCTTATCTATACAGTACCACTTCCCAATGTCAGTGTTGTGGACTCCATGAATCGTTAGGCATGATTCAGATGCACATTTACTAATGCTGCAGCAACCCCTAATATTTTTCATGGTTCCATTACTCTGAACACAAATATTCATCTGAGATTAAATATGCTGTGTATGCAGCCCTGTTATGTGACATTCATACAGTTGTGAGTCACTCTGCCATTTTGTTTTGCCTTATTTGCATAGTCTGGAGCACCCATTATGAACATGTTGCTTCTTACCATGTCATTATACTGACATTACCATATACCTAGCCTAACCATGCTGCTCAGCCTGCCTGACTTGCAGCTTGCACATTTTTGAATCACACACACCCTGTAGATGGCTATGCATGGCACAAATTCACTTACTCTGATATGGCAAAGTTTTGTGAATCCAACCTAAAATGTTGGAATGATACCAATTACCGAAATAAAACCACATGTCACCTCTAACTAAAGTAATAGCTTTTTGTTTCTGTGAGAATGAAATTGACAGACCAGTATAAAATACATTTTATTTCAATAGAACTGTAGCTAAATGTGTAAATATTAGTCCATTAGTCCAAAGTTAAATTAGTAAAAGTAAAATGGGCAAAATCAGGGATCTATAAGATCTATAAGCATATATATATATATATATATATATATATATATAAATGTATGTAATGTGTATATTTGTGTGTGTGTGTTTGTATATATATATATATTGATATATTGTCCTTATATGTTTAAATATTTTTGCAGGTATTCCTTTTCTGTTCTCTCCCACACAGCCCCAATACTATGATTTCCTTCAAACTACGTAATTATTATTAATCGGACTCTGCATAGAAAATTTGACTCATAATTATTAATATCCATGAAAATTAGAAAATATAGGGTTAAAATAAAGAATATGAACATTAAAATTAACTGAGTTATGCCTTAACCATACCTCTCAACTGTACATATACTCACAGAATGTCCAGATTTTGGCCTCATATTTTTGGTCTATTTTTCATAAAATTGTGTTTTTTCTTGGAAATTATTAGTAAATCATTAAAGACTGAAGTTCAAAAATAATGACAGACATTTGACTTTCAGATTTCATATCCTTCATAAAATCCATGCTAATGCAAAACCTGTTATTATATCAACTAAGTTTGTAACAGCGATATTGAAATAATTTCCCTATTTTTGGGCTTTGGTCACACTTTTATTTATGGCTTGGTCCAGATTTCTTGCTCTAAGAGGTTGAGAGGTATGGCCTTAACACACTATAAAAATGTATTAACTGCTTAAAACTGTAGGAGAATTATAAATCTTGAGGAAGAAGGTGGAAGACGAGATTCAATGAATAATGGCATTTGTAAAATCATCTACTAAACACATTTTATATAGTTAAATATATTACTGTATGATTTTTTTCAAGCAAGCTAAATATAGAAAAAGAAACTATTAAAAATGAGAGATACAGTATTAGAATATCAGATGTCAACAGTGTCTAAATGAGTGATATTATTTCATAAAATTAAAGCTCCCAAGAGGTACTTGTGAAGTAGTTAGTGTATTTTTGTTAAGAAATGTCTACAAGTTGCTGGAAACTATATACATAAATAAAAGAAAAGCCGTAAACATAGACTGAAATACTTCCCGATACCCAAAAGGATAATCTAACAATGAAGACAAACAGCTAAAACAAGTTGAATTAATCAACGCACTGTTGTGATTATCTATTCATTATTACTTTCATGAGTTTTAATTTTTTTCCCAAGCGCAAATACCTGCTCTATATTAGTTTTACAGTCATTGTATTGAGGAGACTTTCTTCAAAGTGGGCATCTTTGGTCTCTTTCATCTATTCCTATTCCAACAAAAGTCTATGCATATGATTTTATGACAGAAGGATGTATGCATTCGTGCACGTGAATACCAAGTCATGGAATGTTTAAATGTGAGATCTAAACTTGACAGCTGTATGTGAGATCAGTGGAGAAAGGTATTGGTAAGTATATATGCAAGACAGTATGAGGTTGGTGGATAAGTGTGTGTGTGTGTGTGTGTGTGTGTGTGTGTGTGTGTGTGTGTGTGTGTGTGTGTGTTTGTGTGTGCATCTGCATGTGCGGGTGCATGTGCCTGCATGCAAAATCAGTTGTGATAAGGAATTTCCTCCATTTCCTAACTGTTGTGCGATCTTAGATTTACTGTACATTAAGCATGCAAGGTCAACAGAAAATGTAATCAATGAAAAGTGGAGTTCAATTATGTTAGTTCTGCTAAAGTTAATTGTGAGAAACTGACACACACACACACACACACACACACACACACACATATATATATATATATATATATATATATATATATATATATATATATATATATATATATATACACACTATCATTTACCTGAATCCCACTTAGGTGAGTCATCTTATAATCAATGCACATCCACAAAAAGTCAAATTGCTGAATTCCACTATACCTGAATAAAACACCGAACCTCTAAACTCCCTACCACTCTAGACCTAGGAACAAGTGTTAAAATGGGTCGAGAAGGGGGCGATATTTGTCATTCAGAAACATTGGTGTTTGGAATTTTCATTGTTTGTTTTTTTGGCGTTGCTTAAGTTGGATTCGACTGAGTGTGATTCAAGGAAATGTAAGTAAACATATACAGATAGATCAACATAGGTATGCTTTTTCGTTTTGGCCATCAGCAAGTTTTGGCTTTATAGGTGTATCTAATGAATCCTAAACACACACAAACTTTAATAATCTAGTTTCTTTTTAGGGCTAAACTGGATCATGGGTAAAATTAATTCATTTTCATAGGATTCCTTACTTTCTTTGTGTCTAACCTGTAAGGTTTGCTAACACCCAAATAAGGCATTAATAGGAAGGTACTTAGTAAGAAGGCTTATCTTTTATACAGAAACTTATATACTAGAGAAACAGGCTTTCTGTAGTATATGCTTAAAAGTCAATACATAATGTAACATATAAAAAAGTCGTTTGTACAGAACCATTAGTTGGGGGAAGTCTTTGTATAATAAAGTGAATTGTCAGTCATCCATTTACATTATCAGTGAGGTCACTATAGAAGTTATGTAGATGGTAGAAAACCAAAGAGCACTTAAATGCAGGTTTCATCAACTTTTGAGCTAAAAAACAAAACAAATGCATGATATAGTAGAAGGTAAAGAGATTAATTTTATATTTAGATTTGACTGTACACTGTATTGATATGTCTGTTTAAATTTCTTGTATGGAGTATTAAAACAGACTAACCTAATCATGTAGCAGATAATCTAATCTTCCTTTCTGTAGAAATAAGTATTCTCCTTATTGTCAGTTTTGTCTTTGAACTGTGGAGCACTTATTCTTTTAAAAAGAAACAGTGAAGACTGCTAATACAAGGTTTCATCTAAATCTGTTTTCTTATGTTTATTCAGGAATATTTCAGAGCTGCTGGGATGTAGAGTAAATAATTAGTTCCAGGTATGAACAACAAAAATATGAATGTTCAGTGTAAGTCAGTGACAAATTATTCCATCAAAGTTGTCAAGATTAGAATGTGTAGCGTTTATTTTATAATGCAACAGCATGTCTTCTACCAGTTTATTACTCTTGAAGTGTGTAAGGCATGCAAATAAACACATGGGTATGAACAAGACAAGTAGTTTCACAATTAAAACCATTAAACAGACTAGTTAGAGTTCCAGCAACATAAAAAATATGGAATAATTAGCCTTAACACTGCAGTGGTGGTGCTGCGGTAGCGTTGTCGCCTCACAGTTAGACGTTGCCCGTTCGATTCTCAGATAGAGCATCTTCTGTGTAGCGACATGCGTGAATGGGCGTTCCTTCATTGAAGGTTGTGCTTTAGGCCCGACAAGCCAGTACGTAAAAATCTACTGCCAATCATTAGCGGACCGGAGTTCCACTGTGGCGACCCCTAAACGGGAAAAGCCGAAAGACACAAACAAACCTTTGTCCTGGGGAAATGATTTGAAAGGATTATTGGTTAAACATTTAAGAGGCCTTGAGTGTCATGATAGTTATCATCATAATTTGATCATATCTAGATGATGATTTTGTAATCTACAGGGCTTCTGCAGCTATTTTAATAAAGCATAAGAACTTTGCTTAGGAATATCAATTATTTTTATAGATTGTGATAAGGCTTTTGATGTCATATCCCCTATAGCTATTTTAGGTAAATTAATTAAACTGGGCATTAACTGTTAACTTGCTGAATTATATAAATGGTGGCTGTCAGGTAGGAAGTTTAGGGTCACTGTTGAAGGACAAATAGTGAGGCATCTGCAGTAGAGTTCTTCAGGGCCCAGTTATTGGGCCTATCCTGTTTAATATTTTGCTCTCAGGACTAAATGTGGTAACTGTTGATTGTTTAAATTCTGTGATGATTCTAAATTAGGATCAATTATATTAAACAGCAAAAGGTACAATCACTTACCAATTGCTTTTCTAGCATGCATAAATTGTGTTCAAAACATTTGTCTGTTTATACTGAAAAATCTGCTATGATTCATTTCAGGCTGGCCATCTTGCATTCAAGAAAATTATACCCAATGACATCTATTGTGGAAAATCTCAAGATTGAACAAGATATATCATTCACAATCATTCATACTCTTAGCTATCACAGCTACCATTACATCCAGAAATAGTGATGTTTTACTGGCCGTATTTAACAAGGCCAGTTCCTGGGTATATTTTTGTCTTTATAATGCACAATAATGGTGCTAAGCATTTAAACTATTCTTTGTGGCTTTTACTGTTGTATTTGTACTCTGTTAGAAACAAGTTTGTTAGGAATGTATTGTAAATTTTTTGACATCCATGGCCCTTTATTGTTGGAACTTCATCTTCAATGCCCCTCTCTCTCAGTATATCAAAACGACCTGTGGACCTTTATTGGAAACTCCTCAATATTATAGCAAAAGACATGCTGGAATAATTCAAATTGGATTTTAGTTATGGATTGAAGCAGAATAACAAATATCAGGAAATCAGATTCTTAAAGCATTTCAAAACTGAATTGGCAGTATATATGGATAAACTAAAATGCATTTAATTTTAGTACAGGTTTATAATGACAACAGTAGCAAACTAGAGAAACTATGAAACCATGTAAGTAATATATAAACTTGCAACCTAACGAATACAACTCCCATATAAACCTCCAGGCATACCTCTCAACTGTCCACATTTTCACAGAATGCCCAGATATTTTGGTTCATATTTTTGGTCTGTTCCTCATAAAATTTGTGGTTTACTGGCAAATCACTTGGATGATCTGAGGACTAAATAATGATGTATATTTGAGTTTTAGACTTCAAATCCTTCAGAAATTGTATGTTAAAACAAACCCTGTTACTTTAGCAACTTTCTAACCTTAGAAGAGCAATATTTAAATTATGTCCCTATTTTTGGACCTTTGTTCCCCCATTTTGTCTGGCTTTGTCCAGATTTCGTGCACTAAGAGGTTGAGAGGTATGCCTCCAGGTGTATATTTACACACTCTATAAATAATCAGATATAATGCTTAAAACCAAATGTATACCTTTATTATTTATTTTATTTTATTTTACATTTGTTGACCGGGCTAGTCCAACTGGATACATGTCCATTTTCAGTGGAGGCCCGGGGAGAAAAGCTCCAAGATCATGGTTACATAAACAAATACAAGGACGAAGTTGAAACAAGTAAATACACTGACGATTAAAGGCAAAATAAAACAAGCAAGTAGTTATATATATAATTTAAAGAGATACAGACTTGAACAGCCGGACAAACAGGGCTATATTGTGGACCCTTAGGTTTTTGGGTTGGGTGGAGGCTTAGAGAGGCCTAGGTGAGGCAGGGACGTTATCTATTAGTCTGGATTAGAGCAAGGGCATAACCATTGAGACTTCAGGAGTGCTCTAAGGTGTATTTTAAATTGGTGCGGAGAGGACATAAGTCTTAGGTTGTTTGGGAGGGCATTCCAGGATTTGCCAATGGAATTAGCATATAGTGCTTCACCACCGGAGTTGTTAGATTTAATGGTCAGTACTTGTAGACTTTTGGAAGACCTGAGGGACTTAAGGTTGGAGTACGGGGTAAGTAGTTTGTTCAGTGAGGGGGTTTTATCTGGATGATTGATAATTTTAAAAGCCTCAGTGAGTTGGTTGAGTTTGAGAATATTAGGCAGTTCTAGCCATTCTAGTGACCTTAGATTTAGGCAGTGATGGGTGCGATAGGGCATTCCAGTTATGAATCTGGCTATGTGATTGTAGGTAGTAGAAAGTTTATTAAGCTCTCTCTTATGGAGGAAGGAGAATATCGGGGAGGCATAAAGGAGTGTGGAGAGGAGGTGGGTACGGGCAATTGTTAGTTTGGTGTGCGGGGTTAAGAAGGTCTTTATTCTATACATGGACCCAAGTTTTTTGTTGACCGACTTAATGGTTAGATTTACATGCATATCAAATTTAAGTTTGTGGTCTATGGTCACCCCTAGTAGTTTGGTGTGGGAGACGGGGTAGATAATGGTACCATTGTTGGAGGACACATGGAAGGTTGGGTTGTTGGTGTTGGGGGGTTCTATAGCTTGGGCGGTAGCTGGAGTGGGGAAAAATAGAAGTAGTTTGGTTTTGGTTGGGTTGAGTAGGAGTTTAAGTTCCGAGAACCATTTTTCGACTGTGGGAAAGCAGTTGTGGGTTGTGGCTTGGAGTTTGGCGAGAGAGACGTCAGAGCAGATCAGGGTGGAGTCATCTGCATATTGAATGCAGGTGGCTTTGGGAATGATAGAGTGTAGACCATTTATAAATATGGAAAAAAGAAGGGGACTGAGAATAGATCCTTGGGGGACACCAATATTGGTGGGGAGTAGGTCTGATAGGCTATTTTGCCACTGAACCACCTGTTTTCTGCAAGAGAGGTAGGTATTAAACCAACTTATGGTTGGTTTGCTAAGATGAAAGGTTTCCAGTAAATGGAGCAATTGTTGGTGGTTGACCATATCGAAGGCTTTCGATAGGTCTAGAAAGAGCACAGAGGATATTAATTTGTTATTGCGGTTGTAGTTGACTGAGTCAACAAAGGAGAGGAGAGCAGTGGTTGTGCTGTGATGGGGGCGGAAGCCATGTTGTGTGTTCGATAGGAGGTTCTTTTGTGTGAGGTGGGTAATGAGTTGTTTGTGGACACAGCGCTCCATAATTTTGGCTAATGGAGACAGTATGGCTATGGGTCTATAGTTAGAAGTGTCAGTGGAGGACCCTCCTTTATGGAGGGGGATGATATAAGAGATTTTCCAAATAGAGGGAATAGAAGCTTCAGAAATGGTCCGGTTGATCAAGATTGAGACAGGGTAGGCTATGGTGTCAGATGCTATTTGTAAGTATTTGGCTGGGAGCAAATCAGCCGCTAGGGTGGTTGGTTTAAGTTTTTTCAAAAGGGTACGAATATAGGAGGTGGAGGTAGGTTGTAGGTTGAAGGCAGTTTGGGTTGGATCTTTGGTTGGGGTTGCAACCGAGGGAGAAGTGGCAAGCTTACTGGCAAGGGACTGGATGGTCTCAGTAAAAAAAGAATTAAAGGTGTTGGCTATTTCAGTTGGATCTTTATCCATGAGTTTTTCAGGGGTGGGGGTAGTAGATTTACCTGGATGTAGGAGGTGGTTGAAACCAGCCCAGAATTTTTTAGGATTATACTGATGTTTATCTTGGAGGTGACAGAAATATTGTTTTTTATCAGACATAACGGCTGCTTTGGTTGAATTTCTAAGCTGCAGGAACTTGATGCGATCTAGGGGGGTTTTTGTTGTTCTCCATTTGTTCCAGGCCAGGTCTCTGAGTCTAATTTTAGATTTAGTATCTTGTGTTAGCCAAGGTGCTATACGTTCCTTAGTTCTAGTAAGTCACTTAGGAGCATGAGAATCGAGTATCTTGAGGAAAGTGTCGTTAAAGTATGATACACTCTCGTCTAAAGGTAGGGTTTTTAGGATGTGCCAGTTACAAGCCTTGAGATCAGCTAGAAATTGGTCTGGGACAAAATTCTTGCTGTTCCTTACTAATCTAGTTATGGGGGGATTTGTAGTTGGACATTTGTGTTTTATAATAAAGGTAGCAAGGTGGTCACTAAGGTCAGTGGGAAGGGTCCCTGCGGTATAGTTGTTAGGATTCCTATTAGTAAGAATCCAGTCAATGATGCTCTCCTTTTGTTGGGCATGTCCAATTCTAGTGGGAGAAAGAATATTTTGGGAGAAACCATGTAAGTTAATAGGGAGAGGGTTTGATTGAGCAGAGTAGAGAGACCAGTCAATATTAACATCTCCTAAAATTATAGTTTCTTGGGGATAGTTGTTAGCGAGCCAACTAAGAGTTTGTTCAAGGTTTTCAACATTTTTGCCTGGTGGTAGGTAGATTACTATGAGATTAATACTTTTTTGTTTGTTTAGGGATAGCTTCAGGGCAATCAGTTCCAGGTTAGGAACTTTTGGAGGTTGGAGTAAATTCATTGTGATGTTCAAGGAGTTCTTAAACATGACAGCTATTCCGCCGCCCTTTCTAGTTATTCGATTAGCCCTGAGGATGTTATACCCAGGTGGGATAATTTCCTCATCCTTAGTGCTTGGTTTGAGCCAGGTTTCTGATAGACACATGATGCCAGGGGAGTGGGTTTCGAGCATGGCATGCAAGTTGTGGACTTTATTGTTGATGCTTCTTATATTAAGATGAAGCATAAGGAGGGAGTCCACTGGGCTTCTGGCTGTATTGAGGGGGTTAGGGCCTAGGTCACTACTAGGGCCTGGGTTAGGGTGGATATCACCGTCTTTTGTGATGGATTTTTTCAAATAATCAAGTATTTTTTGTAGTTTAATTAGTAGTTTAAGATGGTCCCTTGTTGAGGATACTTTTGGGCGACAGAGAGTATGGTGAATACTTTTAGGGATCAGGTGAGTAGCAGGGTAGAGAGAGGGAGGGATGAGAGTAGTGGGATTATGGGAATGCAGGGAGGTCTGACCCTTGGGGAGGTAGACTCCTGTTAGGGCTTGGGTTTCATAGCTTGTTAAGAGATAAGGTAAAATAAGGAGTAAAAGTACAAGGGGGAGGGTGGTAAATGAATTTCTATCCATAGTGAGGGGTGAGGTTGGTGCGTGGATAGAGCTAGGGGAGTTACCTTGGTCAGTTGGTATGTAGAAAGCTGGAGGTAGGAGTAGTGTGTGTTAATGGAGAGAGTTTGGTAGGTGGGCGGAGTAGCCTTAGTAATAGGGACAGGCAGAGAAATGGAGGGGGGAGGAGGGGACAGTTGTGATTGGGTGGTGGTAAGGGGGATGGGCTTGATGACCAAGTAAATGTAGAGGTAGTGGGGGCGGGTGAGAATAGGAGGCAGGGAGGGGAGCGGAGCAAGCCCGAGCGTAGCGAGGCAGGCGGGACTACACCACAAAGATTTCCCTGGGTCTTAAAGGTAACCAGGTTCAACAGCAACCAGGTTCAACAGCAGCTTACTTAGTTTTATTCAGAAAAAACCTGTTTTCATTTGGAGTTATTCTGCCTAATTCCAGTAGCAGAATGCTAGATAATTAAACAAACAGTAGGAAAATGATAGTTTTTTACCCTGAGTCACTTGTTGGAATCAGAGGTATTTAGTGGAGAGTTGTATGTGCATTCGCACTAGTGGAGGGTCCTGTGCCACGCGGTGTGCGTCTGGCTTGGGGGCTATCTTCCTTCAGACAACTGGTCCACTCCTGTACCAGGTACTTACAGGTGTCCCCTATTACTGATTCTAAGTTCCCAACAAGCCTTTAGTTGAGTTTCTGTGCGTGGTTTCTTCCCCTCTCCTTTAAACAGTTTTTCTCCCCTACTTTGGTGCCTATACAGACTTCTGTCCCAATCATTAGCAGATTCCATGGGAAAAAAAACGTTATTGGCACCTTATCAGCTTGTTTAGGTCGATTTATGGATGTCTAAGGCAAGATAAACTTCTTAAACTTGCTTCATCTTCATTCCAGGTCATTTTTAGTTTGCAGCAGAGTCCTGATTGTTTATCAGTATAATGAAACACCAACAAATATCGCACACATGCAAATCCACACATAGAAACCAAGAAAATGTAAGAGACCAAGCAGAGTCCTGCTATAAACTGTGTGAAAAAGAAAGCAGTCAGACCTGTGTTGCAGTCAAGGAGAAGCTTTCAGACATTGCAAAAGAAAACAAGTCATACAAGTCTGTGTAACTAAAGCAAAAGTGACAAACACTTCAGAGCACCAACAATCAGCTGTGCCATGACTCTGAATATTAATGACTTCTTCCTGATTGTTTATCAGTATAATGAAACACCAACAAATATCGCACACATGCAAATCCACACATAGAAACCAAGAAAATGTAAGAGACCAAGCCTAAACATTTTATGAGAGTTTAGAACTGAAGTTCATGCATCTGCAGTGAGCCAGACAAAGAAGAAAGAAGGACTGCAGTGACATCTTTAAGTGCTGCAATACAACTTGCAGGGTTGGAGAAGCACAGAAGCAATAACAGAGAACCTCACAAATTGTAGTGTAGACTCACCTCCAGCCATCTGCCTGTGACTCCATCCATAATGTGTCATATTTCCTATCATTCCTTCAAAATTAATTAGTCCTGCTTTATCCATTTGAGTTTTTGTATCAACATGCGTTATATATTTGTACATAAGAAAATTACTGATCTCTAGATGTGCTACAAGGCCATTTATGAACATGTTAACAAAAAATGAAACCAGTACTAAATCAAATGCCTCCCTGTTTGTAACAAGAGAGATTTGGATCAGCTAATCATGCCCCCAACACTTTGCACCTAGGGCAGATGCCCCTCTTGCTCCACCCTAGCTATGTTATTGAAACCAAACATTCACCATAAACTTTAGTTATCCCTAAAGCTAATCCTAATCTTATCCCTATATATACTTAACAGAAGTCCTAACTCTAAACTTAGCTATAACCTTTAAGTCTGATCCCAACCATAATAATGGCTGGGATTCAGAAAGGGCTACCACTAGTAATAATCCTTAATATGAGGGACCAACCACTTGTGGCAACCTTCTGATTCAGAAACAGGTCCACTGAAGTGATTTTACAATGTGGGCCTTCTCCATGGCCATGCTAAATATTAATAACTGAGGGAAAGGATTTGCACTGCACAGCAATTCAGAGAGATGCTAAGCTGCATAAATTAACATGGCAAACCGTTTTAATAAACAAGGCCAAAATGCTACATTTCCCATTACACTCAATAGAAGAGGTCATGTTGCAGGAAAATATAGGGGAGTTTAGTGTGTGTGTGTGTGTGTGTGTGTGTGTGTGTGTGTGTGTGTGTGTGTGTGTGTGTGTGTGTGTCTGCAGGGATATGAATCTTACCTCTCAAACTCTTAGTTCAAGAAATCTGAATAATGGAGGGACAAAGGCCTCAAAAGAGGGACAGATTTTAAATATTGCTCTGATAGACTTAGAAAGTTGCTAGAACAATAGGGTTTGTGTTAAAATGTATTTTCTAAACAGTATGAAGTCTGAAATTCAAATGTCTGTCATTATTTAGTGATGTAATTCCTCAGATCATCACAGTGATTTGCCAGAAAATCACAAATTTTATGAGGAACAGATTGTAATTTTGAGGCAAACATCTGGACATTCTGCAAAAATCTGTACATTTCAGAGGTATGAAATGAATGGTGTCAAATAACTGTGTGTGTGTGTGTGTGTGTGTGTGTGTGTGTGTGTGTGTGTGTGTGTGTATGTGTGTGTCTGTATGTGGCTTGTCTGGATAGTCACAGTATGGGGTAAGTTAAGGTACTGGGAGTATAGCTAGACATGTGTGTATGTGTGTGTGAGTGTATATATATGAGTGCATTTGAGTGAGGGGGAGATTTCCTAATGAATGACTTTCTGTGCTTGTCTGGTGGGATGTCTGTGAGTGTGATTGTATGGATGCTTGCATGCATGTGGGACGATTGATTCAGAGATATGCAAATTAGCAGATAATGAGGTGTTCCTCATTGTGGCTAGCTATGTCTTTGAACTGTATTTCACATTATTGCATAAACTGCACTTGGTGGAGGTGGCAGTTTATTTGAGCATAAGGAATGCTTTCTGAATACCAGGGAACGATCCTAGCTCTGAAGTTACTGACTCTTATAGATATTACAGGAAGAAATTCAACTTACTGTTGTTTGACATACTTAACTAAACCAAATTCAAACAAGTGATCCAATGTATGAATTTTGAAAAAAAAAATATCTTTATTGACTGTTTTATCACTACTTTGAATTCATCACATAGAACAGCAGTTGATTTGGCCACTATGTTTTCTAGGGTTTGTTTTGAATGCAATGAAAGACTTTGTCTAAATATTGAACTATCATAAAAAGATCTTCATACTTGGTATTTTGAATAAAAACATATCTTTATTTCTAAAGCAGAATTTCTGCAGGAATAATTCTTATATTTAGATTTTAACAGATTTTATTCAGATTTCGTTATTTATACATGCTATGCTACATATATTTAGTGATATTGATGGTATGCAGCTTGGTCAAAAGGCACTTCATTATACACATTGCAGGAGTATGATGATATTCAGTTATCTGTCAAATTACTGTCACTGTTGGGCTACGTACTGAGAGGAATGTCTTCTACCCATGAAATAATATACTCAGGAGGTCAGTCCTTTTCCTTTCTCTGTAGAGCTACAGTACTCAGAAATCAATTAGGCATTTATTAGATTATATTTTATGTTGTTTAGGATAGCAGCATGTTTCTTTTTCTGCTGTGACCATTACTTAGATGACACTATTGTGCTTTCACAGTATCTTTGTTTTTTCACCTTATTAGATATATAGCATTTGATCCATCACCTGAAATAGCCATATAACAAATTCAGGAACATGCAACTAATTTTAAATAATTTTCACTTAATTCATTTTTCAAAGAAACAACTTTTTTATTTAAGTTAAACAAGTCTATAGGAAAAACTGTATTGCCAATTAAAATTACAGTAGATGGTGAGTAAGGGCAGTTGGATAGTTAAGAAATCATTTTATTTATTTAATTTAAAAACTGAGTATGTTAGAAGGACAATGTTTTCTGCTATTACAGTTTTTTTTAGCCATGAAGTAAACCTAGGCTCTTAAATGTGTGGTTTAAAGACAAACAAGTGAGAATGAAAACTTCAGCTTGTTATAACCATATACATAATCTAAAATAAGAAAATAATATACATGGCTTATTTCTCAGATCATAAACCATGGTTTTAAGGTTACGTGCAGCATATATTTAATAAGCCATTCATGTCTTCTTTTGCAGACAGCATGCTGATGTACTATTTTTTAATTAAAAGAGATGGAGTAAAATAAGAGGAGGGTGTTATGATTCAGCACATGTCAGGGTATGATTTATGTTTCCTTCCATTGTAGTTCACTTGAGGATTTTTCAAAATGATGTCTGTTTACTGCTGTAAGCTAAATAACAAAGACATAAGGCATTTGCTATTCAGTTGTACTTAGTGCTTTTTTCAGGTACTATTGAAGGGTATGATTACATGGGAGTTCAGACTGATTATCCTATTTGCTAATTTCTGGATTAGCTCTAAGAAGGTTTTCTGATCATTATTCAAATCAGAGCACCATGCAGGGTAACATAACCCCCAGCTATTGCATGAATCACTTATTTAAATTTTAATAATCCTCACATTATGAATTACTTGACTGTTTTACAACCAAGTCCTATTTGTGCATTTTAATTTTCAGTTTATAAGAAACTCAGTATAGATTTAGGAACTCTGCATTCTCATGTATTTAAGTAAGTCATCTGTAACTATATATAACCTATATAACACACAAACACTTCCTGTTGTAATGCACATTATTTTATAAAAATGTATTTATATTTCATAGTTTTGACATCAGTACCTTAACAATCCATGCATGAATGAAGCTCAAATGTTTTGTTTGTTTAAAAAGTATTTAATTTCTTAACAGCAGGCATGCCAATTAGCTCTGTTCTTCCATGTAAGCATGTAAGATAGGCATTTGTTATTCTTTTATTATATAATTTAGGAATCACAATGTAATGGAACTTTAGATTGAACTATTTTTATTGTTTATGCATCTATTTACGACAATTTCTTTTATAGGAGCTATGGTATATTAAATTATTATACATTTATATTCAAGTTTAGAACTGAACAAAATATGTTTGATACTGT
Organism: Protopterus annectens; assembly: GCF_019279795.1. NCBI lineage: Eukaryota > Metazoa > Chordata > Ceratodontiformes > Protopteridae > Protopterus > Protopterus annectens. The sequence goes on from NC_056739.1 coordinate 1,291,973,289, forward strand.
TTCATTTGTAGCAGGTCTGCATTTGGTGTGTGAGGGAGTGTGTGTGTGTGTGTGTGTGTGTGTGTGTGTGTGTGTGTGTGTGTGTGTGTGTGTGTGTGTGTGCGTGTGTGTGTGTGTGTGTGTGTGTGTGTGTGTGTGTGTGTGTGTGTGCATTCTTTGATGGAGTGGCATCCCATTCAGTATTTATTTTATTTTGCATTTTGATGACTGGGTAGGTGGGTTGATCTGCTGACCATTTTCAGCCATGGCCCAGGTACAATAGTACAGTTAAATAGTTTACAGAGGTATAAAACAGAAGTTTAAGGCTGTTAAAGGTTGCTTAGTAAAAGAGCTTTTTTAAATTATTTACATAGAATTTATACAAATAGTTGCATTTAAGTTCAAGTCTAAAATTCATATACAAGAGATAACTTGCCATTTCAGCTTCAGACTTAACTTGTGGTACAAGAACATTTGCATTTAGTTTCATTCTGTAGGTGCTACTTGAGTTTTGATTTGATTTTTTGAAGAACTTGTATGTTTTTTATGTCAGTACATAGCTGGTTCCATGCAGTTGGTCCTATCCTAGATAGGGCTTTTACTTCTGTGGCTAGTTTATATTTAGGTCTGGTCAGTGTAAGTGCACTTTCTTGGGTCTTCCTTAGGAAATAGTTTTGTTCCTTTATTTGGAGTAGACATTTGAGTGTTAGGTAGTATTCTCATCTTTGCATTTTGGAGGTAAGTACTTTGAGAAAAAAGGTGTCTCTCTTGGTTATTGGAAACCAGTCAGCTTTTCTTTTCATATACATTACTTTGATGGCAGTTTCTATCGGCAAGCAATGCAAATATCAGTACTTTATTTTTAGCTAGTTGAATATTTCATTTATTGTTTGCAGAATGAAGTTTATTTAGGGGAATTGCATATTCATTCTTTGGTATTAGGACATTTTTGCCCATAGCTGTCTTGCAAATGGAGAGAGAGAGAGAGAGAGAGAGAGAGAGAGAGAGAGAGAGAGAGAGAGATGATGACATTCTTTTAGTTGCTGTAAGCATTTGGTTGTAATTTTGTCTGTATGTGTGGTGAAGTTTAATGGAGGTCACATTTTACTCTTAAATGTTTTTCTTCCTTAACATTTGGAATATTTTTCCTTTTAAGTATGTTATTTGTAAGGAAGGACAGAAGTGATATAAGTTTATTTACTGTGGAGAATAGCATTTTTTTGTGTTTTGTTTGTGTTTATTTGGAGTTTATTGTTGTGGACTAGTGACAAAGGTTAGTGAATTGACTCTGTATCATTTGTTGCAGTATTTAGTGGGTTTTGTATGCCTCTATAAGAAATATATATCATCTGTATAGATAATTAGTTTTAGACTGGGCAAGTTGTGAGTGACATCATTCCAAAATAATGAGAGCAGTAGGGGTCCTAGTACTGAGCCCAGTGGGACTCCCATGTCTAGTGCACCAGTGTCAGATATTATGTTAACAAATGTTTGGAATACACTATTGAGCATTTTGTTTTTAAGCGAGTGTGTAATTTCACCAAAATTAAGTTGTTGAAGCTTATTAAGTAGGAGGCTTGCCTTACTGTCTCAAAAATACATGTCATATCTACAAATAAAGCTGCAATGCCAAGGCCATCATTGATGCTAACGTAAATTCTATCTGATGTTAACAGTAGTACAGTCTGAGTAATGAAGGCATCTCTAAAGCCATGCTGTTGGCCTCAAGGGCAGTCCATAGCTGTTAATGTTTAAAAAAATTGTTGATAGATTAGTTTTTCAAAGGTTTTAATACTGTAGGAGAAATTGAAAAATTGATTATAGTCTTAAAGTTAGAAGGAGAATATATATTTTGGTAGTGTTATAATGACTGAGTGTTTGAAAATGGGTGGGACTATGCCTGTGATCAGTGAGAAGTTAAAAATGTGTTAGTGATTTTGCAATGTTTGATGATGATAGTTTAAGGGGTTTGGGATGTAGTCTGCTGAATTTTGCCCCTGCTCTGTTTAGTTTTGAGAGTAGTGATTTGGTCTGCTTTTCTACTATAGTTGAGAAGTGTAAAGTAGCAGCATAATTCTCTAAGACATAGAGATTTTGAGATAATGTATGGTTTTGGGAAGGAGATAGGGGAATGCATTTGTAATATGTATAATACAAAGAAGGTAGTTTTTGCAGTCACCAGCAGAGGAGGTTAGGTTGTCTGTTTATTGGCTTTTATGGGGTTATCAGTAATATCTCCTATTAGAGATTTTATTTCTTTCCAGAATAGTTTAGGTAGAGAGATGAGAGCAATTTGTCTTTGCCTGAGATATAGGGCTTTGGCCACTGTTGGTCAGAACTCTAGTTGACGTTTTTATTGTGAGGTATTGGTGGTATAGATTTAGGTTGGTAGGGTCTCTTTTTCATGCTTTCAATGACTTTTCCCTTTTTTAATATTATTTTATTAGTATATCATTTTTGACCCCTAAAGCATCTTTTGTTAAGGAAAGAATGTTTCCTGTATTATTGAGATTGTGTTGATGAAGCTGTCTAGTGCACTGATAGGATTAGTATGTGATTACAGTATAGTCCAGTCTACATTATTGTCAAGTAATTGTTGCTCATTTTGAGGAAAATGCCTGCCTGTAATTTTGACTGGATATTTTTGGTTTTAAATGACAATGTGGAAAATAGTAGACAGTGGTTGCATATGGAATTATGAATTATCTATGTAAACATTTTTGCTTTATGTTTGTTATTATAAGATCAGTTGTTGAGTGGTTTCCTGATAATATGTTTGGCCTCGTTGGTTGTTTTACCAGTTGTTCTAGACCATGTTGTTTAGTACCCTATCAAATTTAGCTCCTTCTGGACCACTGGCATTTACACTGAAGTCACCTAATATAATGATAATTGATTCTGTGCCTTATGCCTATAGCTCACTGGGATATGCTTCAGCTCCACTATGATCCTGAATAGAGTTAATGATGGTGAATGGATGAAAAAAAACAACTGAATGAATTAATTTATCTCTTTATGTATCGAAGCAGACACCTTTATTTCATCTCTATCATTTATACAGAAAGTTTATTTGTGGGCACGAATGTATGAGAGTTATACAAATGAGCAGTGCCTCTGAACCTATTAAATCTTCACTAATCAGTCTACAAAATACCGGTTTATTTTAAACAAAGTCACAGGAAAACAATAGTAACCCACTATACTTGAAACAAAACAGGACGATGGTTGTGGAGTCTTTTCAGCAACTGTGCTGTCAAGCCGCATGCCTCCATGGAGTTTTGGACTCATAATGATGTGTTGTAGTTCTTTCACAACCCATTAGCATTTCTGTTGGCTTGGCTAGGCCTGTCAGACATTTTGTATTGAAAGAGTTAGCGGGATGCCACACATGGCACAATTTGATATTTTTGTCAGTACCTACTTAGCAATTGCAGTGAGGCATGATTTGTTTGCAGCTGACGAGCCTGCCTAATACTACTTCAAGGCACAGAAGGCCCGTATTTAAGTTAGGTACACTGTGTCATCTTTCTGCTGACAGAGCACTCTAGGTGTTTTTACCTTAATGTATTGGGGTCACACTACTAGCAAATTTATGTACGGTGCATTGGTAAACAGGCTAAACTCTTTAATAAATCAGGAGATACTCAGATTACAGGGTAGTGTGATCCCCAATACATTCAAGATGACAAGCACGTAGTGTGCTATGTCATCAAAAAGGTGAGCACTGCAGAAAGAAGATACTATGCTACTGACTGACAATACTTAACTAAAAATGGGCCTTCTGTGCCTTTGGCTTAAAGGTTAAGGTCTACACCTCATAAGTATAAGGTAAAGGGTTTAATTCTAACCTGGAGTTATCGACTAAGTTCAAAATGGCCCTTCATGGTAATTAACTTAGAATTCACCTATGAATCTATGCTTAAGGTAGGGTCAGGACTAGCACTGAACCCAACAGTTAATTTAAAGAAAGGTTTGGGGATTGATAGGGGGTTTGGGGGTTTGTATAATGGTAGGTCTAAATTTAGGCTTTGTTATGTCTAGGAAATCAAATCCCACGTCCCAGATTAAAATATAATTTCCATAGTTTTAATGATTTCCTCCTCCAAACTATCTGACATGGTACTCTTTGGTTAATTCCTAAATCCTGCCAACTCATTACATTCTCAAAAATTGCCCCTCTTTTCCCTTCATACTTCTAGCATTTGCTGTCTACCTGAGAACGAATGTATTTGCTTGGGGTAAAAATATCATGTAAACACTTTCAAGCAAGAATCTTAAACTTTTTGGACCTTGTTGTATACTTGGGACTGACACACATCCTCCCACTGTTCATTTCTAAACTGCCTTTCCAGTCTGTCTTCCCAATCTTGTCAAACCTTCTCTGATTGATTCTTTTAATTATCATGCAAAAGTTTATATCTGTTATTAATTATCCCATTTTTTAACAGCAGCTTCTGTTCTAAACAATTAAAACTATACCAGAGCTGACCTTTTACTTGGCAGTCCTTTATCCTGTTCTCTTTGCTTATATTCTGCTATCAATTCCTTGCAGGAAAGTCAGTTTCTAACCTGCAGTTCAAACGTCTGTTTGGCCTCATCACAGACATTTACTTTTCCTTGTCTAGCTATTTGCTCCTAATACATTGGTTCCATTGCTATTTTTCCAGTAAGTTCTAGCCCCCTTACTCATTTTCTATAACCCTGCTTGCAGTCATACCTGTCGGTAAAGTATCCTTTGTACAGTCCTATCTTGACTTAGTTTTTAGAATGCTTTCTACTACTTTATAAATATAATATTCTTCATGGTTGTTGTTAGTCTTCTTAAGGATCTGCATCCAAAATCCTCCTGTCTCCTTATTTCTCCACCCCTCCCATTTCATCATCATCATTTTTCCAGTGTGATTTATAGGTTCATACCTAAGTATTAGCTAGCTGCCCTTGCAAACCATTTCAAACCTAGCCCATTTCCCTGTTAGTGCTTGAATTAACCTATTTCATTCTGTCGGAGATTGGTCTTACCCATCCCATGGTTGATATTTATGTATTAACTGGATCATACCATAGATAATTTGAGGGGACCCATGCAGGGGATAAAGCATTTAGGAGCTGTCGCTGTCCATTAGTAGGACAGGGGGTACTCTTGGGTTTCCCATCCATAGATCCAAGTTATACTTGAATATGGACAAGGATGGACTTTCTTTTATGTGCATGGGGAGTCAGTTCCTGAGCGGCGGTATCATGTGCAAGATATACCTGCCCCTCCAAACCATTCTGTTGATATTGTAGAAGAGGTTTAGCTCCCTAGACCTAATATTTCTGACGACATTTGTCTTGCTGATGTAGTAAATCCACCAGTATTAAGACAGAGGATACCTTGTACGGAGGTAACCTCTTAGCAGTCTGTAGGATACAGCATATAGTGACATGGCTTTGTGTCATAGTCATCAGATGGTGTTATGTATACACTCCTTAACTGTGTAGCTCCAAAGCTTCCCTTCAAATAAAGTAATTGTTACGTTGATTCAACCCATAGAAAAAACGTGGTTATCTCGTTTAACTCTTGCCCTCTTCCCCTAATAAATAAATGCATTCAACTCTTAATTAATTATTGTTGACAACTTTTTTTTTGATTGATTAAAAAATATGCTTGACCTATATATATATAAAACTAAATGGTCTAATCATGTTCACTATTTGTATCTTACTATCTATATTCATAATCAAGGGCTTCCAGTTTCTCAGTTTTTGTACTATCTTTTAAGTCTCTTCCCACATATCCTTAGCTGCCATAATAGAATAATTTTTAATCCATATACCTAAATACTTCATCATGAAATGTCCTCATAGATATATGGGTATTACTGAACCAATTCATATGTGGGTATATACTTTTCTGTTACAGTCTGTGTTTTTATTTTCATTATATTTTTGTATCCCCAAAGCACTTGAAACTGCCTCAGAATGTTCAGGTAAAGAATAATATCTGCAAATTGTAACTTTTCTTAATTAACTTACCATTAATATCACGGAATTTGTGAGTCCTGTATTTTCTTTGTCATTGTAAATGTAAAGCAAATAAGAAAGACAAAGTGGATCATACCTCTCAACCTCTTAATTCAAGAAATCTATACAAAGCCAAAAATAATGTTGGACAAAGGCCCCAAAACAGGGACAATTTTTAAATATTGCTCTTATAAGCACAGAAAAGTGATAGAATAACAGGTTTCCCATTAGCATGCATTTTATGAAGGGTATAAAGTCTGAATCTCAATTATCTATCATTATTTATTAACTATAATCCTTAATGATGTATCTGAAAACCACACATTTTATAAGAAACAGACCAAACATATGAGGCAAAAGTCTGGACATTCTGTGAAAATCTGGACAGTTGAGAGGTATGAAGAGGATACCTCTGCCTGAGGTGAAGGGTATGACTCACTCAAAAAGGCATACTAACAAGTAGACACATGGTATTAGCATCTACCCCTCTACTTCAGCCCAGGAACAGCTCCCTTATATGTTAGACCTGGTTGTATAGAAGTTAAGTCTTTCACTCATGAAATATTTTTAGTGCCAGATCCCATTTACAGGTAGAGGACTTTGCAGCAGAGGGCTATTGACATTAATCAGCGACTCTGTTACTTAGAGGCTCTTCACTGGCGTTCATCTCGAATGTATAAGTACTGAAGTATAACAGACCTAATTCCTGAGATGGAAATGGAGACAGTGCTCTGCAAATGTCATTAAGCCTATGTGGCTGGAGGACTCCTTGAGTACAGGTTACAGAAATGGGTGACATCAAAGTGCATGGGGTAGCGTGCTGCCCCAAGAAAAGTTCTTTTGGAATCCTCCCACTGTACTATTTTGCAGTGGCTAACTATTCATCTATATGACAGTACTTTTTGAATTTGAAGGCCTGATTTTTACTTAAAAAATGCCATTGGTGTTCCCAAATATATCCACTTTACTGCATTCTTCAGATGTCAGAGTCTTCCACACTCTCAGTTTGAGAAAGTAATACTGTGCAGGAATAAATAGAAATTGTACTGCTGATGTAAAAAACCAGACACTGTTTCTGACAAAATTTAAATTATACTAGGTTAAATAGATTAATGTGCTTCATATGCATTTGGATGGATTCAGATAAACTCTACTTTTTTATTCTCATATGCAAGTGACAATTAACTTTTTTATAAACCATATTTTGTTGCAATCATTGCATTTGTTTATAATGTTAATTTCAAATTGTTGTATGTGACATCTTATATAAATAGTGCTAGGTCACTGGGCCTGTTGAATTGCCCACTGGGTATAACATTACTTTTTGTTTTATTTTTGAAATAGATCTATATTTTCGTTATTACTGACATAATGAGAAATATTTCTTGTAACACACTCCCAATACAGATTTGCATAATTCTTGTATAGTTGACATAAGCAATATTACTTGAGAAAGCATTTAGATCCAGTGCTAATACATTTCACTATGTTTACAGGACTTAAATATTTTCCCTCAGGGCAGATTATGCAAGTCAAATATATGAGTTAATTCACTAGCTGATAATACTGTGCTTGTCTTTTAAATGCTGATGTTTACTGTCATTTGGTGTAAGGGAAGACAGCAGGTATAGAACTGCTGTTCACAGAGAAGCGTTAGAAAGTTACTAGGTAGTAGCTCTCAACTTTTTGCTGAAGCCACTCTTAATCACACCAATCTGAAAATCTTAGGAAACTATTCTGAACACTAATGAATAATAAATGTAACTTGTTACCTTATTTCTAGTACATCATTCACAGCTTTGTCACAAATTATGGAAGACAATCTCTTCTCTTCCTTGTCTTTTTATATCTTGAAAAATGGAAGCCAGTGCATATCAGCACTTTGTACTTTTCACCTCTGGAAATTTAAAAATGGTTAATTTAAATATTATGATTAAGTTGACAATATAAAATAATGAAAACAACCAAAATTCTTGTATATACTGTTTCTGTAATCACATGTAAAAATACTATACACAGATGTGATGCACAGCATACACTTCTGTGGTAAGCAGTGTTTGATATGTTCACAGATTATCTCTGGGATTTAGCATCTGGGATTTATCAAGAAATCCAATCTTGTGGTAATAAGAAACAGGAGCTGCATCATAAATTAAAAGGTGAGGGTGGACTGTAAAGAGAAAATGGAAATATTGTAGTAAGGGGATTTTGCACTTTGTCACTCAACAAAATTGACAGTTTCCAAGTGGTAATTAAAAAAAGAAGGTATGTGAAAATAAAAGTACACATTTTGAAGATACAGGATGAAAGGGTCAAATGAGATATGAGGAAATACGTTTTTTTCACCAAGTGGGTGGTGAATGACTGGAAAAGCCTTCCTAAAGAGATAGGGGCATCACAAATGGTGACAGTGTTCAAATTTCATAGAGCAGGCATGCGGTAACTTTTACATTGGATGGAGGTACTGCACTCCGTACTGTGTTACTCTTCAGGTAAGACAAATTACATTGTATAACATGGCTGTCATTGGCTGCCCATATTGCATGTGAGCTCGTATGTGTGAGCCATGGGAGACTAAGTCATACCTCTCAACCTCTTAGAGCAAGAAATCTAGATGAAGCCATAAATAATTGGGGGGGCGGGTCAAAGGGTCAAAAATAGGGACATTTTTTAAATATTGCTCTTACAAACTTAAAAGGTTGTTAAAATAACAGATTTTGCATTAGTATGAATTCTCTGAATGGTATGAAGTCTGAAACTCAAATGTTTGTCATTATTTTCTGACTTCACCCCTCAATGATTTGCCAGAAAACCAGAATTTTATGAAAAAAGAACAAAAATATGAGATAAAAATCTGGACATTCTACAAAAATCTGTACAAATGAGAGGTATGTGACTAAATGTATCCATCCTGCAGTGGGCTGGGGCATGGAGTATCTCTGCTTTCACCTAATGAATGCTAGGATCAGCACCAGCTCTCCCATGATCCTAAACTCATTTAAACAGGTAATTGGAGAATGAATAAATGAAAGAACTCAGCTCAGATGCAGCCAAAAGAAAATATGAGGGCAGTGTTAAAAAAAATGTATTTTCAGCTCAACTATAAAACATGCTGAGAGCCAGTGTTCCTGTTTTAACATACCCACAGCCTTAAAATATGAGCATTTTAGTAAATTCTGAGTACATCATTTAAAGTTGCACTAATATTCATCCAAAGCAGTTCTAATTAAACATGGACACAACTGGGGAAAGGCATGTTTAATCATATTTTTCGGTTCATGTCCGGGGTAACTAAACTATGTTATGTGCACAAGTTCATCTTTATCAAGAATGATCTATTACCCACCATAGTAACCTGCCATTTACTTTCCAGGACCTTTGTGCAGAAGTCCTTATTCAAGTGTTCCTGTATGGGGGAATTCTTTAGAAAGATCATGTCAGACCCCTAAGCCACTCACTTTACTGGCTAGATTTGCTTATTTTAGAGTACTCCCACTTAATTTTGTGTACAGATGTTGTCACTGTCGAACAGTTATGTACATAATCACTGAAGGCAAGTTGTTCAGCACTCAATCAGTGACGTGGCAGGTATTCATTTTTACTGGGGCTGAAGGTCATTTTGTATTTGTCATGGGGGAGGGGAGTATTCTAAGCAAAGTGTTCCAAATAGAAAGGGTCTATTTACTGGCTCTGTATGTCAGACAAGTCACCTCTAAGAAGGCAATAAAGTTGCTGTAGTCTTTCTCTATAAGACAAGTCCTGAAGGCCTGATGAGGAATCTTTGTACATTATCCCACTGAATCCATATGCATGTGAATAGGTTAAATTATTCTATAACTGGTTGGATAAGAGCTCTATAAAGGGGAACAATGAGTACACTATATCCATAGTTGTAAAGTCTTCCTTTAAAGATACCCAGTATATGAAACAGCATTGCACGTCACATTTTCTAGAAATACGATTGGTATACCCTGATTGCCTTCATAAAGATCACCAAAATGTAATTACCGCAAAATACCTTGCTGAGCTAAGTATTGAACAGCACTTTGTATGATGCCATGGATATTATCTCACAAAAGTTTACAATTCCTCCCCCTTTCCAAAGACCTTTTCCTCCCTTAATGTGAAAGATCAATTTCAATTTTATAAAGCAATACTTTAAACTGCTCACTAAATATAAAACGAACATTATAGCACATAAAAAGCACTTAATTCAACCACCTTACTATAACCTTATGCAAGAGCTTTGCCACTGCAAACCTAGAGTTAATTATTCTAACCTGCAAAATCACTAGTTGTCAGGATAGTTGTCTGCATGACTGAAGATAACTTAGGTGATAGTGTGTGTTGAAAAAATTATTGCCACAATGCGCAGCGACCTTGAAAGTTACAATAATTAAGTTTGGGGTTGAACTGGCAAAGCTCTTGTATAGGTTTACACTATGGTGGTTGAGTAAAGATAATAGGTACAGTTGTACTATTTTTGGTTAATTTAGTTCACTACCTTCTCTTTAAGTGTGCACTTTCTGCAAGCCTTGCTCTATAGTCAGTGTACTTATAATGTACTGAGAGGAATATCAATCAAGACAACAGGCTTTGTCATAATAAAAATACACTGTGAATCATCTTAGGAGTAGCCAGAGTTAGTAAATGAAACATTGTCATTCAGGTCTGCCAAGTTGTCATTCACGTCTGCCAAGCATCAGCCAAAGGATCTTTGTGTGTGTGTGTGGGGGGGATGCATCTCATCAAATTACCCAGCATTCCTTCTCTGCATATTTGGAACATCAAACATGCAAGGAAAGGTTTTACTCTTTGCTAGCTTTACATCAGCAGCAGTAAATAAAATGAAATGAAATTTTTATTTGTAAAAAACATTTATGAGGTTTAGAATCTTGTGACAGTGCTAGATTAATTATCAGCAATCATAGTAGAACTCACCCTTGACAGCTATAACTCAATAACAGGGGTATGACAGCACACAAGAGGGTACATAGCTTAAATTTCATTTTTATGGTAAGGCAATAGTTGTGTAGAAAACTTTTTCAGCAGAATTGCCATTTATTTGTCATCTTCAAATTGTGTATTGCATTGTCACCATTATCTCAGCATCCATCTTGAAAATGATACCCACCTGAGTTATACCTTCCTCTGTGAATGACCACTGCAGGCAAGCAATGTCAAACAAGGGAGTTAAAGCCATCTTATATTCCTGTCAGAAGTTCAATCCTGTCATCAACAATGACTGCAGATGCAAAGAGCTTTTTTCTGGTCCCAGCAGGAACTGTCTGTACAAGTGAAACACATTGTTTCATCTTTTTATCTGCTTGTGACTAGCCAGAGCACTAGCCTTGCATTGTTATAGAGAAGGTGCTTTTTTTCAGCCCTTCCGGGCTCTGCTACTTAGATGGCATCATTTGTGTTCTGGGTCATCTCTCCGATATTTCTGAGTTCAACAATTACTGCACCCTTGTAAAGAATGCTGTTTTACCCAGGTTATATAGTTTGATTTCTCTACCTTTCAACTGGAATGTAGGCATGACTTGGAACTTCAGCTCTACCTTTGCACCATGATGCTTCAACAGCACCAGGTAGTGGGCAAAGCTTTTACACTGCTATTGCGAGTTACAGGTGCATTGAGTATTTCTGAGACGTCTATAGTTACATTCCTATTTAAGCAGAAAGCGCCCTTTCAATAGACTTTTAAGTGTTTTGTTTTGTCTCTTTACTTAGAGAAGAAATGCATGAGCAAATTATAGTACAAGTTCCCTTCCTGTACTCCTGTCTACTTCTATTTTTTAATGTAGATGGGGACGAGGCAGGGACTAAGTAAATAACACATTTACTGCACAGAGTACTGGACCAGACCCATTGATAATCTCATTACATTTCAAAAGCCACACATCTTCTTGCAGTTTGTGTTTTTCAGTTAATTTCGTTTATCTTTGTGGGCATTCACTTTTCATTCATCACACACTGGGCAGCTTCAAACTCTCCCTACCTGGCCACCATATTATTTCACTATGTTTATTACGTGATTAGTGTTGGATATCAATGCATGTTTGCTTTCTTTAACTACTTGGACCTGCTTAATGGATCTTCTGCCATTCCATACAGCTTGTATGTTGTGAAATTCTGCTGCTACTTTAAGATGTGCAATGTTAGCCATATGCTTCAGACTTATTTGGTTAAATGTCGTACTAATCTGACTATATGTATTCATGCTTTATTGGGATGTGTTCTCTTATTACAAAGTAACACATTTAAGTGCCTTTATGTGGGAGACAAATCAAGTGGTTATGTTAAGATTTTACACAACTGTACTATATTACTTAAAGGACAGTACAAGAGCTCAAAGAGGTAGGTTGGGGGGAGGAAGACCCAGAACAGCCCTCTGCAAATCTATGCAGGATAGCCATGGCAAAACCTGCCCTGGCCTTGGAATAACATCCAACTTGTAATGCTTAGTGGAAATATGAACACTGAACCAAGCAGCGGCCTCGGTGATGGAACTGGTATCCAGACCCTTGAAAAAAGCACCTCAGGAGGCAACTGCCCTAATAAAATGTACCTTTACCAATGAGAAAAGACATTTTCCTTGAAAGGAGTAACAAAAATAAATGACCTTAGAATGTGTGGAGGAGATGGCTTGCTTAGAGACAGCCAAACCCAAAGTCCTGAGATGAAAGGAAAAAAAAAAGTTGCTCAGACTTGCGAATAACTTTACTTTTATCCAAATAATATCTCAGCTGTCTATGCAAATCCAAAGTGTGAAGAACCTTCGCACTGGCAGACTGTGGAGAAGGAACAAAAAGGAAGGAAGATGAATAGACTGATTAAGGGACAATTCACTGACCACCTTGGGTATAAAAGAAGGATTTGTATGAAGAGATACCCTATCTCTGTAGAACACTAAGAAAGGAGGAACAGCCATGAGAGCCTGAAGTTCAGACAGTCTCTCAGCTGAAGTGAAGGCCAAAAGAAGAAAAGTGTTCCAAGTACAAAGTTGTAAGGAAGCTGAAGAAGCAGGCTCGGAAAGAAACTGAGTCAGTTGTTTCATGTACAAAATTGAAGGTGTTATAGACTTTCTTGGAGGTCTGATATGAAGGATGCCTTTAAGAAATTGCTTGACCTCAAATCTAGAGACCAGGGGAGGAGTCAAGTACAGACACGTAGAAACTGCTAAAAGGTGAGCTTTAACTGAAGTATATGCCAACTCAGCATGGAGCAGATCACACAAAAGAAAGAATCAGAGGAACCTCCATGGATAGTGGATCCTGATGGTGAGAGTGGCACCAAACAGAAAATAGCTTCCATATGGACATATATGGTTTCTGTTAGTGGGTTTTCCAGCTCTTGCAGAACCTGAAGCATGTCCTTAGAAAAAAGTGCCTGAAAGGGATCAAAACCCTATCACCCACAGCTGCAGATGAAGAGTGGACAAGTGAGAATGGATGAGAGACCTCTTGTATTGTGTGAGAATATCCACTCAGTGAGGTATCTCATGGTGATTGCTCCTGACCAAGTGAGAAGGAAGGGGGCTGATAAGCAAGTGTAAAATAATTGCTCAATTGCTCTGGCTTTCACTGACTTTTTTTATATTTTACACTCTCTAAACAGCAGAAGCACTGCTTAGCAAGAGTAAAATAATGACGGCTGTTAGATTGTTTTCAGTCCGAGCTCCACGGCAGTTGATATGCTGCCATGAAGCGCTGGACTCATTTTTCAGTGGCCATTATCTCTAGATTAACACCCTGCTGGAAAACATTTGTTCTCCAGTCAGGGTGCGAGCTACACGTCTAATGTATTTTACAAAATTGCTGCTTTTGACTTTTGAGGTGTGACTTTGTGGATTAAGTCAATTATTTTGAAATCAACTATAATTTGTATACCTGTGACTGATTTCTACTATGGTCACATGCATAATATAATATTGAGCAAAGCATTTAATTAGGCCGGTGTTGCCGAGTCAGTCCCGAAAAGAAGGTACTTTCACCTGTTTTGCCTTAACCGATTACTTAAATAATTATACAAATGAATGAAAGAAAGAAAGAAAGAAAGAAAGAAAGAAAGAAAGAAAGAAAGAAAGATAGAAAGAAAGAAAGAAAGAAAATATGATGCATTTTATAAGTAGTGAGTTTGTCATTAGACAAAACACAGACAGATAAACACATTTTTAAAAGTCTTATTTTACAGTGTTATAACAAAATGTGTGTTGAAATCAAGAAATGCTCTTTAGAATATGATTTTTTTTGTTGAACACAATCAGTTGTTGTTGTTGTGTCTTTCGGCTTTTCCCGGTTAGAGGTCGCCACAGCAGAACTCTGGTCCGCTAATGACTGGTAGTTGATTTTTACGTGCCGAGTTACCAGCCCTGACACACAACCTTCAATGAAGGTACGCCCATTCGCGCATGTCTTCACGCAGAAGACGCTCTAGCTGAGAATTGAACCGGACAGCATCTTACTGTGAGGTGACAACACTACCGCAGCACCACCACCGCAGGTTTGTTGAACACAATCAGTAATATGCAGTAATATCATCACATGTTATATTAGTAAATAATAATATTAACTAACTTTATTGTAAAGGAATTTTTTAACAGACTGAGCTCTACAGTTAAGACATTAACTTGTCAACATAATAAAATGAATGTGTAAAGATGTCATAAAATAATAAACATGGAAACAGAAAAAAATATAGTTAAAATAATATGGTATGTAGCTTTAAGTTTTCAGCTTACATATGTATTCGACTATCACATCATACCCTCTGCTGAAAGTTCAGATCAAACAACTGTGATTAACACAGGAAGCTGCCACTATAACCTGTCCTCAGTTGCTTGTTAAATGCTCTGTTCCGTGACACCGTGACTGAAGGCCTTTTATGTTATGTTGCTTTGCCCTTTATGTGCTTTCTGTGTAAAACTACATGTGCCTGGACCTAATTATATAGTCCTCAGATTTGCTGGTCCCTTAGGAGGCTGTGCAGCAGTTCTCATGTTATATTAATGTAGTCTGCAGACTAGACAGTAGTGATAGCAACAGCGTGTCCTATAGAAGTTACTATGCATAGAGGTTGTTTTAAGTTCTTGAAGCTGTATTAGCAGCATGTTTCATTATCTTAATGTCCTCATTATATGGCTAGCTTTAGAATCCTGTACCTTTAGGGGACAGAAATCCCAGATGCTGACCGCTATGTAATCTGTAATATTTGATCTGTAATGTAGCTCTGGGAAGCATTAATAGGGCTTCACTGCTGTATAATGTGAAGCCCTGTGTATTACCTAATGATAGCTGTCAGCATGACTGGTAGAATGACAGAAGTGCACAGAAATGTCTTCTCATTCTCCATCCACAGTGCCCCTTTTTCTAATTACTTAATTTTAATTAAATTTCAGCTCCTCTGTGTTAGCCTCATTCCGTTCTGTAGTTTGTACACAAATTTTTATTTTGCTTCACAACCAGTTTTAATTCCTTCTTGCATTTATTATCCATTCTCATTCAGGTATCATATATGTCTTAAAAGTTTGCTGTGCATCTCTCCTTAGTGTTAAACCAGATGTTTTATTTTGATACTAATTTTACTTTTACAAGGTCATCTATGTTTTGAAGTCAACCGATGCTGTACAATTGTCTGTACTGGTTTCCCCCACTTGTTTCTCTGTCTTTGTTGTACCCGAATATATTCCTATTTATTTCACACTTAGTCTCTGTCAGAATAGTTTATTCCTATCTATCTTACTTCCCATTGCTGCTGGAGTTAGTAATATAACAAAATTCCACTCCCATGACCAGTGCCCTTATCTTAGTGTATGTACAGCTTAGACTCTGCTTGTATGCCATTTGCTTTGGCTTATTGCCAGACTTAAATTTCAGGTTAATTTAATCTGCCTATGCATAGTGTTTCATGTTTAAGCCTGATTTGCTATGCTGAAATTAAGTATTATAATTTGCAAAAGTAGTTATCCCAGTGCCAGAAAAGTTATACAGTGTGACTGGCTGGGGACCCTTACTGCTGCCTGAGGCCCAGCTGCATGACACCCAAAAACATGAAGCCATGGTCCCGAGCGTCTGTTTCCCTGTCTGCCTACCTCACATAGCAGCCACTTGAGCTCAGACGTAAGTTCAGGGTTGCAGCTGCCACAGCAGTCGGACGCCATCAAGGTCTCGTTGCAGAACTGGTAAGTGGGGATAGGAAACAGGGGTGAGGGTCTTTAAGTTTTGGGAGGGGAGGAGACTTTTTCAGCTTAGACAATGATCAAGAGTTGGCTCAGAGTTAAGGTTAGGGAATGAAGTGGAGTTATTTCTAGAGTTAGGGTCAGGGATCTGGAAAGGATAGTTAGGTTAGTGGTAGTGCATGGAAATCAGTATGCTGGGTCAGTATGAGTGAGTGGCAGCAGGTGAATGCATCACAAGCTAATGGTACATGAGCTGACTGACTAAGAAACAAACAGTATTTAAGGAGATACAGGTGAGGAATAGGTTCTAAGCTTGCAAAAGGGATATTTAAACAGTTTTGATACATGCCGCACATAACAAGCTGTAGAAATATAAAAAGATTAGATATGAGTTGAAATAAAGTAGAATTACAAATAAAACAAACATATGGAATTGCCACAGAAGCAGGTATAGAACCCCTCCCCCCCACTGAGGAATTATCGGGGTAAGAACAGTGGGACATCAGTGGCAATAGGCAGATATCAACAACAACTTATTATAAAGAGTCTTAGAGTGCAAGTGAGTGGATTAACAGGGGACTTCGGAAGACTGAGAAAGGGAAGAGTGGGAAAGATGTAATTTGACATAAGATAACATGCTGCCAAGGTATTGTATACATGAAGGAGTAGTGGAGAAGATGTGAGAAGAGATTACAGTTGATAATGAGATCTCAGAGAGGGGAACTTCTTCAAGCTAGAAAGGAAAGTTGTATCAGATATGTGTGGTGTTGGTGGGGGGGGGGGTAGATGAAATATAGCAAACGTGAAGTATAACATCTCTCATGGAGGGAATAAAATATAGGATATGATAAACTAATGTATGTAAATTGTAGAAGTATAAAAGGAAAGGAATACAACTGGTGCCATGGAGAGAGATGACTATTTCAATTATGGGAAAGTGAAACTGAAGCATGCATAGGAATACACAGATGCAGTGTGGGTTGGAGATTCTAGGGAAAGGGAAAAACAAGGGTAGGTACTGAGAGACCATCAAAGTGAGTGTGAGGAAATTAATAGGACAGAGTAAGGAAGCCCTCTAATAATTAAGATGAGAAAAGTTTGGAAGAATTTTTGAGGGATAAAAAACATAATGGTGGCAGCAGACAAGAGCAAATGGTTTTATATTGAATACATTCAGTTTGAGGAGTAGAGGGGAAGGACATAACTTAATGTGGTCTGTGTCCATAACAAGAGTGGCGTAAGAATGTGGCAGGCAAGGTGGGCTAAATTATTCTTGAATGAAGAGGAAAAAAGTAAGTAAAAAATAGTGAAATACAGTAATTTTAAATGTAACATATATGAATTATAGAACTGGGAGGAGAATGAAGGTGCTGGGAAGGCTGAGTGAGTAAACAGGGGGGGCTTCTTGGTTTGCTTACAGCTACTCAGAGAGTACCCCGTAAAAGCATAGAAAAGAAGGAAAGCAGAGTTTAATATCTCAGTGAGGGATGTAATTACTTTAAACAGTACAGTTTGAGGGTATCACCAAGAAAGCTGTGACTTGGGGCCAAAACATAAGAGACAGAATACCTGTTCATTAAATACAAACATTTAGTAATTATTTTTACTTTACAAAAGTGGAAGGGAAAGTGGGAAGAGATATTGTACAAGAAGGGCAGGACAGGAAGGATGAAGGAGAAGTGAATTTTTAGGATTAACATGCCCAATGAACTAGCATGAGAAAGAGTAAGGACACTGAAGGTGGACAGGGTGCCTCGTCTGATGGAATTCGTCCTAGGGTAACTGAGAATGTGCGTGATACCCCTGCAAGAATTCTCACTCCTCCCTGGATATCAGCTCTGAAATGCTGACGCAAAGTATGAACTGTCTCGTACTTTCCCACAAAAAATTAGACTAAAGGATGATATCATAAAATGCAGGAAAATGAGCCTCAAGTCTTTCATTTGGAATGTCATACAGAGCAACCATGAAACATGCTAGTGTCCATACTGAGAATAGTATATTCCAGGTGCTTATGACTTTAACATGCTCTACCAGGTAAATATCAGCACGTACTATAAGTGAGTAACAAGAAACTAAAGCAAAGAAGTATGCATGAGCAAGTCAAATGGTGTCAGACATGCACAGTCTAGGGATCTAAACCTCTTCTGCAACATCAGTACAACAGTTTGGAGGGACAGCTATATTTCGCAGAGCACACTGATGTTATGGAACACATTCCCCACCAGCATAAAACGAATTTCATCTCTGTCCATTGTCAAGTGCAAGATAGATCTATGGATGGGAAACAGAGAATTTACCCCAGGACAGCCCCCTCATACTACTAATGGAAAGATGCAGCTCCTAAATACTTTATCCCCTAAAATTATCCCAGCTGATACCAACTATTCCCATAGGGGAAATATATTATTATCGACCATGGGATGGGTAAGGCAGTCTATAATCAAATGGGATAGGTTATTTCAAGCACATAAAAGGGAACCTGGCTAGGCTTAAAATGGCCTGCAAGGGCAGCTAGCCTAGTACTTACCCGAGAACCTATAAGAGCAAGCATTATATATATAGATATATATATATATATATATATATATATATATATATATATATATATATATATATATATACATATGTGTGTGTGTGTGTGTATGTGTGTACAATATATATATATATATATATATATATATATATATATATATATATATGTATAAATACAAATGTGTAAATATGTATGCACATGCATGTGCATGCGTATACACCCACAATCATATATACGCATATATACATACATGTAGGCAAGTCAACTTTGACAATATAATAGATACAGAAGTCGCAGTGATCATATGAGTGCATAGAATACATTGGATGCGTGCATATGGGAGCTCTGAAAGAAACCTTTAACTGCTTTTAAAGCTGATTGCCTTTCTTGCCTCTGTTGTGGTGGCCACTGTCTATGTATCAGATGTAAGTATGTTACTGCTTTCAAAGCTTCAACGCACTTATTGGTTCTGTACTTTTTTCTCTAAATTTTGTATTACATTTATTTATTTTATTTTTGTTTCCTGGGAAAGTCTGACTGGGACAGAGCCCGTTTTCAGTGGAGGCCTGGGAAGAAACACTCCAGATGCATATCTGGAATGTGAGAGGAAACTGGAGCACCCAAAGGAAACCCAAGCAAATGCAGGGAGGACATGCAAACTCTGCAGAGAAGGCATCCCAGCTGAGAATCAAACCGGAGAACCTCCTATTGTGAGGCAGCAACCTTAACTGCTGCACCACTGCACTGCCCATGTGAACAGCTAAAGCTTCATGCCCTACAGAACATTATGAGCAGGTCTTTCCTATTATAAGTCCACTTATGTGTTTTTGACATAGACACCAAGACTCATGTTTTGAGTTTTGCTGTCATGGTGAATTTCCTGAAATCCAGGCACATAACCTGGTTACCATCATAGAGCACATCATAATCCTCTGTATTAATTTTTGTTTAATTGGCTATGTATGCTGAACAAATTGTTCACCATTTCTAGTCATTGCTTGTGAAATTACTTAACATTATATATGATATATATATATATATATATATATATATATATATATATATATATATATATATATATACCCAATTAAAATAATAAAGAAAAAATATTTAAACATATATAGTTGTAGTTTGAATGATGTAAAATAATACAAAACCCTACAAGAGACTGATTTATTACATTCTTGATGCTGAAGAAAGATGCATTTCTGTTTTTATCAGAGATTCCCAAGTTCAAAATGTTACCCCTTTCTGACCTGCAGTAAATTTAGTGCTGATTTTCCTTAAGCTCAGCAGTTGAGAGTTAAAACCTCCTATGAAGGGAATGTGCAGTTTTGTCCCCCCCCCAAAAAAAAAGTAGCTCAAAAAAATGGTAATGACACAGCTGTACCCTTAGTGCAGTTAGGGAGCTCACTGGTCCCCTCACTGCTAAGGGGGGGACTCTGTGGTATCTTAGGTACGGAAGAGAGAGCGTGGCTCTACCACCACAGGCTCCCATTAGAACAAGGGAAGGTGCTCAGTGGTATGGACATAGCTGGGGAGAGACCCAGTGGCACTTGTAGAAGAAGGGCAGTGATAGGGCTATTGTTGGGGAGGGATCCTAGAGGCATCTCCAGTGCAGGATCAAAGAAAAGCTTACAGGTACCTAGCCAGGCTCTACGTACAAGAGTGCGAGCTCAAGGTTCCCCTCAGTACTGGGGAGAGAGCTCAGTGGTGCCCTTAGAACAAGCAGAGATGCTCAGTTGTACTCTGACTGTTGGAGAAGGAGGTTAGTGGCATCTGAACTATAGCTGAGAAAGCTCGGTGGTACCTAGCCATGCCATAGTAGATGCAAGAGAGTTCAGTGATACCCTGGTGCTGGAAATGGAGCTCAGTGGTACTCCTGATGCAGAGGATGGAGCTTAGTGGTACTCTTGGTGCAGAGGACGGAGCTCAATGGCAGTCTCAGTACTGGGATGGGAGTTCATTGTTACCCTTGGTGCAGAGGATGGAGCTCATTTGTACCCTTGGTGCAGGGGATGGAGCTCATTTGTACCCTTGGTGCAGGGGATGTAACTCAGTGGTACCCTTGGTGCAGGGCATGGAATTCAGTGGCTCCCTTGGTGCAGGGGATGGAGCTCAGTGATACCCTTGGTACAGGGGATAGAGCTCAGTGGTACTCTTGGTGCAGGGAATAGAACTCAGGTGTAGCTTCAGTGCTGGGATGGGAGTTCATTGGTACCCTTGGTGCAAGAGGGCGGCTCTGTGGTACCCTTACTACAGAGGTGGGTTCTGAGTGGTATTCTCAGTGTTGGAATGGGAGGTTTCTGGTACCCTTAGTATTGGATGGATTGAGAGATATTATTGGTGCTTTCTGGGAATTCTGTGCTCTATAGTACAGTAGCAGAGAGATAGAGAGGGAGACAGAGTGGAAGCTGTGCACTCTTAAGTGCTGTTATGGATATTAATGGCCATACCCTGTACAAAGGAGATATTCATAATCTTTGTTCAACTTGCTATTTCTGATCACTATTTTGCTGCAGTTGATACTGCGTATACAACACAGCTGCCGGTCTTGTAACTCCCAGATGTCTACTAGCAGCACTTTGACTATGCTTACTGAAGTGTCATCTGTAGCTTACATTATCCTTTCAGCATTGCTGTGGTAGCCACACACTGCCATACTCTAAACAGAGGGCATTCCAGTAGTGTGATGACAGCATAATGCTGAATAGTGGACTTGCTCCCCTTCCCCCTCCAATGCAGCATTGTCAGTGCAGTCATCCATGTCATATTGAGGTGCCAATTTAAACTTCCGTTTATCTTCAACAAGTACTGTAGTGCTATTTAGTACATTAATCCACATCAGCAATTACTGTAGTACTAGTACAGCAACCCACATCTGCCAATACTGCAGTACTAGTACAATAATCCACATCTGCCAGTGCTGTAGCTGTAGTATTAATACAGTAAACCACATCTGCTAGTAGAGCAGTACTGGTACAGTAATTTACAGCAGTAAGTACTGTAGTACTAGTGCAGTAATCCACATCAGCCAGTACTGTAGTACTAGTACAGTAATCCACATCAGCAAGTACTGTAGCTATAATACTAGGATAGTAATCCATATCTGCTAGTAGTGCAGTGCTAGTACAGTAATTCACATCAGTAAGTACTGTAGCACTAGTGCAGTAATCCACATCAGCCAGTACTGTAGTAGTAGTACAGGAATCCACATCAGACAGTATTGTATTACTAGTACAATAATCCACATCAGCAAGTACTGTAGCTATAGTACTAGTACAGTAATCCATATCTGCTAGTAGTGCAGTACTAGCACAGTAATTCACATCAGTAAGTACTGCAGTACTAGTGCAGTAATCCACATCAGCCAGTACTGTACTACTAGTATAGTAATTCACATCAGCCAGTGCTGTAGTGCTAGTACCGTAATCCACATCAGCAAGTATTGTAGTACTAGTACAGTGGCTTATTTTGTATACTAAAGGTTTCCTCTTATTCCCATTTCAACCACTAACTGTCGTTGCAGCACAGTACAATTCCCTGAGCAGAGGTGGTAAGTCACCCATTAACTGTGATGGCACTACAGTGCCATTTTCTGAGCAGATATAGTAACATCATACTTTTTATGTTACTCCCCCAAGTTTCAGACTATTATTTCTTACTGTATTGATGTGACAGTTCAACACTGTGTTCCAACCTGACCACATACTGAGGTGTAGATGCTCATTCTCTAATGCCCTGTTGTGGTAGTTTCATACTACATTCCATCTTGAGTAATACATAATTTCCTAGTATACTGTGGGATTGTACATTACTGCATTATATGCTATATTGACAGTTCTGTACTCCTTGTTGCCTTTCTGCTGTTAGTTATGCAACGATTCACACACAAAGTACTGCACTACGATACTGTTGTGGTAGCAGTACAAAAGTATGTTCTGTTGTTCTGCATCCTGTGAACTGAAAGAAGCTCATTTCAGTTTTCTCATCCCTTTCCTCACTTTTCCAGTCTCCTACTCAACAACTTCTCTTTCTCTCACCATCTAATATGCATGTGATGTTACACAAATCCTTCCATTAAATATAGTTTCTTTCCAGCATACTGTAATTTATTTATTTATTTGTCATTTGTTAACCGGGTTAGTCCAGCTGAGCCAATGGCCCGTTTTCAGTGGAGACGAGGATAAATGCTCCAAGAAAACAAATGAAATACAGGACATTAATGAGAATAAAATCAAAAGAACAAGAATATTAAAAGTAATATCATACAGTTGTGGGCAGAGAAAAAATAATGCACTTCCAAGCAAGAGGAATAGCATAGTTATATCATTGCACTTATTTACAGTAACAGGTGTTAAATGACAAATTAAATACAAAAATAAAAAGCTGAGTGAGGCACATAATTCATTTCATGCTAATATTTTATAGTATCACAACAAACATAGACTAGATTGATAATAAAAAAAATGTGTGAAATGTGTTACAATTACAGAGGGTATATGTCTTAAAGGCAGATAGGTTGAGAATAGTACGTGGTGTAGAGAGGTGGGGGGTGTTAAGTAAGGTCCCAGCAAGGGCAGGAGGTAGAATTAAGAGGGTAGTTTTTTTAGTTCAGTTCTAAAATGACTTGTGCAATTGATGTTGCAAATATTTAGTGGGAAGTTGTTCCAGGCTTGGGACACAGTGCTTTTATAGACAGGTTTACCCATGTTTTTGCTGGTTTTATAAATATTAAGACGGTGTTGATCAGAGCTGTGAACTGTTCGAGAGGGGATGTAAAGGGATATAAGAAGAGAGAGAAGGACAGGCTGAGGGATTGTTTAGTAAGGTATGAATAAACTGTAGCTAGAAAGAAGAAGAAGCTGGGGGATCTCAAGCCAGTGAAGCTGTTTTAAAGCAAGGCAGTGATGGGATTTGTATGGTTGATTGCTGGCAAATCGAGCTACGTTGTGATAAGTTTGTTCCAGGTTGGTTATTAATGTAGATTACAGAAATGTGAGTATAGAAGAGACGTACAAAAGACAGGGTAGGAGGAAAGCCTATGCCACAGAGGGTTTGGAGTTAATTATTATTTTCTGGTCAACAACCCCTAAGTACGTCAGTAACCCTCCATTCCATCATAGCCTTTCCTCATCTCTTCTTATCGCTGTAGTCATTCTTTCCATTGACCAAAGCATATCAGTAATGTTACCCATTTAGCATTCCTTAATAATACGGTCAGCTATTTACACCAACCAATGAACTTCCTAAAAACAATTCCACTGTTGCTTTGATTTTATTAATTGGCTTCCTGTCTCTATCTCTCAACTACCCAAAATTCATTTTGCTCTTAATTCTCTCTTTCTTTCCTTATAGAAAACGTGAAATGAATGCAGCCATGATAGTTCAAATGCTCATCATACATTCCAGTCACTCCAGTGATGAGTCCATAATTAACAGACAATTTAATAGCTGCAGCATAAACAAACGGTATCCTTTTTGAGTCTTTTGTCTTTACTGATAGCCTTGAGATTGATACTGCTATTGAAACATGACTTGCATCTCAGTACATCTTAGCAATGCACATCACACAGCGTTATTTCACATTGCATAGTGAAGTTGGGGAAGGAGCTATGATAACACTTAAATTCCCTTGATGTCAAACTTCTTGCATAAAATAACTTGTAACTTGACACAGATCCAAGCTCACTAATAGTTCAAATGAAACTCCTTGATCAGACATCCATATATATTTGAACAGTCTATGCCACTCTTCCATTTCCCTTGGACACACTTAACTTACTATTGACCAGTCTTAGTAACTGGACTTATCAGTATAGCTTTATATTGTGATCAGTATAACTTCATGTTGTGAATTGACTAAAATCTAGATTGGGTTGGACCACTTTGCACCAAACACACTTAAACCACCTCTCTACTTGGTTTAATTCCATCAGTGAGTTCTCCAACATATTCTTCACTCATCTTGACATCTTAATAAACAATAAACGCAGTGAGTGTAGATATCTGACTATTTTGCCAAATGATTTCAGTAACCTTCTTCCTTATTGGCCTATCAAATACTGTAACTCTCCATTGTACTTTGTAGATACTCAGTCACCCTGCAAAGAAACTTCATCTTCTTAATCACCTAGTTTTACAGACCGTTTGTATTTATTAATTCCTGTGATGCTAAATATACCTTAAAATACTTTCCCATTTTATTTTCAGTTTAGAACTATGCTTC
Organism: Protopterus annectens; assembly: GCF_019279795.1. Classification (NCBI taxonomy): domain Eukaryota; kingdom Metazoa; phylum Chordata; order Ceratodontiformes; family Protopteridae; genus Protopterus; species Protopterus annectens. The sequence goes on from NC_056739.1 coordinate 1,291,998,216, forward strand.
TATAGTCAAGCAATGTAGACTTAAGGGTAATACCTTCCACTAAATAACACATGCTGAAATAGACAGATAAAACCAAAAAAGCAGCAACAAACCAATAATCCACAGAAAAGCAAATGTAGGCCAAAGGACTCCACAAAGAAGAAGCGATAAATCCACTTTATTTATACAGCAGTAAAAGAGCAGTGCTTTAGTCCCTGAAACAAACTAGGAACTTGATCAGACAAATAAAAAATGTTCAACAGCTTTTTAAATCTTGTAACCTAAAGTGCATGTGTAGTGACATCACAAACCACACCTCTAAACTCAACTAAACCACACCCCTGGTTCATGACATATGTACAGCCTTGCTTAAGAGAAAATACCTGAATGAATGACTTGAGTATAAAATGTAATGTATAAGATAACATATCAAACATTTTAAAATTGTAAACAAATATAAATACTAAATAGACACTGTCAAAATGCATATGAATTTTTATCTAGGCCAACAACTACTACTTGTTTTTCCAACAAGGACTTAAATGGATTTAACCGGAATACCACCACTGCAAACATTTTACCTTCTTTAAATGAATGGTTACAAGAACGAACATTTTTAAGCACTACAAATATAGGTACTGATTCTTGTTGTTTTGCTGACAAACTAAATGAGTTGGATTATGTTTTGGTAAAGATAAAAACTACAAATAGACAATTTATATTTTGGGTAATGTATAAAGCAAAAAATAGTGCCAAAAGGCCTACGAGTCTGGTGCTATCCCCAGGGACTTGTTGTAGATTCCCCTTTGTATAAACAACTGTTGATTTTGTTTGATAGATTTGGCCTTGAATACCTGCAAATTGTGATGGATGACAACAACAAACTGATACAAACACTTACAAAAGAAGCTAGTGAATTAGATAAATCCTTCATGTCAGACATTCAGTTTAAAAACAATGAATTTGAATACAAAAGAATATTTTATTCTTTAGATGAACAAATGGTCAGCATAAAAAACAGAAAGATAAAAAAATTGGAGAGAGACCAAAATACATATAAGACTTTTACTGCCTACCCCCCCCCCAATCACAAACTTGGGGTATCAAGACTTTTAATAAAAGCAGAATAAATGTAACTGACAGCAACCAGGGACTATCTTACAATACAGAAGACAATGAAACTTTTTTAGACGAAGAACAACCCCAAGTGTTGAGAAGCTCAGAACAGTTATTGAACCAACAAATGACGAAATACAACCCAGGGGGTCAACAATGGCAGGACAAGTGCCAACAGAGAGAGAGGTTCCATCCAAACAGGGGCAGGAACAGGGTTGCTTGGAGGGGGAGACATTGAACAGTTTAACACCTTAAACTTTTACTCCCCCACAACATTTCCAGCTACCTGTGTTAAAAATCATTACAAACAGAACCAATGACTTTAACTTGTATAACTTTGCTAACTTGGTTTTTGATGTTACAGTATATGACTTGTTTGCAAAGGGACTCACTTTTATTCCTAACAAAAAAATGAATCGGGTACAGTCACTAATTGACCTGAAACTATTTGTTCGAAAATTAAATTTGAAATTGTTATTTAGGAACAACCAAGTTATGTGTGAACCCTTTATAGAGTCTCAAGCACATATAATCCTCCCATACACCCCACTTTAGAACTATTCAAAAGAATGTGTGAGTTAGACCTTAGAACATGGGCTATAAAAACGAACAAATAAAACAAGAAAACATATAATCTCACAGAAATTGAAGCCATCAAACTAAATCTTTTGACACAAATCCCTAACATCAGAATATTTAAACCTGATAAAGGGGGTGGTATTGTGATTATAAACCACAGTGACTATGTGCACAAAATGAAAGAAATCTTGTTAAGCAACAGTTACAATAGGAGCTCTTTAAGTGAAGTTAACACAATGTATAGTAGAATAAAGGATAACCTATATGATTTGTTTATCGAAGGGTCCATTAGTATAGATGAGCTAAATTACCTTACTGTGCTTTATCCTAAAACACCTACAATTTTTGGTGTGCCGAAGATGCACAAATGTATAAATCAACTACCTATGTGACCAATCGTTGACACATGTGGATCCATGACACACCCCCTAGCAAAATTCCTTGATCAAAAGTTAAAAATATATGTACAAGAAGAAGCTAGTGTTTGTAAGCATTCATGGGATTTTTTGACAAGGACGAACAAAGTCAGGTACAAGGAAAACTTTGTGTTTGTAACAATAGATGTAAAGGACTTGTACACGTCCATCCCTCATGAAGTCGTGGTGGAATGGTTTTGTGACTTTAGTAAGTAAAGGGGTCCCACAAAATAATGTTAACATATACAAAACACTTTTAGAAATTGTATTAAAAAAATTTCATTTTGTTTGATGGTGAATATTAGGATAAAGCACAGTAAGGTAATTTAGCTCATCTATACTAATGGACCTATCGATAAACAAATCATGTAGGTTACCCTTTATTCTACTATACACTGTGTGAACTTCACTTAAAGAGCTCCTATTATAACTGTTGTTAACAAGATTTCTTTCATTTTGTGCACATAGTCACTGTGGTTTATAATCACAATACCACCCCCTTTATCAGGTTTAAATCATCCAAGAAACGTAAATATATGAAACAATGTTGAAACAGTGGGTGGCCTGTGAAGAAACGCCTTTCCCATTCTATCATCACAATGTTTGCATACAAACCTCTACAGGCTGCACCCATTGCTACTTGGAAGGAGTAGCAATGGGTGCAGCCTGTGGTAGCAATGGGTGCAGCCTGTGGAGGTTTGTATGCAAACATTGTGATATTAGAATGGGAAAGGCGTTTCCTCACAGGCCACCCACTATTTCAACGTTGTTTCATATATTTACGTTTCTTGGATGATATTTTTATTTTGTGGGACAGTAAAAAAGATGTTTTCGACAAGTTTTTAATGTACAGCAACCAAACTACTGAATTCCTAAAATTCATTAGCAATAAAAGTAAAACAAATATACCTTTTTTGGATGTCCTTATTTCTAAGGACAGTACACACAAAAAGTTTGTGGCTGAGATATATCGAAAGGAAACATAATGTAATAGTTTTCTCCATTATGACAGCAACCATCCTCACACCCAAAAAAGAGCTGTCTTGAAAGGGCAATTCGTTAGAGCTGCAGGGATGGTAACATTGTGGGAAAGTTTTCTTTTAGAATGCAATAATTTAGAAAATATGTTCCTGAAGAGAGGTTACCCTAGAGACTTAATTCAAGAAGTAATGAGGGAAGTCATTACAAAGAGACAAAATGGACATTTTAGGGCATTATTGGGGGATGAACCTACTGACCAAAGCCTACTGTTAGATGGATCAGCGGCAGAATCTTACCATGCTCCATCAACAATAGACATAACATGTTTGGATGTGGTAACAAACAGAATAGTAAAGCCAAGTTTGACAATAGTGCCATATTCATCACAACATTCTCTACTGACAGCCACTTTATAAAAAGAGCACTTAATAAGAACTGGAGTTTATTGAGTACAGACAGGGATATCATGAAACATGTAGGCGAATACCCAGTCTGTGTTTATAAAAAGGGCAAGAATTTGAAATGCTTTTTTGAAAACCTAAACACCCCCCAAAAACAGGATATATATATTTAAGTGTGGTAGGTGCAAGTTTTGTCCATATATTTTGCCAGTGACTGAAATTAATATTAATGGGACGAGCTACAAAATTTTGGGTAAATTTTGTTGTAACTCAGAAAAAGTGGTTTATTGTGCTAAGTGTCCCCAATACATGTGTTTCTACATAGGAAAAACTGAATGCATGAGTTGAAACACTGCATTGGGGAACATATGAGGGACATTAGAGATGAATGTGAGTTTAATTCCTTGGCAACACATGTTAAAGAAAACAGTGGAACAATTTTAGATTTATAGTGTTGGGCAGTGTAGCAGTGAACAACAGGGGGGTGCATGGCCACTGCTACTGGAAAGATAATAATTGATATGGCAGTTGCGCTTAAATGCCAAGGTTTGGCCTAGTTTGAATGAGGCTGTTTCTATTTCAACTGTTTTAAAATTAAAAGCCTTGAATAGATGACAAATGATTTTATATACATCTACATATATACAAGTTATTTTTATGTAAATACTTGATTTTATAAGTATTTTACATACATATTTTGCACTAGGTTTTTAGCAGAAAATAATATGCTTTTTTACTTATTTATGTCTATTAGATATGCATTTTAACAGTGTCTATTTAGTATTTATATTTGTTTACATTTTTAAAATGTTTGATATGTTATCTTATACATTACATTTTATACTCAAGTCATTCATTCAGGTATTTTCTCTTAAGCAAGGCTGTACATATGTCATGAACCAGGGGTGTGGTTTAGTTGAGTTTAGAGGTGTGGTTTGTGATGTCACTACAAATGCACTTTAGGTTACAAGATTTAAAAAGCTGTTGGAACATTTTTTATTTGTCTGATGAAGTTCCTAGTTTGTTTCAGGGATGAAAGCGCTAACCTTTTACTGCTGTATAAATAAAGTGGATTTATCGCTTCTTCTTTGTGGAGTCCTTTGGCCTGCATTTGCTTTTCTGTGGATTATTAAAATAGAGAGATGCCAGTTGGAAGCCATGGAAACACTTCCACTGCTATTACTGACAGGCAGTATTACACAGAGCTAAGAAACGTAGCCTGCTTTTGCCTTTTTGTGGATCTTCTGGCTATCATATGATGTTGTTCTCCATTCCTAAATATTGCCAGAATGAGATAAAATCAATCACAGCTAGGTATACTTCCATTGTCAATAACCAGCCTAATACTTTTAAAACTTACTCCTTATCTTATGAATCTGCAAAGCTGTTTAGGGACCTTCATTTCCAACCTGTCTAAACTATTTTTCCTCCTTCCTCATATTCCCCAAATTGCAACTTCTGACTTCATCAAAGTTTCATTTCAGGATTATTTTTACAATAACCCACAAAAATTACAAGATAAATGTGCACATAGTTATACTGACTTAACCTTGGATTTTTTTTCTCGTGTATTGTGCGCTGGTTTACATTGGCTATCTGTTTTCTATTTCTATTTTTACTTTTGTTTTCTGCTGAACCTTGCATCATTGTTGGGACTCAAAGTAAGCCTTTGTTGGTTTAGTTTTCTTTGTGTGCCCCCCTCCCCCCATCCTTCTAAAGAGATGTAGACTTGTTTCCTGGTCGACCAGTGTATGAGTGCTGACAGCAGTGTCAGCTAATTAAGAAGCGCTTTTCCTTATATATTTCTATCCGCCTTTAAACAGACACCCAAAGAGAGGATAAACAGCATATCGTGTTAATGCAACAATGTGCTTTTGTGTGATGATGAGAAACTGCTTTGGATTAAGCTCGTGCAAATTGAAAGTTAGCAGTAAAAACCAAAAGAAGATGGCTGGCAAATTCCTTTTTTATGATTACTTTTATTTTGTTTTAACTCACATCCATTTTGGTACTCATCTGAGGGCTAAACATAAATAATCTTCTAATAATATTGGATATGCTTCTGATCATATTGATAATTTTATTGAACAACAATAATAATGATATTCAGATATTGAGAATTTACCGACTAAAGTTAGTTTGTACGCCCAGGTAAGTCCAATCATAATTCAATAATATTTTATTTAACTAGATCAAAGGCAAAAAGCCCTAGTTTATATCTACTGTATATCTATGTATATCACTATATATATATATATGGTTTACTATTGAAATTCTGAATCAGTTTTGGTCGAGCATTTTAAAATGTCGACCCGAAATGTGGAATTTGAAATTCTGAATAGTAAACTAAAGCAAAAATGAAATACATCGACCTCCATGGTTCGATTTATTCGACATAGCAGGAGGTGGTTTACCGTTGAACTCTACAGTCAATGGTACGTTAATTCTACTATTTTGCAGGGAGGCTATGACCCCAGCACCACCCATGCCCCACATACCCCTGGAAGGGTGGCCTAATGGTTAAGGTGTTTGCCTTATAAACACAAGGTGCAGGGTTTGAGGCTCCCAAGGGATAATTGGCTAGGCTTAAAATGGCTTGCAAGGGCAGTTAGCTTAGTACTTATCTATGAATCTATGAATCTAAACATTAAATATACCAACTCCAAGATTGCACTTCAAAGAGGAAATGGGCTAATTGCCTGTTCCTCACTGAAGTGCGACCTCCCTTCACATTCTCGGTACATCACTTGCCAAAAAAAAGGTTGAGTGCACAATGCAACTAGGTTAAACCTGGTCAACCTATGTTGATTCGATTTCGTGCCTCTTGTACACCGTGATTTCAAACATCAGCCATTTAAGACACGTGTGTGTGTGTGTGTGTGTGTGTGTGTGTGTGTGTGTATAACTTTGACTAAACAAATTATGACAAACTTTGTGATAATTTGAGGGTTGTTTATTGGAATTTTGAGTACAAATAGTAATAGTATTTATGGATACACTACCCTAGGGGATGTTCCTCAGGTTAATGTAACTTTAACTATGGAAGTTAAATCAAAAACTGCAGGAAAAAAGCAGGCATCCTAGATTCTGGTGTCAAAAAGTGATAAACTTATGCTAGAAAAGAGAAGAGATCATCAAAACTCTACAGGAATAACCCTCCTAAGAGGAACAATGTTAAACTGAATAAGATATATCATGAAAGGGAAACATAAGAACAAGCTAACTAATGGCAGTTATAGCAAAAATTGTTCTATTATATTAACTCATTTCAGAAATTAAAGACTGCTATTGTAACACTGGAAGCAGAGAATCAAACGTTACCAAGCTCCAAAGCTATTGTCAATGAGGTTAATAAATATTTTTCTAGAATTTCAGCAGGCATGCACACTTCAGATGTAGTTCTTTTTCTTCCTGTTTCTCATGACAGTCATTTCGTCCTGTATTGTAAAAGAAAGCCCTGTGTAAAATTAAGAGTAATACATCTTTGGGACCTTACAAAATACTTGCAGTTATGTTAATCACTGTTAATAAATCTGATTTGTTATATTTTACATATTATTTTTTAATAACTTACTCAAAGCTAGCGACTTCCTTTTTGTGTGGAAATGATCATGTATGACTCCAGTTTCTAGGAAAGGCAAGGCTACTAACATCAAAATCTCCCGACACTCAGTGTTACTCTGATTGGTCCATTTTAACATGTATCTCCTTTAACTTGGAAAATACAAAATAAGGTATTTTGGGAAATCAAAACTTAAGCAATCTAGACAATTACAAGAATCAACATTAAGTGAAGTTTCTGTTTTTTAAGGATTTGGGACTCTACATAACAAATAATTTATCTTTTATAAATCTTACTGATATTATACTGAATAATGCCTTAACTCATATGGACTTGTTGATTGCCTTTTGGCTTTTCCCGGTTAGGGGTCGCCACAGCGGAACTCCGGTCCGCTAATGATTGGCAGTAGATTTTCACGAACGCCGAGGTGCCAGCTCAACGTCCAACCTTCAACGAAGGCACGCCCATTTACGCATGTCTTTCGAACGCCCACCCAACCGCGGGGAGAACATGCAGACTCCACACAGAAGGCACTTCCTGCACTCCAGCCGAGAATCGAACGGGAGAACCTCTTGCTGTGAGGCAGCAACGTTACCGCTGCAACACCGCAGATGTCCCTTAACTCATATGGACTATATGTTTAAAATTCTTTCCACCAGAAATGAAGAATGCATGATCAGTTTATTTAAGACATACATTAGACCAGTTTCTGAGTATAATAGTTATTTCTGTATTTACATATTAGAGTATTTGAACATGCTTGAGAAAGAACAAAGGACGTTCACAAAAGTAATTAGATCAATTTCACATTTGCACTATGCTGAAAGATAACCATAAAAATATAGGCAATTAGCAGCCCAGAATTAGTGTTAATGTTTTAAAACAGTTTATTAAATAATATATTTAGCACTTTCATACGTAAACTACAGGACTTCATCAGAACTAAAAAGTTTAGTGTTTCTACTATAATACTACCAGGTCAAGTAAGAAATCACCAGTGAATGTCAAGACAATGTTAAAAATGCAAATTACATAAAATCTTAAAGAAACATTTGCTCCAAAAACACAGGAAATATAATATTATAGAATATTAATAATAACAATTAATAATAATAATAATAATATTATAGAATAAAAATACAATACATACACTTATCATTACTCCTATGTGGTGGCATCCATCCAAACCCTGGTCCTTCAACATTAAATTCCACCATCCCAGTTAAACCCCTCAAGCTGTCAGAAATCACTTCACATTACCACCATCAACCTACAAAGCATTTGCAATAAAACCACATGCCTGTATGCCTGGCTAACACAAAATAAAATAGCCATCCTTGCTATTACTGAAACATAGTTAAAGCCACATATTAATGACTCAGAATTTCTCCCACCAAATTATAATGTACTAAGAACAGACAGAATTAATAAAAAAGGAGGTGGCATTGCCCTTCTTTACCCAAATACCTTTCACTTTTCATCTTTTCCTGGCTAAATTCCACAATTTCCACATACTGAGATTCTAGTTTCCTTCCTAAATATTAATGATTTCAAAAATCTTTGTATTATGGTACTTTACATACCCCCTGGCAACAGTATCATAATTCTAGAAGAAATATTAGCCTGGGATTCTCACACCATAAAAAAATGAAACTATAATTCTAGGTGATGTAAATATTAATTGGTCCACTGTTTCCTCAAAAACTGCATCCAACAATATTAACCTGTTTCACTGTACTCAGCTTATTACCACCCCCACCAGTTTCAATAACAAAACTAATGAAGGAACTATTCTTGACTGGGTACTAATCTCTCACCCTTCAAACATCCATTCAGCTGGTACCCCCTCTAACTCTTTAAGTGATCCCCTCCAAGCCTACATAATCCGAGTCATCCCTTCTCTCATAAAACAACATCACTTTAAACAAGTCAGGAATCTTTCTAAATTTGACCCAGTCAATTTTAACAATATCCTCAAAAGTTTAAACTGGAATAATCTTAAAAGCCTCCCCCTGGACGATTCCTTACTATCCTTTAATTCCATTTTCCTAGAAATTATAGATAGCCTGGCACCTATTCGAACCAAAATAATAAGATCTAATCATGCCCCTTGGCTAACTAGAGTCACAAAAGAGATTATGATATCTAGGGAACGCACTTGGAAGTTTTGGCATATGAATAAGAATAATGTAGACTTATTGAAGTACAAACAACTCTGCAATCTATCAAAAAAATGTGTAGCTAAAGACAAGAGAGAGTATTACTTCAACCTGGAAAAGACTCACAAAAATAACCCAAAGCTATTCTGGTCTTCTATTAGTACTCTCCTACATCCAGGTATAAAAACTAATCCCTGCCCCTCTCCTGACAAAGCTTCAGATCAAATAGCAAGCATCTTTAATTCTAACTTCATTGATACTATTGCCAAAATTACAACCACTTTTTCCCAACCACTTCCAACTAACAGCCTCCTAAATAATACTCTGCTCTCTTTGAGCATACAGCCCCAGTCACCTCTCTCTTCTTCAAATAAATCTTATCAAACTACGTCATGGAATCACACCCCATCATCCACTTCTTCTGACCTATCCAAATCCTCTTCCTTGCCTGAATTCAGGCTCTCCACTGTCCCTACTGCAACTATCAAAAACGTCTCATGAAACTGAAGCCCTGCTCAAACGCTGCCGGTGACATACCGGCTGAATTTCTAAAAATTGCTGCTGATGGAATTGCTTATCCCATTAGTATTCTTATAAACATATCTATCCAAGAATCCTATGTCCCCTGCCTGTGGAAAAAGCAATCATACTACCTCTCCATGAAGGTGGGACAGCAACCGATATAACAAGCTTTCACTCTATAGCTACACTATCACCAATCTCAACTCTTAGAAAAATGTGTACACATGCAACTTTTGCAATTCCTTCTCAAGAACCAAATCCTTTCTCCAAATCAGCATGGTTTCAGACCAGGTCATAGTACTTGTACTGCTTTAATATCCTTATTGGACATCGTTAACAATGCCCGTAACTCAGGAGACATTGTTTCTACTTTATTCTTAGACCTGTCAAAAGCCTTTGACACTGTCTCTCACACTTTCCTCCTTTCTCAACTCTCTAACATAGGTCTAACCACTCCTTCTCTCAGCTGGGTTAAGAGAGACCTTACTGACAGAGTGCAAGCTGTAAAATGGAAACACTCTGTATCCCCATACATTCATAACTCAACCGGCGTTCTTCAAGGTTCTATATTAGGCCCTCTACTATTTAATATATTTTTATAAACAACCTTCATCTTTCAATTCACCAAGGGTCATTAGTTCAATATGTAGATGACTCAACAATTATCTGCTCTTCTGGCAATCCAACTCAACTGCAGCAAATAACCCAAACTGCTTTTACTTCTATAGAGACTTGGCTCCACAATAACCACCTCTCTTTAAATCCAAACAAAACTAAGCTTATTATTTTCACCCCAAAGAAAAGCACTCTCATTAATAAATCTCAATTCCACATTCTTTCTCTAAACAGCACAAATATTGAACTGGTTACACATACCAAACTGCTAGGAGTCATAATTGATGAAGGCCTAAAATTTGACCTACATGTACATAACAACATCTGCAAGACCTGCAGAAAACTAGTAGTACTCTATAGGAATAAGCATTTCCTCTCTCTCTCTCTCTCTCCACTAAAAAAATGCTAGTTTCAACTTTCCTACTTCCCTCCTTCCTATATGGTGCAGCTATGCTAGCCAACCTACAATCCTCACTCAAAAACAAACTAGAGACTTGCTATAACAAGATAGCAAAATTTGTTACATCCAATCTCCAGTCCACCCACCACTGCATTCCTCTAAAAATGCTAAATTGGCTGGAGTTTCCCCATCACCTTACCTTACTTCACCTTACTATCACATACAAACTCATCACCAAACCTCAGGATTGTCCTGCTCTACAGTCACTGTTCTGCCATTATAACCCTAATAGGCCCCTTAGATCAGAAAATCAACTTCTTCTCCAAATTCATAAACCTAATGTACCTGCTGGCCAGCATCTTTACTCATGGGTCATAGCTAAAATATGGAATTCCCTTCCTATTAACATTCACACAACTCAGTGCACCTCCTCATTCATATCAGCTCTGTGGGCATATCTCCATTCTAAATGGATCTGTAACTGCTCTATGCCTCCTCCTGCCATAACGTAGACCTAGTTGACCTCTGACCAGCAAAATCAAGGATTAATCTTGCTGTATAGTTCTAATTGTGTTGACTTAGCTCTTCTGAAATTTAAGAATTCAGCTGTATGAGACTCTCATTTATAATGCTTATGAATTTTTCTTCTGCTTTATATTGTTTTCTACTATTAGATTGCACTTTTTTGAAAGTATGACTTGTATTGTACTAGATATTCCTTTGTAATTCCTGAGGAACTTTTCTCCTATTGCCTTATACTGTATTCTGCTTTTGTTTTATATATAGATTTGCTGTTGTATTAGATACTTTATTTGTATTTTCTTTGTGGAGCTTTTCTCATCGGGCCTCCACTGAAAATGGGCTCTGCTCAGCCCAGTGGACTTTCCCATTTAACAAATGCCAATAAATAAATAAATAAATACAATAATAAATTGGCACTGTTTTAAACCCAGGCCTAGATGAAGAGTAACCACTCAGAAACAGGTGCTTTTCTGCAGCAGCATAATTGACAGAGCCAGTTGGTAGCACTGTGTATGTAGTTAGCCATCTTCAACGTAACACAAGTCAAGGTGATGCAAACGTGCTGCACTTCTTTCATTGCAGCTTAAAGAGGGAGATCTGTATGTATGTAAGTGTATGTTGTGAGTGCTATGTGTCTAGAGTAACCAAGCAATCATAAATAGTTTCCATACCCCATCTTCACAATGCTGACATATGATTTATATCAGGCACTCCACATGCATGTCAATCATACCTCTGTCATATGGCCTAAACTGCTGTACTGCTTTCTGCCCCTTACAATGCAAGAAAAACAGGCTGTGATGCTCTGTTCCCTTTCTTCTAAAGCCCTTTTGGACAAGAACTAATGGTGCTGTTGAAATGCTTGTAGATGTTTTCCCAAGGCTGTTGTACATACAGAATCCAATTTCTTTCTCTAAACTGTGTACTACACAGAACTCACCAGTGAAATTAAATGCATATCAGGCTCTTGGTTTGTGTTCCATATATTTCACTCTATTTTACACTGATCATTTACTTGATATGCATTGGATTGTTTATGATCATACAGCTTTCAGTACAGTGCCAAAAATATCCACTGCTGTACACATGGTCTGCATAACAGATGTCAGTTTTAATTCAGGATGATTCTGTAGTAATTAGTTAGCACCTTTTGTATAAAAGCAAGCATATTTTGGCTGTTTTTCTAATGTTAGCCAAAATGTATGCTCTTTTAGTTCTATAATGTTACCTATTTTTTTAACCAACTAGGTCCACCGGACACACAGTGATCGAGGTGCAATGTCTGGTTAAGTGACTTGATCAAGGTCACACAGTAAGCAAATGAGGGTTGAAGGAATCAAACCTTGTACCACTGGAACCTCAGGTCACAGCCTTTACCATCTGCATCAATTGCCAGCCAAATGCATCTTTGATGGACTGAAATGTGATTATGGCCAGACTAACTTGTACAGGAGTTTAAGAACTCTCATACCTTCTGCAGTGAAGGTATAGAATCAGCTAGTCAAGAAAGAAAAAGGACTCTTCATTTCAGGAAGACAAAAAATTGTTTATGAAGTAAATATATTAAAGCTCTTGACAAAGTAGAATTACCAGTTAGGAAAATGATAAGGTGACCATCACTCTCAACTGTCCAGATTTTTGCAGAAAGTTCACATTTTTGCCCAGTGGCGGCTGGTGACTTCAAATCAAAGGGGAGCTGCAGGAGACAGCTGAATGGGTGGGGGTCAATGGGAGGGGGTGTGGTCAACCGAAAAGGGGAGGAGCTATGATCAAAACTACAACAACTAACTAAATACACTGCCCTGGGTGCCAAACCGTCATTATGAGAGTCCAATCAAGACAAAATGAAGTGTAGAAGAATAAAAATATTTCAATGCATTGGCTGCATGACAGCTTACTTACTATCTAGATGGAAACAAAAAGGTTGTGAGGCATGAAAAACTAAATTACTTTTTAAATACATTAATGGAATGCCAGTCAAAATCAAGTAGCACTCAACTCAAACCACTTCTTGCACTGCAGTTCTAATTATAATTTATATTCAGCTTTATTAAAGTACCAAGTAACATGCCAAAAGTAGAAATGCCTGATGCCCCCACTTGTAAAAATGTTTCTTATCCAAAATAAGACCTGCTGCCTGCCAACTATCTACTTGTTTCATGGGGAAAACATGATCAAAGTAAAAAATGAAAAGCAAACAAGAAATAAGCTCAAGATACATTGCTTAAAAGGATTACTGTACAGGTTATGGACCACACGATTGGCATTCTGTTTAGTTTACAGGTAAAGCCTGCAGAGATGACTGGAAGTCTCCAAGTGTAATGAGCTTCTTAAAATAATGTAGCTGTCCTTTATTACAAATACTGTCATATGCATTTCAATACCCAAGGCTTATACATTATCTAGTTAAGTATTCTCTACATGGCAACAACAGAAAGACTTTCAATGTTGGCAATTCTTTAACAGTATGCTTATTAAAGCTTACTTGCATCTTACGATCTCAGCCAAGCTTACCTGATGGTCATTAAAGTATTGCTATTTAAACACAGAGCAACAGGCACTTTGAGTAATAAGCATAAATCAACAGTACAAAAATATGACAGAAACCAGATAATTCTTCAAAAATCAAGGACAGATGAAAAGCCACTCTAGTACTTGTGTCTACCTTGGATGGGGGGTATACTCTGCACATTTACACTGCATAACTACTCCTTGCCTTGCTTTGACACATCCAGAGTCACTACATGGGGGAGTGGAGTGCAAGAAGTATGTCACAATTTGAAATGTCTCTGGCTGACTGTGATGGTCCTGACACATTTGTCATACCTCTCAACCTCGGAGCAAGAAATCTGGACAAAGCCATACAAAGAAGTGGGACAAAGGCCCAAAAATAAGGAAAATTTTTAAATATTGCTCTTATAAACTTAGAAAGATAATAGAATAGGTCTTGCATTAGTATGAATTTTCTGAATGGTATGAAATCTGAAACTCAAATGTCTGTCATTATTTTCTAACTTCAGTCTTTAATGATTTGTCACTAATTTGCTAAAGAAAAAACACAATTTTGCCAAAAAAAACCACAATTGTATGAAAAATGGACCAAAAATGTGATGTAAAAATATAAAATAGCCACACAATACAGCTGGGAACCTGTCAAAGAAGGGACACTTTAATATTAGTACTGCTAACTTTAGCAGTTAACAAAATAAAAGAATCTACATGCATTTCTGAAATAAAAGTAATCTATAACTCTGATTATTACAGTTATTTCTTAATTGTAAACCCTCCATGTTTTCTTCCAAAATTACTATTTTGCGGAGGGATTATTAGGAAGAAGAGCAACATTTTGAGCCAAAATCAGGGACCGTTGAGAGGTTTGGCTATGCCAAATTCTATAAAGCAATTTATTTGCATGTACCTCTCAACCTGTTAATGCAATAAATCTGGACAAGGCCAAATATATTGGGGTAACATATAAACAGTACTAAAACTTGCTCTTGTATAAACTGAGATAGTTGATAGAACAGGTCTTACTTTGAACAGGTCTTACTTTAGCATGCATTTTTCTGAAGGTTATGAAGTCTGAAACTCAGTGTGTCATTATTTAGTGACTTAATTCCTAAATGATTTGCCAGAAAACCACAAATTGTATGAGGAACAAACCAAAAATAAGAAGCAAAAATCTATTCATTCTTTGAAAATCTGGACAGTTGGGAGGTATAGTTCAGCTGGGGCTGTCTTTAAGTTTGCCACCCTTCCCCCTCACAAAATCATGGTCGAATGGAGCCTCCCCCTGCAGCCATTCCAATGATCCATTACTTGGCTATTTCACTCCATTTACCATAAACACTAATGTGCATACTGATTTACTTCTATGATGATTTGGACTTCATTTGAAAGTTTTAATTTTGCATTTTACAGCACAAACACTAAGACATATGCTAAACAAACTTAGCATTAAACCTTCTCTGCCCTTGAAACTCACATTCATCGAAACAGCATTGAAACCCACATTCAAAGAAAATACTATTTACTAGTGGCAGGATTGCCCAATTCAGAACATCTTTCCAGTAAACAATGAAACAAAATGCATGCACCCATAATGACAAAACTGCCCAGTTCAGAACCTTTCCATCATAAAAGTCTACTCAAACTTCTACAGTCCTCCATTATCAGTAAATATGCAAAATTCTACAGTCCACCATTATCAGTAAATATGCACAATTCTACAGCCCACCATTATCAGTAAATATGCACACTCTCTGAAGAAGTAAAAAAGTCATCTAAATAATTCCTCATTAAATAAATCTGTAACTAATGAAGAGGTTGCTGCTAGCAAACATCTTTATATTTCATGGTTTCATCGAAAAATAAAGTGTCAGATGCACCTGAGGAATAAATTGCCTATATTACATTAAAAATGATAAGCTAGTAATTGTAGAAAAAAATTATGTAGCACTAGCAACAAAAGAAACAGAACAAACCCAGACCAGACGCTCGAGCTTTGCAAAAAGTTTGCAAGCTCGGGCCCGTCTGGTCTGTGGTTTGATAAGCTAGTAATATTGCAATAGGAAATGGATAGCAAACCGATAACAGGCTCATAGTTAATATCTTAACTTTTTCAGTACGGCAGCATTCACCCCTTGTGGGAGTAGAACCAACAACCTTCTGCATCAAAAGCAAGTACACAACCTGTTGTGCTATTAACAGTGCAAGCTGACTTAGCATAAGCAGCACTAAACTTCTCTTCCCCTGCAGCTCTCAGCTCCTTGTAAAATCTACTCAATACTCAACTGCATCTCAACTTCGCAACACAAGAAATCTGGAAAAAGCTAAATTTATTGGGGGAGGGGGTCAAAAGCCCAAAAACCAGGGACACATTAAACATTGTTTGTATAATCTTGGAAAGTTGCTAGAATAAAATGCTGTGTTACCACCATAAATTTTACTGCCAGGGTCCCTGTGCAAAAGAGTCAGAGCAACATACCACTATGCCAAATCAGCTGCTTTGTGAAAGAAAAATGCTGTGCTACCACCATACATTTTACTACCAATGTCCCTGTGCAAAACAGTCAGAGCAACATACCACTATGCCAAATCACCTGCTTTGTGAAAGAAAAATACTGTGTTACCACCATACATTTTACTGCCAAGGTCCCTGTGCAAAACAGTCAGAGCAACATACCACTACGCCAAATCAGCTGCTTTGTGAAAGAGCGGAAGACTGAATCTTAAATGGCTATCATTTAATAAATTCAGTTCTCACCATAGCTGTCAACCTCTTAGCACAAAACACATGGACAAACTCAGTAATGAGGGAATACAGCCCTCAAACATATTCAGTGAATTCAGTTCTTGCCATAGCTGTCAACCGTAGCACAAAAAACCTGGACAAAGCCAATAATGGGGTAATACAGTCCCAAAAATAAGGACAAATTTAAAATGCTCATCTTATAAACTTAGAAAATTACTAGAATAAAAGGTTGTGTTACTATGTATTTTCTGAAGAGTATGAAGTCTGAAATTCAAATGCCTGTCAATTTTACTTCTGACGGAACAAAAACAATTTTCAGCAAAGGCCCAGGGAGAAGTACTGCAGACACATGTCTTTGTAAAATGGCAGGACACCAGAACAAATCCACACAAACACAGGGATGAGAATGGGATTCCTTCTCTTTATTTACAAAGGAACATAATAAAGAGTATACTTACTTTAGTTCTGCACCTTCACTCTGTTCTTCTTCTAACTTCTTTTCTTTCTTCTTCTAACTTCTTTTCTTTCTTCAGTTCTTCTTCTTATGTTCTTCCTTCAGGCTTCACTGCTTCAGCACAGGCTGCACAGCACAGCTGACAAAATATGTAGCGCCCAAAAAAAATTTAAATCCACAATGGCAAATAAATAATCGTTCCTTCCCATGTGACTGGCTCAGACAGTCACAGTCACGAATCAATACACAAGCTAACTGACTATCTGATTGATTCTCGCTCTTTTCCCAGCACATAAAGCCCGGGAAGAGAGCGACAACCAATCAGCAGCATTTAGACCAGCAAGCACGTCATGACGTGCCTGCGGACGTCGCAGTCCAAGCCCCTTCCAATTCTTGGTGATTTGGAACCGCATTGACTTCTGGGCATCACAATGATGCCTTAACTACTCCACCGGGCTGCAAATAAAAACAAAAAAAAAATCTATTTAAAACCGCTGCAACCCGAGGCAGTTAAAGTGCGCATGCGCGTACTTGCAAGTCACGGACTCGGAGAGATGCATTTAACCAAAAAAATACATCTGCTAGTACTGTCACACAAAAAAAGGTACTTTTTTTTTTACATTTTCTTTGTTTTTAGATGAGGGGGCTGCAGTCCGGCAGGCCGATGCCACGAGCCGCCCCTGTTTTTGCCTCATATGCTTGCTCTGTTCCTCATAAAATTTGTGGTTTTCTGGCAAATACTTAGGATTGAAGTCACTAAATAATGACAGACTTCATATTTTTCAGAAAATGCATGCTAACACACATCCTGAATTTAGCAACTTTCAAAGTTCATAAGGGCAATATTTAAAATCTGTCCCTATTTTTGGGCCTTTGTTCCCCCATCATTTTTGGCTTTGTCCAGATTTCTTGCACTAAGAGGTTGAGAGGTATGAAGGCTACTAAAGAAAGATTTGTTTTCATTAAGGGATATACCTTTGTATAAATAATTATACTTGGTTAGTTGTCAGTAATAACTTGTAATAGCTACAAAAGCTTCTATGTTATCTTTGCAAGAATCAATCAGTTTGAAAGCATTGAGACCCTTTATTCAGCTCTGATTTTCTTGTGTGATGCTGCATGTAAATGGTTAGCTCTTTATATTCTTAATTTGATAAATGCAGTTATCTAAAGGAGCATCAGGTTAACGAGCAACTTTTTTATGCAGTAAAGAACCTGAGCCCTTTTATGTTTAATAACAGTACTTTCCTAACACGATGAATGAGGGCAAGTAGAATAAAATAGGTTAATGCTGGCCCTAATGGTTCTGGCTGGAACATGATTATGATAAATATACATTTGTACAAGGCTTGCTATTATAACGTACTTTATAATCTTCCTGAGTGCGAGCTATACAAGGAAAGGAAAAGCATGAAGGAACAAAGTAAAATAATTTAATAAGTACGTCATTAGACTGTCTTATGTACCTATTGAAATAAATTAATAAAATAAGAATAAATACCAGACATTTCATAAGGTAGACTCTAGGTAGAGGGCATACATTTTCAGTTGATTTATATTTTTATATCAGACCTGAGTATCATAATGGCTTTAACATATGGAGCCTAACTGAAATTGAAAAAAAAAATGTTAGTTATACAGAAATGTAGATAATTTGTTTGAATAACTTGATAAAAATAAAGGTAGATAATGCATATGGATACATTTGTTGTGTGGAAAAAGGGAGAGTAAAGAACGTGCAATGGTGGAGGTAAATACATTCCAATATACTAGTGGCAGTATTTGGCATGTAATTAGAAAATGAGGCTCACAGTATAGAGCCCAGTTAAATCTCTTTGGAGACAAATCTTTCACATCAAAATGACTTACACATGATGAAAGGAACCACACATCAAATGTAGTATGAGGAGGCTTTCTTGTGTTTTTTCCCCAAAGATCAGGTAAATAGTATAAAATAATGCAAAGTTGATTAGTTTAGATTTTATTATAAGCAGTGTTTTACAGTAACTAAAAACAATGTCTGCGTGCCATTTAGTTGTGCATTAATGAAACACCACAGACGTTTTGAAAATAAAAATCAAGAGATTTGATAGGCTGCACATTTCTTTCTTGATCCTTGTAGCAGAAGATCAGTTCTGCAAGAAGTAACTCCTAAAATGTTCTAACTGCTGTAAGGTATAATTGTTTTGATGTAGACTGATTGCTGAATGATTCCCTCAGCTGAGTCCTAAGATGAGAGGGAGACTAGTGTGCCATTAAGAAAGGTCAAGTAGTCAGGAGTCACTGTTAAAAGTTACATCCTGGAGTATCCAGCCTGTTAACAGACACGTAAGGCCTAGTAAAGACTCCTGACTGCGGCATCGAATGAATCACAGGTTAATGATTGTTGGGTGATACTATATATACAAATTTCCTCAAATTTGTAAAACGTGGCATATACATTCAACTGTATGTATGTAATGCAAGCGTACATGCGAAAGCGTTCTCTAATCATTATACATTATTACATACATATCATTAAAATGCACTTGACTTCAGCTTTAGTCTATAGAATTGAATATTGTATTTCCATGTTAGTTCTATATCCTTGTAAGTAATATTTACATATATAATAACATACTGTTTCCTAGTTAATTGTTCTACTATTTATGGAATTAGTATATTGTTTAAATTCATGTAATCTGTAGCAAAAGGCACATACAGTGGAATGCTCATTAATGATATGTTGAAAAAACATGAATGACTGTTACACTTAAAGGTCGATGGTTATTTTAGGCTGAATGAATTAAGGCAAAACATTGACCAATAAATCCAGTTAAAGATTTAGTAAATATTGAAAAGCTTTCATATTTTAGATATCCTAAATTTCCCCTATTCTTACATTTCTTAGTTGCTGGCAATAATGTGGAACAGGTTTCAACCTGCCAATCCCTTTTCACTTACTGCAGACCCATCTATATGCTTCAGTTCAAAGGTAATATTTTTACTGTAGTGGAAAATGCAGTCTGGAGCAACAGAAATATGTGACAGGTTGCAGAAGACATACACCTTGACAGAACAAAGCACTGAGAAATTTCCTGATGATGGACTGGGGAGATGGTTAGGGGTGCTGAGGAACTGGTTTAGTTAAAAGATTTGTGGACAGTTGTGCTCTTGAGAGAAAACAGCTGTGAGGAGAATGATTTTTTTGGTTGCCTTCTTTACAGAAAGCCTCTGTGCTCTGGTTCATCATATTATAAAATATAATTTCTATTTTCTGAATTATGTTGGTTTAAAAACATGGTATTACTTTTAATTAAGAATTTTGTGGTTCTGGTTTAGTTATATTGTGTGACATTCATCAGCTGCATTTTCCAGGATGCTCTGAGGAAAATTATTTTCAAAATTTCAAATTAGTAGCCTGTGTTCATCTATATGTTGTGTAGATGGTTGGAGAGAGTGCATATGAGCTTAGAGGAGAATGATATAGTTAGACAATCTGTCTTTTCCTAGAAATTACATTACCTCTAAAAGACGTCATCTGTGTTCATGTGTCAGCTGAGGGAACATTGCAAGACAAGGATATTTTTCTTAAAACTAATAAGAGCTTTTCCACAGACATGAAGCTTATGTCTCTCTTCAGTCATTGTTACAGTTGTCTCAATTGAATAAGATGTGGATCAGAATGTTTCATTCTGAACTAAATTGTGTCATATTGACAAAATGTTACCTATAATGATCAAATATTTTTGTTAATGTTAAAAGTAAAAACTGCATGAATTACAACACAATTTGATAAATGGATTGTAGGTTCTCAGAGTTTCTTTTTTTAAATGGCCAAATTTCTAGAAACAAAAGCCTTATTTTGATTTTATGTTTAGGATTAAGGCATGAAGTTCAGGTTAGGTTTATGGACAGGTTGACTGGGTGGTGGGAGGACTTGGCAGTCAGCAGGACTGGGCTAGTGGGAGTTAGGACACGACATTTAAAGTTAATCATTGTCAGCAAGTATGCTGCAAGCTAACAGCACACGAGCACTTGTAGTAGACCCATATGCATGTCTGTATGTCTTTTGGCATTATATTATCTAATCCTATGTCCTTTATTTTTTGTCATTTATAATTAACAAAACAATACCCGCGGTGGTGGTGCTGCGGTAGCGTTGTCACCTCACAGTAAAACGCTGTCCGGTTCGATTCTCAGCTAGAGTGTCTTCTGCATGGAGACATGCGTGAATGGGCGTACCTTCGTTAATGGTTGTGCATCATGCCTGGCAAGCCGGCATGTAAAAATCAACTGCCAATTATTAGCGGACCAGAGTTCCGCTCTGGCGACCCCTAACCGGGAAAACCAAAAGACACAAACAAATAATTAACAAAACACTGATTCTTCTCTCCTTTTATATATTTTGATTTCACATTCTGTTGCATATATAGTAATTCAGGTATAACTTGAATGTATTTGTGTGTACTTCTTTCATGTATGATTACATCGGTTTATTCATTTTCATTCAGTACACTGATACTTAGCTGTTTTTATCATTGCCAATTCCTTTCTTGAAACCTCATACTGTGTTTTGGAACACCTTTAGCAAGTCATCCTGAAAAAAAAAACAAATGCTCTGATGTTGTCTACCCGGTCATCATAATGTAATAAATATGTATAACTAGTTTTTTATCTACTGAAAATGTTCACGCTTTCACAGTTCTGTTAAAAGTTATGACATTCAGTATTGAGAAACAAGATTAAAGTCCAGGTAAACATTCAAAATAGACAAGTACCAAAACAGCAAACAGCTTCACTGCTTAGTGCTTTGAGAGAAGCATTTGCTTTATTAGGAGGCCAGTTAATTAGTATCTAGGGTACACTTGTTCTGACCTGCAAAATAATGACTATAGGAACAAAATCATATTCCACAAAGGGTAATGTTGCTGCATGAACAAAGCCACTGCTGGTAGGAAAATAACTGCTGTTCCTAATAACTGCCTAATTCAGTGTGCTGTATCAAAATACAAGCTCTAACGCATAAACAAAAAGACAGTGAAATCAACAAATTTCATTAAAAGAAAAAGAGAAACAGTTCTATCATAGAAAGGATGTTTGGACTTCTATTTTGTGTCTTCATAAAGAACTATGCAGTTTGTGACTGAACTGATTAGCTTGTAGAATGTTTCTGATATTGACCTTAAAGATTCAGGGTGGAAAATAAGTTCATAGCTTCATAGGTAAGTACTATGATAGCTGCCATTGTGGGCCATTTTAAGCCTAGCCAGTTTCCCTATTTGTGCTCTAATTAACATAGCCCATTTGGTTAGAGATTGGCTTTACCCATCCCATGGTCAATAATTACATATTTCCCCTAATGAGAATAACTGGGATCATACTACAGATAATTTGAGGTAGCCCATGCATAGGATAAAACATTTAGGAGCTGCCTCTGTCCATTAGTAGTACAGGGGGCACTCCTAGGGTAAATGTTCTGTTTTCCATCCATAGATCCAAGTTTTTCTTTAATGTGGACATGGATGAACTTTGTTTTGTGTGGATAGGGAGTCTGTCCAGAGCAGTGGTATCCTTTAAGAGATATACCTGTCTCTACTGACCATTCTGTTGATGTTGCAGAAGAGGTTGAGATCTAGTATTTCTGATGCCATTTGACTTGCTGATGTGCAGTAAATCCATCAGGACTAAGTTGGAGGATGCCTTGTGTCCCAGACACAGGTCATCTCTTTGCAGTCTGTATGATACTGCGTATAGTGACAGGACTTTTTAAGTCAGTCCATGTAGGACATGTTGTTTAGGCCTTGTATCCTTTTAGTAAGCTATCTCTTTGGGTGTTCTAGTTGTTGCATGTCTGGACAGATACATGCTAAAGGGGGCACTATAGTCAATGATTGGTGTAATGAGGGCTGATTTAATAGAGTCAATGACGTTCCTAGATTTAGACACAATCCCTTTGTTTATAAGATGTGCAATACAAAAAGGATTTTCCTACAACAATGGACACATGTTGGTCAAAAGTTAGGTCACTGTTCACATAAATTCCCAAATCCTGAACAACTGGATCATCTCTTAGGGGTGTATGCCTAAGTGAGGAATTTTGTCAAAAGCTTTGGCCAGATTGAGGTATGTGGTGTGTACAGTTTTGACTTCATCTATTGCTTTGGTGACTTTAAAAAATAAAAATCCACAAATCCACCAGATTCAGTAAGCATGACCTGCTCTTGACAAATCCAAACTGAGACGGGTCCAGTGTTTTTATGTTCCCTGTGTCCTGATTGATTAATTCCATGATAAGTCTTTCCATGGCTTTGCATATGAGGCTGGTCAGACTTATGGGTCTGTAATTGCCTGGGTCTGTGGAAGGTCATCCCTTATGCAGGGGATTGACTGTAACTATTCTTAATTCGCTTGGTACAAAATCTCTATGGAGGCTGCTACTGAACAGTGTTGTTAGGGGGTCTGGCTAAATCAAGCTTAATGCTATTTAAGATGCAAACCTTGAATGACATTGAGTATTCATCATTCCCATTACCTGCAGCTACAAATAAATGCACAGTTGCTTTAATGCCAGCCATAGTATGTTATGTCTTATTGCTTACTGTCTACCTAAAAGAGTGTCAGTGTATGTATTTTGTATCAGATTCCAAATAATATTAGCAGTACATGTGTTTTTCACATTATAGTCCATATTTTAAAAAATCTGTATATGTAGGTGGTCACATAAGGACTACACCATCAGACTGGGATTAGTAAGAAAGGACCAGAGCCAGTGTATCCAAGGTGCCTGTGGAGCCTGGGGGGGGGGGGGGGGGGGATGCTAACATTTACAAACAAAGTAAACTGTTTCTTTCCTTTACAGGCATGAACCAAAAACACCACAAAGAGCAAAACCAAAACTCCAAACCAAAGAAACATGTGACAGAAGGCTGTCTGGTTAATTTGTTTTATTCCAAGGATGATAAAAACACCATTTTAAACCAAGAACGTTTGTAAAAATAAATCTTATTGAAAATTCATTGAGCGCTTTTGTCTTTGTTGATGGGGCTTCATCAGAATAACTGCTTACACCATCCCTGTCCTTATATAACCTTATCTCCACCCATCTCGTTAACTTAAACTTAAAGTGACAAACACCTGAAAACCCACTCAGGTACATGCAGTTTGTGTTGAATAAGCATTTTGACTTCAAAAACTTTAGAAACTGCAGTTATAAAACCAAAACTGTTATTGTTTTAAATATTAATCTTTTTTTAAAAATTACCAGAACCCCTGGATGTTGCACACTAAATAACAAAGCATGTCTATGAACGTGATTCTTGAACATATTTTACAAAATTTTACAAAGTTGCCTTACATCTTAAGATGCTGCTGATAGAAACCATCTCATTTAAACCATATTTACAGTGACATTGGTCTTTAATTGCCATTTCAGTTCTTTTACCTCAAGTCATTCCTTTATGATCCCCCTTTTTCATCTGTGAATACATTATCTATTACATAAAATTTAAAATTTAAATATATCTCCATTGTTGTTTTTAATATGTTTAAAACGGGAGTTCCTTTCATCCCCGTTTTAATATCATTAAAATGCTGATAAATTCTGGCTTTTAAAACCTTTTCAGTTTTAACTATAAAAAACTGGGGCAGCCTGTGCACTGGGTGACATAAACTACTCATTTACTTAAACAGTGGTATTTATGTGTGATGAGCACCTCACCGTATCCCTCAGTAAAGAATATACTATGTTCCGAAATCCTGTGACATTGGTTGCAATGTCCACAGGCTCTCATACATGAGGAGATGCAAACTTCCTTGTACCTCTCAAGAAGGTTCTTAAAACATACGTCCTTCTTGTACACGACCCTTGGTGCTTCTCCTATCTGCTGAATTTATTTATTATTTATTATTTATTTTATTTTCCATGTGTTTACCGGGAAAGTCTGACTGGGATAAGACCCATTTTCAGCGGAGGCTCAGGGAGAAAAGCCCCACATACAGAGATTGTATAAAACCTATACAAAAAAATTATACAAAACTTATACAAGAAATTATACAAAAAAATACAAGACTTACAGTACACCAGAAATTACATTCTGTGCTATTATAGCTGACATTTATATTATACAGTCATCTGATATAATTCCTTATTGTAGTGTAGACATTGTAGTTTCTCAAAGTAAGCTGAGGAAGGGTTTGTAGGGGAGAAACTGGATAGAATTCATTCACTGTCAATAGAAAAAATGCCCCAGTTTGGACCAGGGCCAGTGAGTCCAAGGTGGGTGTGGAGCCGGGAGGGGGGGAGGGGTTGACGTTTACAAACAAAGTAAAGTGTTTCTCTTCCTTACAGGCGTATACTGTATAACCACGCATTACTTGTTGCAAAATTAGTTAATGGGCACATGTGGTCTTGTTGTGCATGGTATGTGTGTCTGTGTGTGCATGTATTTGTGTGTTTTTGTGGCCTGGTGGGTACTGGGGTGATGTAGTTGATGTAAACAAATCATGAAAAACAAAATGCTCTGTCTTTTGTAATTATGTGGATTTCTTTAGACATCTCCACGTAATAATTTTACTCTGATATTTTAAGTAAAGTTTTAGTTCAGAGAAGTAGATGCATAAACAAAAGTGCATATTTGACAAAGCTAACTACTGAATGTTAATTCAGAACTGGTTTATAAAATGGCCCATCTATTGCTATTATGCTTTGAGATGAGTATACAGTTTAGAACTTGGGAGGTATAGAAGTTGTCACTTAAAACAGTGACACCTATGACAAACATGATGACCTTTTAACATAGCCAGTATAGTATCTGCTTTGTACTACATATCTGCTAATGCAATATACACTGGCCCTTTTGATGTCATGGTTATGTCATGGTGTGTTGACAACTTCAGTGGGATGTAAAAGCCAAATTGTAGTCAGAAAAGACAGATCAGGAAGAGAGTGAGGTTTTGTCATGATTTATATGATCAAAAATGTAAGAGAGAGATATGAGGAGTTACTTAAGGAGACGGTACATAGCTAATGCCATTCACATCTGAATAACAAACTAGAAAATGTATACTTAATGTCACAAATTACAGCCTTCCAGTATAAAAAAATTAAAGCATTGCTACATATAATAAGTTAGATTGGTGAAAATGATTGGAGTTACTGGTTAAGAGGATATATGAGGAAAGTTTTTTTGTCAGTTTTAATGATTTTGTTGGGGGAGGGTGGCTTTTACTCAGTCCTCCTGTGATTGGGCATTTCTCATGTAGCATTTTGCAGAATGCAGGCTTGATTACTGAAGATGTCAAAGTGGTAAAGCAAGTAAGAGCCACTAATGATAATGTAGACCAGAGGTCGGTGTTACTCAGGGACAACAGTGAATCAAACCTCCACAGAATATCATGTTTTAGTCTTTTTCCCCCTCATGTTTGCCACCCATCAAGCACTCTATCATTGGTGTTGAGCTCTTTGAGATCTTATTGAAGAGGCTGTTATCCAGGCAACTGTGAAGAGAGGTTGTTCCCAGTCCTGTCCATGTGTTTTCTCATTTTCTCTATCGCCAGGCCTGTCGTTGTCCCAGTAGTTAAAATCTGTCATGTGGTACATAAAAGTTCTAGAAAAATCAATTGCACTGTAGGCTTTGTAGAGGTTAGGCAACCTTGCCTGCTTCTATGTGTTATTTATTCATGCGTTCATAGGTTCATAGGAGATTACTAGGCAAACAGCCCAGAATCCTAACAAGCCTAAGCATATTTAACCTGAATTTCCCAATTTTCAATAGCTATGTGAACAAAGTTCACAGAGGTATGAGCCTATGCTATAGTATCTAATACCGACTGCCTCTGTCCATGAGGGACATGGATGTCACCACAGGAGTAAATTTACAATTACCCATCCATTGTTCTAGGTTGCACTTGAAAAGGATCAGGGAAGGGCTTTACTTCACATGAATGGGAAGCTTATTCCAGTGAAGGGGTAGTTTCTAAGAGCTGTATCTATCTTTCCAATATGATTTATTTATGTCAGAGGCAAGGTTAAGATCCCTGGAATGAATGACCCTCATTCAGTTTGATTTATGCATGTGTAATATTTCCATCAGGGTCAGAATGGAGAGTGCCCTGTAGGTCAGGCACAAATCACCCCTTACTAGTCTGTAGGAGACAGAGTACAGTGACAGGGCTTTCAGTCTTTCCACGTAGGATATGTTTTCTATACCTTGTATTTTTCTGGTGAGAAACCTCTGGGGTCGCTCAATTGTTGCAGATGTCTGGTGAGGTACATGCAAAAGGGTGCAATGTATGCAATTATTGGGTCTGATGAGGGCCAAGTACAATGTTCTTTGATCTGGATGCCACGCACTTACTTTCCTATGTGACCACATGGTGGTCGAAGTTTAGATTACTATCAACCTGAGTGTATATATATATATATATATATATATATATATATATATATATATATAGACATATACATATATTATGTAATACACACACACACACACACACACACACACACACACACACACACACACATATATATATATATATATATATATATATATATATGTATGCTTATGAAAGCAGTTCAGTTTGTCAACATTATTTACAGGGTTAGGATTAGAATAACGGCTAGGTAAGGGGATAGGCTTAGTTGTGTACATGTGTATTTTTTGCATCTATATTATAACAGTGAATGCTTAAAACGTCGAACACATCTTTATCAACATATTTTAAGTGAACGCTCTTATAAGCAAAAGCTAACAAAGTTGAAACCGACATGCTCAAAATATTTTAGTTGTCCAACACAAATCCCCCACTGCCACATTGAACATGAGCTGCAAACACAGTAAATTTCACTTGTAACAAACACCCTAAATATACGCTACAGTCCTTCCTGTTTGTAAAGTAAATGAAGTAACCTTACCAATTGCCAACAGTAAATCTCCAAAATTACACTTGACCAAAATGGCACTTTCCCAAAACACAAACCAGTTAACACACATACACTAATTTTTCTCTACTTTTTGCAGGGGGGCTGCCCCCCTTGCACCCTCCATGTGGGGGCTGCACCCTCCACACCCCCTGCTAATTATATATACCAACTCCGAGATCGCACTAAAATTAAGATAAACATGCATAATTCATAACGTTCCCATCTTTACGTCACTGCTACATTTGCGTGTGTTGGCCAACTATGACATTTCGAACTTAACATTTTAGATCTTTAGAGCTTTCGCTTATAAGACCGTTTGCTTAAAGCATGTCGACAATCTGGAAGTCGACATTTTAAGTGTTCATTCTTATAATATAGACCCTATTTTTGATGTGCAGTGTGTGTGTGAGTGGTACTGTAAGGGATAGGCTTTTTTGGGAGGTAAGGTGCATAGTTAGGGTGAGGGACAGGTGTAAAATTAAAGATAGCACACATGAGTAGGGTGATGTGGGGGTGGGGTGTGAAGCTCTCTGCCTATCCTTTCTTGTGTGCCAAACCTAACCCTATCACTAGTCCTGCTCATAAGCCAACATTGCACTTTATCTTCTGACTTTTCCCTAACAGCAGCTATTCAGATAAAGTATGTCTGGTGGTAGTGTTAGGTGACAGCAGCTATTCAGATAAAGTATGTCTGGTGGTAGTGTTAGGTGACAGCAGCTATTCAGATAAAGTATGTCTGGTGGTAGTGTTAGGTGACAGCAGCTATTCAGATAAAGTATGTCTGGTGGTAGTGTTAGGTGACAGCAGCTATTCAGATAAAGTATGTCTGGTGGTAGTGTTAGGTGACAGCAGCTATTCAGATAAAGTATGTCTGGTGGTAGTGTTAGGTGACAGCAGCTATTCAGATAAAGTATGTCTGGTGGTAGTGTTAGGTGACAGCAGCTATTCAGATAAAGTATGTCTGGTGGTAGTGTTAGGTGACAGCAGCTATTCAGATAAAGTATGTCTGGTGGTAGTGTTAGGTGACAGCAGCTATTCAGATAAAGTATGTCTGGTGGTAGTGTTAGGTGACAGCAGCTATTCAGATAAAGTATGTCTGGTGGTAGTGTTAGGTGACAGCAGCTATTCAGATAAAGTATGTCTGGTGGTAGTGTTAGGTGACAGCAGCTATTCAGATAAAGTATGTCTGGTGGTAGTGTTAGGTGACAGCAGCTATTCAGATAAAGTATGTCTGGTGGTAGTGTTAGGTGACAGCAGCTATTCAGATAAAGTATGTCTGGTGGTAGTGTTAGGTGACAGCAGCTATTCAGATAAAGTATGTCTGGTGGTAGTGTTAGGTGACAGCAGCTATTCAGATAAAGTATGTCTGGTGGTAGTGTTAGGTGACAGCAGCTATTCAGATAAAGTATGTCTGGTGGTAGTGTTAGGTGACAGCAGCTATTCAGATAAAGTATGTCTGGTGGTAGTGTTAGGTGACAGCAGCTATTCAGATAAAGTATGTCTGGTGGTAGTGTTAGGTGACAGCAGCTATTCAGATAAAGTATGTCTGGTGGTAGTGTTAGGTGACAGCAGCTATTCAGATAAAGTATGTCTGGTGGTAGTGTTAGGTGACAGCAGCTATTCAGATAAAGTATGTCTGGTGGTAGTGTTAGGTGACAGCAGCTATTCAGATAAAGTATGTCTGGTGGTAGTGTTAGGTGACAGCAGCTATTCAGATAAAGTATGTCTGGTGGTAGTGTTAGGTGACAGCAGCTATTCAGATAAAGTATGTCTGGTGGTAGTGTTAGGTGACAGCAGCTATTCAGATAAAGTATGTCTGGTGGTAGTGTTAGGTGACAGCAGCTATTCAGATAAAGTATGTCTGGTGGTAGTGTTAGGTGACAGCAGCTATTCAGATAAAGTATGTCTGGTGGTAGTGTTAGGTGACAGCAGCTATTCAGATAAAGTATGTCTGGTGGTAGTGTTAGGTGACAGCAGCTATTCAGATAAAGTATGTCTGGTGGTAGTGTTAGGTGACAGCAGCTATTCAGATAAAGTATGTCTGGTGGTAGTGTTAGGTGACAGCAGCTATTCAGATAAAGTATGTCTGGTGGTAGTGTTAGGTGACAGCAGCTATTCAGATAAAGTATGTCTGGTGGTAGTGTTAGGTGACAGCAGCTATTCAGATAAAGTATGTCTGGTGGTAGTGTTAGGTGACAGCAGCTATTCAGATAAAGTATGTCTGGTGGTAGTGTTAGGTGACAGCAGCTATTCAGATAAAGTATGTCTGGTGGTAGTGTTAGGTGACAGCAGCTATTCAGATAAAGTATGTCTGGTGGTAGTGTTAGGTGACAGCAGCTATTCAGATAAAGTATGTCTGGTGGTAGTGTTAGGTGACAGCAGCTATTCAGATAAAGTATGTCTGGTGGTAGTGTTAGGTGACAGCAGCTATTCAGATAAAGTATGTCTGGTGGTAGTGTTAGGTGACAGCAGCTATTCAGATAAAGTATGTCTGGTGGTAGTGTTAGGTGACAGCAGCTATTCAGATAAAGTATGTCTGGTGGTAGTGTTAGGTGACAGCAGCTATTCAGATAAAGTATGTCTGGTGGTAGTGTTAGGTGACAGCAGCTATTCAGATAAAGTATGTCTGGTGGTAGTGTTAGGTGACAGCAGCTATTCAGATAAAGTATGTCTGGTGGTAGTGTTAGGTGACAGCAGCTATTCAGATAAAGTATGTCTGGTGGTAGTGTTAGGTGACAGCAGCTATTCAGATAAAGTATGTCTGGTGGTAGTGTTAGGTGACAGCAGCTATTCAGATAAAGTATGTCTGGTGGTAGTGTTAGGTGACAGCAGCTATTCAGATAAAGTATGTCTGGTGGTAGTGTTAGGTGACAGCAGCTATTCAGATAAAGTATGTCTGGTGGTAGTGTTAGGTGACAGCAGCTATTCAGATAAAGTATGTCTGGTGGTAGTGTTAGGTGACAGCAGCTATTCAGATAAAGTATGTCTGGTGGTAGTGTTAGGTGACAGCAGCTATTCAGATAAAGTATGTCTGGTGGTAGTGTTAGGTGACAGCAGCTATTCAGATAAAGTATGTCTGGTGGTAGTGTTAGGTGACAGCAGCTATTCAGATAAAGTATGTCTGGTGGTAGTGTTAGGTGACAGCAGCTATTCAGATAAAGTATGTCTGGTGGTAGTGTTAGGTGACAGCAGCTATTCAGATAAAGTATGTCTGGTGGTAGTGTTAGGTGACAGCAGCTATTCAGATAAAGTATGTCTGGTGGTAGTGTTAGGTGCTTTTTTTTTTTTTGACTGATTGCAAAATGAGGCAGGTTGTCTTTTCTTGCAGTCAGTTCTGTGTGCATTTTGCTGGTATATATTTGTTTTGTAAAGTTATGTTTGGGGATTTTGTTTTTGGAATGATATTTTTGGTTAAACTATTTTCCTTTTTTCCATTTGTTAATTCACGCATTAGGATTATTGAATAGACTCCTACAATAGCAGCAGTACATTCTGTCAAATATTCTTTTTGTCATAACATGAATTACCAAATACTTTAGTCAGTTCACACTTTGCTGAGTATGCAGTGCTGGTGTTGGTGCAATAATTCCCAAATATTCCCACTGGGAATGTGAGACTTTCCCTTTTCCCCTCTGCTGTGCAGTCTTGAAGCTGGTAGATATTAGAACCAAGGGGTATGTAGAGTGCTGACCTTCATATTGGAGAGGTGCAGGACCACTTGTCCCTCGCAAAAATACTGCTTTGTTGCATTTTTTCAGTCTTTCACTGTTTGTCCAATCGATTAAGCAGTTAAACCTTTTTGTGATTCAACATTTCATCTATTCAAATATTATTACTCATATTATTTATTTACATTTGTTTACTGGGAAGTCCATCTGGATCATTTTAATATTTTCAGCTAAGGCCTGTGGGGCAAAAAGCTCCACAAATATAAGAACAGAAGTTACATATACATAGGTGAAAATGGACTTCAT
Source organism: Protopterus annectens (assembly GCF_019279795.1). NCBI lineage: Eukaryota > Metazoa > Chordata > Ceratodontiformes > Protopteridae > Protopterus > Protopterus annectens. The sequence continues at coordinate 1,292,030,056 of NC_056739.1, forward strand.
ATTACAATATCCTGTAAAGACATAGATTAATACAAGTACTAGTACATGTGGGACATGTAGAATAATACGTATATACCATTGGTGAAAGATGGCAAATACAATGTCATGTAGCACTGAAACGTGTTGACATGTTATAAGTGAGTTCGTTTATTACTCACTCATCAACCAAATGTGAGAGTGGGGCATTGAAATAATGGATAATGGGGAGGGGAAGTGATAAACAAGTATTTGTTAGCGGTGATACATGGAATAGATATTGGAGACAGGTGAAGTAAAGCTGCAAAACAAGATTAAAAGGAAGGGAAATAAGAGTGAAAGAAAAAAAGAAAAAAAAAAACAAGGAGCCAGAGAAAGAAAGAGACAGAAAGAGCGAGGACGTATGTAAGTACCAGAGGAGAAAGAGCAGAAATTATTAGCTAGGAGAGCAGCAAATGTAAAGCCAGGAATTTAACAGGCATTCTTTTATTTGCAGCTTAAATAAATGAACGTTATGTATTACTCTGATTGGAGCAGGTATTGTATTCTAGACATTTGCTACATATTGTGAGTACAGACTTTGACTGCAGTTTTTCTAAGGTTTATAGACATCAAGTGGATTTTTGTTAGAAGATTGAAAGTAACAATTTGGAAAGTAGGGGGTAAATTGTATTTATAGCCTGGCAGGAGGTGGGATTATGTATAATTTTATATGTTAAGAAAAGGTGAGTATAATTTCGCTGGTGGAATAATTCTAGCCAGTTTAGAGTTTTTAGAGCAGAACAGTGATGTGTTCTGCAAACTTGTATTAGCTGCAAATTTCATTACCTTGTAACACTGCTGTAGTTTAAATTTTAGGGTTGCCTGAAGGTTTTTCAAGTTGGGAGAACCATATAATAGAAAGTGAGGGAGGACAGTAAACACGTAGTGACGACTGACTCTGGTGTATGCAGTAAGGAATGTTTTGGCTGTATATAGCATTCCTTGTTTTATTGCTTTTGTTTTATATTGCTCTGTATGTAGGGGGTCATATTTGAGGTTGTCATCTGTTGTAACCCTCCATATATCAATATCATACATCTATATGATATGTACACACATAGTTATAGATATATGGAATAGACATGCATCTTGCATTTTACAAGAATAGCTAAGAGTTTTAAAGTATTGTATCTGTTTTTAGAGCATTTAAACTGAAATGGGATTTTTCCATAAAGAACGGCTTGTTTGGCCAAGTGTTAGGGGCTTTCTAGGAAACTGTAGTATTTATTCTAGGGAGACAATATTAATTGCTGCCATTTTCTGGGTGTCTGAGCATCACTGGGTCTTCCAGAATTGTTTTCTGGTTGGTTCTTTTGTTTACTTAATTGCTGCCCCTTTGACCAGACCGCCCTGAGCTGTGTCTTCGTGCACTGGATTAAGACATTTTTCACCTGATGTGACCTACACTAAGAAACTAAAATTTTGCTGCATCTGATTTAGTTTTGCAGTTTTAAAGTACTGCAGGTGTTCTTGGAGCATTTAAACTCAATATGTATTTTTATAAAGAGCAGTTTGTTTATCCAGGTGTTGGGGGCCATCTTGGAAACTGCAGTAGTTGTTCTTGTGAAATTGCTGAGTGTCAGGGCACCATTGGGTTTGTCAGAGATTTATCATTGGTTCCTTTGTTTTGCTTTGGCCTGAGAGAAATTGCATTGGTGTTTCCTTATTTGTCAGGGGCCACATCTCATTTAGACTGATATCCAGAAACCTACAAATGGAGTTCTTAGAAGAAGTTTAGTTAATTTACCATCGAAGAAACAGGCTTCCAGCTTACAACATGCTACATAACCCCCTCCATGTCTGTAGATAACTGTGTTAGATTCCTGGATGTTTTTGAAGAAATTTCTATAAGCAAAAGCTCTATCCTTCTAGGTGACTTTAATTCATCTACCATTGACTGTAGCACTTGTATCTGTAATGATGGGTATGCCCAGACATTTTTGAATTTGACAAACTGGAATTCCCAGAATGAAACTGTTAGGAGACCAACTAAAGGCCAACATATTCTTGATTTGGTCCTCACAGAGATTGTCTCTACCTGTTCCAATCCTCTAGATTCTTCTTCACCATGTAAATCAAACCATAACATTTTTCCAACAACCACAATACCCCCTGTAGCCAACATTTGCATATTTAAGGACTTCAGAAGAGTGAACTTTATTCAGTTGATATATATGATATCTCTGAATGTACTCATAACATCACCAGAGTTGGCAATGACACAGTAGCCAACATCACTGCCCACCTATACAAATGTTTAGCTCTACTAGTCCCAACTAGAGCCAAGTACAATGGGAAATTTAAAAGCAAATGCCATTGATGGTCAGACAAAATAAATGCACTTTATAACAAGAGATAAAATACTCCTTAAACTGCACAGTAAGGCTAGAACACAGAATGAAGATAGTGTAAAACATATCCCTAATAAATTAAAAAGTACTGTAAAGAGCAGTAAAACAACCCAGCAATGGAGCTTAGCTTTTGAAGTTAAGGATTACTAGATGTCCTCCTTTAGCTATGTTAGAAAACTGTTCATTTTCCAGACTCCTGCTTGTAAATGTTTCATCCCTCAGGCCCTTGCTTACAGTTATTAAGAGTACCAGCAGTTGTCAGAGATTTGAGTTGCATGTCTAAGTTTAAAAAAGGTTCCTATTATTTAAGCGAACGATTAAATTCGCGAATGCTGTTTCGTCGAACGTGATTACACGAAATGGCAAAATGCTGAAAGCAGGGAAAAAAATCACTGGGATGTTTTTGGGACTTTGCCATTTCCTCCACTGTGTGCGATCTCGGAGTTGGCATATTTAAGTAGGGAGGTGTGGGAGGCACAGCCCCCCATTTTATTTTGTGTTTGGATTTTTTTTTTCACAGATCAGCAAATTTTTTCCCTGGGAAAAAAAATTGCAGATCTGTGTGTACGACATTTTGCATTTTCGGGTATTGTAGGTCGATTATATAGCATTCGCAATTTAGTGCATTCACTAATATAATATAGACCCCTTAAAAAGGTCATAGTGTTCATTAGTCTAGTACACACCTATGAACCTAAGAAATAATACTCAACATTGCCCTGAACTTTTCCTTAGTGGAGCTCCACACTTTGATCCCAGTAGCATCGCAAATATACTAGCAAACACATTCACTGCAAACTTCAACTCTGAAACTCTTGTTCAAAAGCTGCTAATGCTAAAATCCCTTGCACCCCCTATCATCACTAAGGAATATGTTTTTAAGGTGTTGTCACAGACCAAAATTACTTCTTCCATGATCCTAACAGTATACCTGGGTGGTGAATAAACAGCATCAAACAGGTTCTTGCTAAAGTTCTCCATAAACTGTTTAATCTAAGGTTAGCCACAGGCTATGTTTCTGAATTCTAATGCAGTGATGTGGATGATATGCCTCCACAAGAGTAGCCCTACCATGTTCCCTGCAAATTATAGACCAATCATCTTTGTGTCTGATCTGTAATGCTATGGAGCATATCATAAACAATCTCATTATTTGTTATATCAAGAATCCCATTCGTTTTGACACACAATCATATGGCTTTGTGAAGGATTGTGCCTCTGACCAAACCATTTGACATCATACCTCATGCCAGAATTGTAAGGAAGCTGTCTGGCTTAATGCATTCCCTCCAGTAGAGCTCTTTTGACTGTGTACCTTTAACTCCCAGTGGGTGTGGCTTGAGGCTTTAAAAAATGAAATTAACACCTTACATTTCGAACAAATACTCATTGACAGAGGTCAGATATCAGTACAGTTGTGTTTGCCATCATGTATGCCTCAAGATAAAATATTCTGATACCTTGTAGGTAGCATGGTTTTGGAATTATTAATGCAAATATGAATAAGCAATATTTGATGCCTAGAGGTACAGTAGGAGGTGACTGCAGAAACGCCTGGAAGTGCACTCGGCAGTAATAGATTTGTGTGGTAAGAGGGATAACCTATTGGCTGAAAGATGGAACCCACAGATTTCGTGTGACAGGTGCATCTTCAAATAGTGGTAAGGTTACCAGTGGAATTCCCCGGGGGGGTCTGTATTGGGTTCTCTGTTACTCAGCATCTACTACTCTGTTTTCAAAATTAATCAATAGGACCTCAGGTTGACCAAATTGGCAGATGACTGCAAGTGGTGTATTTGTTAACCCCCTCAGATATCTATACCTTTAAGAAAGAGCTTGCCCTCTGTTTGTACCTGGTGTTGTTGTGTATGGATAACGTGCTTAAATTAAAGTGTAGTGCTTTTTTTTTGAGAACACAGCAATTAACCTGCATGCACAGTATAGATAGCACTTCCTTACCAAATGAAAAGATAGGGGCCTGAGCAGTGGGCTTGATAGTGCCCTCTCCTTTTATCATCACATGGCAAAACTAATACCTAAAGGGATTTCATTTAGTTCCAAAGATGCTATTGTTTCCCAATATTCAGCACTGATTAGATACATTATAGAAGACAAAGATGCCTTTAGGATGCACCTCATTTAACAAATCAACAACTTCAAAAATCCCCAGAGGTTCCTAACCAAAAGAGTCTCTGGTCTTAAAAATTGTAGTTATCAAGAAGAAGCTGGAAGCCTTGTCGCTACAGCCTGTGTTGTATAGACTCATGAGGGGTGATGTCTGCCTCATTTATCACACTATTAGAGATATGGTGCTCCTTGAGTCAGAAAGTACAACTAGCACTGGTACCAGAGATCTGAACCTTCATCATGAGGCTGACAGACACATCACCTAGTGCCTCCCCATCTCTGGAATAAAAACTTCTGCAGGTGAAATAATAAGACTCCAAGTTTTCCTTCAAGCTACACCTGGGTAACTGTATGAGTACTCTTAAATTTATCCCAGGACTAACTGGCTTCTCCATCCTAGAGAAGGAAGGTAAAGCCTGAGTGTGGGGATTTGCAAAAAATACATGGTCATTAGACGAAAATAGCCAAGGGTTTTGAAGTACATCCCTGTGTGTGTGTGTGTGTGTGTGTGTGTGTGTGTGTGTGTGTGTGTGTGTGTGTTTATCTATATATCTATATATAAATACAATGTATGTATTTTAAATATATTATGTGCCCACACATTCACACACACACACACACACACACACACACACACACACACACACACATATATATATATATGATACCATGAACCCTGAAGTTTAAAATAATGTCTAAAACCAGCCAGGAACTTGTCAAACTTCAACCAATGAACAACAAAGCAATTCCTATGGAAACAGTAGGAAAAAAGTGTTGCAGCACCCTCCAAAGTAGATAAAAAGTTGATTTATTACAATAATCCAAACCAGTAGTCAAGCGCGCTTTCGTCTTGTAACCCAAGACTTTTTCAGAACAAATTAAAATACATCAATACCATACTTAAATAGTCCCTGATGAACAATTAAAGTTGATTGTCAATTAAAAGCCAAAATGTAAGGAAGTCCTTATAAGGGCAAAAGTTAAAAAAGCTTTAGAAGACATTTTTCATTAAAAAATATTTTTAAATAAAACATTTAATATATAAAATGTGAATTATAGTTTTGTAATATTGTATTATTGCACTTAAATATTTGGAAGTGTTCTTATATATTTTTTATGTCCTTCTAAGTATATTATGTTATGCACTCTGAAATTAGGTGAGGGTATGCTATTAAACTCGAGTAATTCATTGAGGAGGAATACAAATTAACACCGCACCACCAAAGGGTGTAGAGCACCTGAACAGCCTTTAGTAATGAGAAAGCAAAACACATTCTAACATACAAATGAAAGGAAAAGCATGAAAGTGACAGATGAAGGGAGAGGAGAAGGGAGAAGGTCTCACATAACATAAACAGAACCACAGGAAAAAAATGGCTACATTGAGACTGTAATATTTTGGTCTTCCTTTAACATATTCATTAAGTACTTCTTTATGTCAGGAGTGATTGATCAAGGGAAAAGGTAAATTCTGCCACTTAGGGTAAAAAAGTTAATCTTGGGTAGCCTCCTAAAATATTAAGGTTTGGGGTGATATACATGAATGGTTGGGAAAGACAAATGATAACTAATAGGAGAGGAGAAGAAAAAATACATTATATCTTCAAGATCCATTCTCTAATCTGGTAGTGAGGGTCCTGCCACACCCAAATATTCAATGAGATCAAAAAGAAAAACAAATGGATCTGCTGACCGTGCCCCCTAACACCTTACACCAGGGGTGCCTGCCCCCTTCACTCCATTCTAGCTACACTTCTGGCTATGAGGATGCATGTCAGTAGGAGAAACAGGGAGGATATGGAAGTCATCCATGTGAATGCAGAGTGTACTTCATCAAGTAAAATGTTAGTATTTCTCTCCTCAGAGGCGACTTTCTTGTAGATGTTCTTCTATATCACTGTTGCAGTATTCTTCCCTTAGGGATCTTCTAGCAATGATAGCCCAATGTTTGGCTAGTATACCAAAGCCTCTAAATCTTGTATGCATCATATGTCACATATATGCTCGCTACACAGGTCATAAAGGTGCCATTCTGAACACCGTGCACTTTGCTGTATTAACACCTAGCTCTCAGAGAAGAACCCCATTGGGATCTTTTTTCATTACTGTTGGTGGTCTTGTTTTCTTTTGGTTACTTGGAGTTCACGTCATTCAAGATGGGAAAATGTCAGTGTGGGAGACTGATTCTCCATAAGGATCATTATGAACAGTGCCTCTTTTGTTTGGGTGCTTCTCACAACCATACTTCCAGTAGTATTTGTAAGGCATTTGTGCCTAAGACTCTTAGAAGCTGGCTGTCTTCCCTGACCATCTATCTTGAGAACCAATGGCTTAAACAGTTGGCACAGTGTATCATGGCATAATCAGTTAACCCTGAAGTACTACCATTAAGCAAGAAGAAGACCAAGAAATCTCAACCAGATTCTTTGGCTGTCCAGCCTCCTCTGGATGTCTCTCTAGAAACGAGTGATAGCTCTGTAGGCCATCTGGTGTTGATTTTGGATTCCTCTGCTGCAACCCTGTCAGAGTCCAGCATGGATCCTTCCTTTTGCATGTCCTCTGAGGCTTTGCAGATGTCTGTTCTGGATGTCGAGGGGGAACCATGGTTGGTTATCTTGGAGGGCCCTAGAGAGAGTTTGGTCAGAGAAGAGGTTCTGGGTACTCTTATTGAATCTCTTCAAGGGTTGTAACCCCAGTATTTGTTAGGGTGGATGTCTCTTCCAAGAAAAAAACAGAAGACTAAACATTCTTCTATACATCCTAACTCAGGGCCTGTTTAATGTCTTAATGACCCTGAAGCATCCCCAAGGGACTTCTGTACTAGTTCCACCTTGGACTTGAACTCCTTCTAAAAGACCTAGGGAACCTGAGTTCTTGGATGAGGATTCGGAGTCTGATGACAGGGTCTTTGTCTTGCTCTTCTCAGATGCCTTCTCCCTTGGGCATATGGCTCTAATGAACAGGAATCCATTATTTCTGAGTCTCCTTTAGAGGAGCTGTCTTTTGGGGACATAGTAGCTGGAATGATGAAATACTTTAAGTAGGATTCTTCCCAGGTGTCTGATATCCAGAAGAAGTATTACAAGTTCCTTTAAGTGGACACACCTAAACCTTCTGAAGTACCTCTTGTGTTGGCTGCTTTGTTAGATACCTTTATAGCTGCCTCTAAAACTCTGGATTCTCAGTCCCCTGCTCCTAAGAAACTTGACAGGTTCTATAAGGCTCCTGAGGATTATCACTTCTTGTTTGTGTCCTTCTGCTGATCCTGCTATGTTGTCAGTCTCTTCTGACAAGCCTTCTAAGCTTTTGCCCTCTACCAAGCACCTGTCTTTGGATAAAGATAGAAGAGCCATTGAGACATTGGATAGAAAGTATATACTACTGCCACCTTGGCCTTTAGGGTCATTTATTACCAGACCCACATGACTAGATATACTCCGGCCTTGATTGCCCAGGCTTGTCAGGTTATTTCTGGCATCCCTGATTCTGCAGGAAAGTCCTTTGCTCTCTCTGTATTGTGTTCTTCCTCTCAGGTGGTTCACTACTCTGTCAAGTGTAGCTATGATGCTGCTGATGCCCCTTCCAGAGCTGCTGCCTTTGGGCCCGTCATGAGGTGTTATTCTTGGCTTTATCTGCAGTCATTTCCTGAGGAAATTAAGGCCAAGCTGCTGGATGCTTCTTTGGATAATAAATATCTCTTTTAGACTGCTGATGTTATGTTTAAATCTCTTCTAGAAAAAGGTAAACTTTGCATGGCCTTAAACATATTTTTGTGTTCCACTATCCATAAGTTCCAGAGGAACTATCCTACTAGGTCTGCTTTTGTTCACAGGCAGCCTCATCAGGCCACTAAAGGCAGGAAGTGTGGTAGGTGTGCTCCTTCTGCTAAGTTGTCTCAGGCATCTGTGGCCTAGGAGCTTCCTTTTTCTGATATGCTTGTTTTTCTTTGACATTTTGCCTCCCCCCAACCCTTGGCCAGGTTCCCTTCTCTCTTCTGTCTTCTAAACTGGCAATTCATCACCTCAGATTACTGGGTTCTGTCTGTCATCCATCAAGGTAACTTTATGGTGTTGAAGTCTCTCCCTCCTTTTTCAGGGATTGTTCAACCTCTTTGAGAGCAGCTTCCTCATTTCTCAGAGGTTCTTGGGTCTCTGGTGGAACAGGGAACTGTTTAGCCTATCCCTCCTTCTCAAATAGTTCAGGGATTCTACTCCAGAATGTTTCTGGTTCCGCGAAAGAAAGACACTTGAGCCTATTCTGCATCTCTCTTGCCTCAACACCTTCCTCAAACTTCCTTCCTTTCAAACTGTTTCTTCTATTGCTGCCCCAAGCTTTTCTGGTGTTCTTGGATCTGAAGGATGCTTAAGTTCATATTCCTATTCACCCTGTTTTCAGGAAGTTTTTATGTTTCCCTGCTTCCTGTCAATTTCAATTCTCTTCTTTTCCCTTTGGCCTCTCTATTACCACAGAGCTATTCACAAAATGCTAAGCTCCTGTGATTGCCTTTTGTAGACTTCAAGGCATTTAGATTTTTTCTTATTTAGATGACCGGATGATTCAGGCATCTTCTCCCAGTTGCCTATTACAGACTCTAGAGTTACTTTATCTCTCCTTCAAAGTCTGTGGTTCACTATCAACTTTCAAAAGTCTGTCCTGACTCCCTCTCAGGATCATATGTATCTGGGCTGCAGGATTCAGACAGTGCCAGTGCTGTCCTCTCTTCCACCTCCAAAGGTTTTGTCCTTAACTTTTTTTCAGTGTCTTCTTCCTCTGCCTGCCATTCCAGTCAGGAAGTTTCCTCGAGTAGGCATCTTCTATTCCAATGCTGCCTCTTGCCAGACTGCTTATGTGGAAGCTTCAGTGCTACCTCTAAGTCAGTTTGGCTTCAGCATTGCCACCCTCTGGATTTCAGAGTGCCACTTCTTCCTTGTCTCAAGTGAGAATTTGAGTGGTGGATTCAGCAACTTACCCTCAACCCAGGCCTGCCCTTTTAGCCTCCTGTTACTTTTCAGGAACTGTTCACTGACATTTCACAAATGATGTGGGGGGGGGGGGGTCTCTGGACCTCCTTTTCAGAAATCAGGCCATATGAACATCAAAGAGATGAGAACTCTAATTCTGGCCCTTCAGGCTTTTCACCTCATGCTTTCTCCAGGCCCTTTGAAGGGTTACACAGACAACATCACAGTTTGCAGACTTGCTCTTCAGGCCTGGGATCTGGCTATCAGTTATCAGCTAACTCTTCAGGCAGGCAGTGAGTATTCCTTCAGAACACAGTTTAGTGGCAGATTTTTTGAGCAGGTCCAAAACACAGGCTCATGAATGAATTCCCCTCTGATCAGGCTGCTCCCTCTTTTCTGTTCCAGAGTGCCATGCCATCTGGCATAGAAGATGGACTTCCTTTCTTTTCCTTGGAAAAGGTTGTTTCTATATGTTTTGCCTCCTCTTCCTCTACTTCCAAGATTCCTACAAAAGATTCAACTGGGCTCCCCAGAAATCTTGCTAGTGACTTACTTTTGGCCAAGACACACTGCTTCCTCATTTTATTATATTATGTTACATTATATTTTCTACATGTATTACTGTAATCAAACCAACTAGGTTCAGGTATCAGTGGTGCATTCCTGTCAAAGCATTCTATATCACCTTCATGGCAGGAGGATTTGATTGAAACTTCAGGGTTCTATGCCCCCCAGAGAGAATCATCTGTTGAGAGCCAGAGACAGAGGGGATGACTAATTCTTCAGACAGAGTGAGAAGAGGCCTAGGGCAGAGCCAGATTTTAGGATATCAGTATCTGTGGAGCTCACCCTCCTCTTTCTCTGAATCTCTCCAGAGGACTTTTTCTTTTTGAAACTTTCAGAGAGGACTCTGAACTTTTCCCAAGTGGGAAGGTCATTTCTTTCTGTCCTCGAAAAGGCCAGAGAGGGAATTTTGTTTCCTCCTCATAGGTTTCCCTCTTTTCTCCTTCTGAAAGGTTTAGGAATGTTGTTCAGATTTTTTTTCTGAGTCTGGCTTTTCCCTCTGTCTTCCCATCTCCTGCCCCTTGTTTTCTCCTGTACAGACTACCAGAGATTCTTTGCACAGAGCCCTGTGTATCCAGATCCTTTTGCCAGAGTTCCACTTAGCTTCAAAGATTTAAGGGTGTTAGGGCGAGACATAAAAAGATGTATGTCTCAGGTCGATAAAGATTCTAGAGCTAAAAGATAGGTGGGCCCCCAAGAGGTGGATAAAAGATTTAGCTATTGCCAATTTGGAATAGGGCTAAAACACCTCTGGAAGTAAGCAAATTTTTGTTAAATTTTGAAGCCTTAAAGGGATGCCTTTATCTGAGGGAGCTTGCAAGTTGATTGAAGGGGTAAGTGGATGCCTCATCAGATCAGGTAGGCAAACATTTGGAAGGAGCTCTTGAGTTGGCCCTTCAGGTGGCTTCCAGGTGGCTGGTACATGCAGTGTAATTCGTAGTTGTGCCTGGCTTAAGTCAGGGTGGCTGTCAGAGCATGTTAAAGCTCGGATTTTGAATGCCCTCACAATCTGAAGTACTTTTTTGGTCCTTTTGTGGAACTGGTTTTTTCAGCTTTGAAACAGTCAAGGCTAAGTTAAGTCTATGTCAAGATGCAGCTTTTTGTTCAGCCCCCTAAGGCCTTTAGGAATTGGCCTGCCGCCTGAGGGTCTTTATGCTCATCAGATTATCAGTTTAACGGCAGGAGGCAGACTAGGAGGTTCATCTCACGCCAGGGTTCTGGAGGTCCTAGGACTTGGAGTCTTCCTGCTCAGCAGGACAGAGGTCTCAGGGTTGGTTCGGGAAACAGACCTCAGATTTGTCTCCGCTGCCAGACCTTTGTTCTCAGGCTCAGTCGAGGAAGGCTACTTTTTTTTCCTCAAAATTGCATTGGTCACAGAGGACAAATGGCAGGATTTGGATCTAAGAGATTACAAGTTTTATTTTCACAAAACTGGCTCCGTCTGGCATGCCGATGTGCCTCCTGGACAAAGGCGTAGAGGCTCATGAGCAAATAGGTCACACTTTTCCTTTCAACAATTCAGGTGGTTCCTCCATCAGAGGTGGGCTCTAGGGTTTAGAGCCGCAGATTCCTAGTGCCAATAGGGCAAAACACTTGGTCCCCGCAAATTGATTTGTCCATTCAAGGTTATTCTCAATCTATTCCCAAAGTCCAAGATGTTAACTCTACAAATTCTTCTTCTGTCCATTCTCAATAACATCATTGGATGGTGACCCTGGAAGATATTAAGGCCTATCTTCATCTCAACTCCTCTAGGCAGTTTCAGGAGATTCCTGAGGAGATCATCAAAAGGCCGTCATTATCATCAGTTCTCTCATCAGCCCTTGGTTATCTTACTGTGCCTCCAGGGTAATTCTACCAGGGTTCTGTGCATTTTTCTTAGCCTTCTTCAGACAGAGGGAGAATACAAATTTATCCTTATCTTCCTTTTGCCTATCTTCTTGCTCAAACAAAGCTCAGGTTACTATAGCATCTTCTGTATGTACGGCAGTTTTAAAGTGCCTAGGTAATTCTGTGAACTAAAATAAAGTCCAGTCTAGTGCCCTCTAGTGCCATGTGCTTTCTCTGGCTGTGAGACTGAATACAGCTTCTCAGATGGCATTTCTGACCTCCGGACAAACAAAGATCTCTTTCTGGCTGTAATTTCCAGCAATTATCAATAATGTCCAGGCTGGGACTGCATACAGCGTACTCAGCCTCATATCAACATGGTGGCATCTTTGTGACTTCAGTCTTGACAATGCCAAACTGTCATGGAGGAAGCAGGGGTAGTAGCATCCAATGTCAACTCAACACTGGGTGCTGACTGTAAAGAAGTTTGGATTTTACTCTACACCTTGGAAGGAATTCTTGTGGTGGGCTCGGGATCACACCTCTAAACAAGGACTCTGTTGTGTTGAAACCAGAGGTGTGGTGATTCTACGACGGGACCCTCTCATTTGGGCTGGGGAGCACACACTAATGGGAAATGGATACAAGACACGGCCTCCCAGACTTCACTTGGGGCATATCATACATGTGGAAATGTGAACAGTCCAATTTGCCTTGACTTCCTGAGGAAACCTACTTCAGCCGACAGATGTTGGACAGGGACCTACTTCAGCGGGGACAGGTGGTACATCAACACAGACAACACAACAGGAGGAACGTACTTCAGCAACCCCTTGCAGACATTCAATTAGACTGCTGGAGACCATTCTTGATATCTTCAAGCACGGCAATCTAAGGGCACTGAATCTACTAGCAGATGTATTGAGCACGAAATTGTGGATCTCTAGTGTGGAAACTGGATCCTCAGGTTGGTAAACAGTTGACAGTGGCACTGGATCCCCAGGTGGAGACCCAGACATAGATCTGTTAAGCTTTCCACTAGATTCCAACTGCACAAAGATGTTTGTTACAAATGTTTCACCCATTTCCAATGTTATCTTTCTCTCACAAAACAACCTTCACGCTATGCTCAGTTGGAACCTCCCCTACCTTTAGTACTTTGAGTTGTATGCCTCTTCCTTGCATGATTCTACAAGCACCAGATTATTCACGCTAGCATTGGTACTAATAGCACAGCATTAGTTTAATTCATTTGCCTCCCTCTTTGGCCTTCCTCTTTTCAGATTCCTCCTGATACCTTATCAGTCAAACACTCTCTTACTCCTCCTCAGCCTGCAGTCCAGTCATCTCATCTACTGGCAATGATTCTTGTAATGGAATGGTCAGGGTTAATGCTTCCTCACTGGGTTCAGATTGTTGAATTGGATTTTTGTACGGGGTTTTTACCCTGTGCTGGGTTTGAAGGATTTCTGGAAGTTTATTTTCTTTGGAGGAAAATGGAGGGTTTTGATGTTCAAGTGCCTTTAAAGAGTTTTGCACTCCCCGTGGCTTTGATTGAATTACTGGACATTTGCTTACTGGACTCTTCTGTGCTGGTTCATTTTCATGAATTTCTGCTTTCAATGATTGTGACTCCTCCTTTATTTTCTCCTCCTTTTGATCAAAACACTTCTTAGTTTGGCAAACCATAAGACCTCTAATGCAGAGCCCTACTCCTTCCTGGGATCTCAGTTTGTGTTGGTTTACTTTTACTTTACTTTGACTTTACCTGCAGCTTCTGGCCTGACTTGTCTTTTTGAAAGTTTTTTTTTTGAAGACTGCTTTTGTTGGCCATTACTTCTGCTAGGAGACATCTGAATTGCAGGCACTCACTAACTTTGATTTTGATTTTCCATAAGTTTTAGATTTTCTTGATTTTTCTTCAACCCCCTACCTACCTGCCTAAGTGATTCTAATGTGGCCTTGAACCAGTCTATTCATTTGCCTACTTTTTATGCTGATCCCCAAAATAGGGGAAAAAAGTATTGCATTCTTTGATATCCACAGATTGTGCGCTATTATTTATTGAGCAGAACTAGGGAGTTCAGACAGACTCAACATTTATTTGTTTCCTTTGCTTTGGGTTCACAAGGAAAGCTGTTTCAAGCAGAAGCACTCTATTTGGTTGGTCAATGTAATGCTTTGCTTTTGTTATTCTGCTCATGATGTCCTCCTGCTGGAATGGCCTCATCCTCATAGGACTACTGCCACTCTACTGCTTTTTGAGGGGGTAGCTACTAAGGATATTTTGGATTTGAGGCAGCTACTTGGAGTTCTGCACAATTCCTTTAACCCATCTCCTCTCCTCCCTCTTATTCCAAGTCCAGGGGCATTTGCTAGTTTTACCTTACAAGGTATAGCAGCTCCTAATGCTATTTAGTTTACCCAGCCTCCTTTTCCTTTGCTTTGAATGGTTATGACTGCAGCATAGTACAGTTTTGACATAGCCATAAATGTAGAGTACCGAGGATCTACATTGCTCTAGTCTCTCTTTCCTCCCTCCTTCCCCACCATAATTTTGTGTGGGGGGGGTGTTGTTTCTTTTTACTTTTTGGCTTTTTTGGCTCTGGCCTTTCTTTTTATAGCCCTTCTGACATCTGGGCAAGAAAGACTGAGGATATGGCGTTGGTCAATACGTTAAAGGCCCAGTTCTACGGCGATAATGACCGACGCCAGCCCAGCTCTTTGGACTCTTTGGTATTCAATTTGACAGCCGGACTACCCAGCCAATAGCTGACTGCAGCAATGTAGATCCTCGAACATCTACATTTATGGTAGGTACAAAACTGTACTTTCCTGCTTTTATGTATGGATTCTGTATATTTTGCTGTAATCAAACCAACTAGATTCCCGCTTTTATGTATATATTCTGTATAGGTTATGGTATTTACTATCTGTAACACTGTTTCTACTTCTGCACCAATTAATGCTTATGTTTTTTTCTGTATCTATGTTCTTGTTGGAGCTTTTCTCCCTGGGCCTCCACTGAAAATGGGCTCTTTTAGGCCCAGTGGACTTTCCCAGTAAACAAATGCAATAAAATAAATAAATAAAATAAAAATACGTTTAATGTATCTGTCCAGGGAGACTCTGCAACAAGTTACCTCACTGGTTGGACCTCCTCAGATGGGGCAAGGTGTCACTCATCCATCTTCACTTGTCTACTCTTCAAGTGACACTGTGATTGATAGGATTTTGATCCCTTTCAGGTACCTCTTTTCTGAGTCATAGTCAGGGTTTTAATGGAACTAGAAAACCTGCAACTAAAAAGTCTTATATTTTCTAATGGAAAAGATTTTTTGTCAGTTGCCACCTTATAGCTAGGACCTGTTTTCAGTGGGAGTCTCTCTGGTTCTCTCCAATTTGTGAGAGTTTCTCCATTCTGGCTTGGTGTATTCATTTGTGAAGACACATTTGTCAGCTATTTCTACCTGTCTACCCTTGAATCATCCTTTGGCTTCTTGTTTTGAGGTCAAACAATTTCTTAAATGTGTCCTACATAGAAATGTATTCCTCCTACTTGGGACCTTAATTTTTCAAAAATTGACTCAGGCTCCTTTGGAGTCTACGTTTTCGGCTTCTCTGCAACCCTATACCTGGCAGACTGTCTTGTTGCTTGCTCATACTTCTGCTGAGAGGGTTTCTGAGCTTCAAGCCCTTATAGTCTTCCACCCGTTTTGTTTTTTCAAAGAGACAGGGTGTACTAATCCTTCTTTATGCCCATGGTTGTTAATGACTTGTCCTTAAATCAGGTAGTACAGCTCCCTTTCTTTTTTCCTTCTCCACAGTCTGCTAGTGAGAGGGTCCTGCATACCTTGGATTTGCACAGAATGCTCAGGTATTATTTGAATTGCAAGTGTCTTTCTATTTCATTGCAACTGTCTTTCTACTTCAATTAGAGTTCATTCCACTAGGTCTGTTGTGTCTTCTGGTGCCTTCTTCAAGAGTTTGGACACTAATTCCATCCTTGAAGCTGCTACTTGGTCCTCAGTGCATACATTTTCTAAGCATTATAAATTGGATTTGGTTTCTAGGGCCAGATCAAGCTTTGCTAGGGCCATCCTGCATGGGTTTGTTGAGGGCTGTTCCCACCCTTTCAACTCCCACTCCTTTTCTTGAGCTTATGTAAGGTGAAGAATACTCAAGGTTGCCAGATGTCCCTATTTGAGCGGGACTGTCCCGAGATTAGCAGCCTGATCCCGAGTCCCGCCCTGCCGGTTTAAATCCCAGCCACCCTCCGCTTTGTTATTTATTTATTTTTTTTCGATTGTCCCGTATACCTGTTATACGGGCCAATCAAAAATTGCTAAACACGGAGCTTCTTGTGTTCCGCATTAAACACGAGAATCTCCGTGTTTAGCGATTTTTGATTGGCCCATATGCCAGTATATGGGCCAATCAAAAATCGCTAAACACGGAGCTACTTGTGTTGAATGCGGAACTGCAATGCATTAAACATGAGAAGCTCCGTGTTTAGAGCAGAGCTACTGAGCGAGCTCAGTTCTTTAATGTGGAACTGTGTTCCACATTAAAGACCTTTTTTTTTTTTTTTGGTCTATACTTGCCATGAGAGACCTTCTTTTTTTTTTGTCCCTACCTGGGGGGCTGGAAATCTGGCAACCCTGAGAATACTGCCACAGTGATGTAGAAGGACATAGTACAGCTGTGTAAAATCTTACCATAATAGTAGATGTCCTTCTCTTCACTGTTGCAGTATTCTGTCTCCCTATCTCCCTTTTTTCCTTTTTGATTTGATTTGGTTACCCTCCTGGCCGAGGGTCACCTTTTCCCATCTGCATTTTCCTCCCATTGGGTGTCCATAGTCTTCTTTTGTTCTATGGCGACTGTTTTCTACTGAGGTAATTCAGTTCTGTGTAACTGCATCCATACATCACCTTTATGCCCTACATCCTATTTTGGGAGCATACATGCAATGTATGGTGCATACAAGATCTAAAGGCTTTGGTATACTGGCCAGATGTTGCGCTATCCTTGGCAGGATATCCCTAAGGTGAAGAATACTGCAACAGTGAAGAGAAGCACACTTACTGTCATGTTAAGGTTTTACACAACTGTACTTTATCACAGCAGTGACAGTTGAATAAAAGACTAAAGAAAGGAAATAAAAAGGATAAAATGCTAAGTGAATTTAGGTTTTGCAGCAGCAGTGAACCTTACTTGAGAGAAACAAGCATAACACATAATGAAGGTAGTAACCATATACTATGAAAACAGAATATAGTCTAGGGTTCACATAAACTCCATTCTGCTGGTGAAGTTAGTTCCACAATAAAGCTAAATGAATAACCAACTAACTAATAATAGTAATACTACTACTACTGATAACAATAATAGTATTGCTACTACTAAGTATAGTAGTTAGTAGTAATAATAATACTGCAGTTACTTGAGAGACTGGGATATTTAGACAAGTAAATGCTTTGTTTCTGTTTTTCATTTTTGAATACATTAAGCATAAGCAAAAAGAATGCTACTGTTGATTTGTTCCATTTCAGAAGTAAAACTCTGTTTCCTTTAGGAAATGGTTTTCATTTAGTCTGCTTTTACTGGTAATAGACAGTTTATCGACTGTAACACACATGCCGCCTTTATATTAAATTTGTCCTATTGCAAGAGAAAACAGTAACTCTGCATAGTTAGCAAACTATAGCCTTTAATTATAGACTTGTGAGTCTTTAAGTGTGTTTTGAAAATGTTACATTAGTAACTTGGCCATATGCTCTGGGCTGGGAAATGCTGCCTTCTCCGGAGTATTCTTTAGTCTTTTATCTGTCTGAGCATCATTTCTCCTTATTTGGGATAGATGGCACATCTGCTCTAGTTTTTTAGCATTTTACAGTCATTTGCAAGAATGTTTTCCAGTAAGCAGCGATTGAGGGAGCTAATGAGATTTGGCCCATTGACAGCAAGATGAAGTTAAATTCTTTTGTTGCTATCAGAGGTATGGCACTAATACAGAAGCAGTCTCTGATGATACCTTATACCAGAAGCATTAATACAGAATGCAAACATAAAGGTGTGACAGAGATCGTAGTCACATAAACAAGGAGTCAGAAACACGCATACCATTTAGATGCCTTTATCCCTAAAGGTACCATAATGAATAGAAGACATAATCAGTTGTAACAGCTCCCATTGAACTGAATGAGTGAGCACGGTTTCACTGCAAGTTATTATCCACTATGTGTAGAGACGTTTTGAATAGTTAAATTCGGACTTGCATAGTATCACCTAAATGACCAGTCAGAACACTCTACATGTATCATTTTTAAATAAATCCAGTGAAACAAAAGTTAAGAAATTCTACACTTAACTGATTTCCTCAGTTCTTTTATAAGCTCATAAAAAAGTATTGATTTAGATTTCTTACGGAATTCTTACAGAATTAGCTGTATAGACTGCAGAACACAAACTTGAAAGAAATGGTATTTGATTATACAACGAATCTTTGCAAAACAAACTCCAGAAAACATGTTATCTATCAAGGAGTAATAAATTATTGATAGCTGTGTTTTATCACACTTCATTACCAAAAATACAAGTAACCCATTTGCAGTAAAAATCAAATGACTAAAGCCATAAAAAGGCTTTTTCCATGTATCTAGTTTTAATTAAGCAGATAGCAATTCAGTGGTAGATGCAACCATGTCTTACGCAAGTGCAGCTTACAACCTGACATAAATATTTAATGTTTCTGTTGCCTTATTTGTTATAATAAATTGAAACTGAAAATATAGTTTCCATTTTTAACCATTTTCTATGAAGTAATTCTCACACAGGAAAGATACCTTGATTGTTAACATGTGTATGTTATTTTAGCTGTTTTTCTTTATTATGTAGACATTGAACAGGCAGTCTGAATGTATACTGAGATGATCGGGCTTGTTAGGTTCACTGTGTCTTTCACTCTGTGCCAACGAGGTCATAACAAGGCTGAAATATGCATCTCCACAGCTTGTGGGGTTTGGCTTTACAAGTCATGGGCATCCAGAATCGCCAATTAGCTGAAACACCTGATTTTCATAAGGGTCATTTGCATATATCCCATGTGTCTCTGATACAAGAGGCTTGGGATATCACTCAGTGGAGGTTCTCGCTTTGCTGGAATTTTCATTTTGTTTTTACTTAATTATTTGCATGGAAGAAACAAGTGTTTCTCGTACAGCTGGCAGGAGCATTTCAGAGTTCAAGTCCTGTGTACATAGTGATGAAAGAGTTGAAGTGCTTTTATTGATCTCAGGTAGTTTAAGCACTCTGCAGATGTTATACCTTCAATCAAGGAATCTTCTCAACTGCTGTTGCACAGGATGTCTCATACATGTATGTTACATCATATTTCAACTTGCCATTGGAATATGTAAGACAAGATTTCTTAAGATCTTCAAAGATCAATAGTCTTGCAAGTATCTATGAACTTACAAAATTAGATTTAGACCTGACCTTGAAATTAAGTAAATCAGCCTGCTCCAATCCATTAATGTATGCATTGAATAGTAATAATGAGTCTTGAATCCTGACTGAGGATAGCTAGAATATTTTTGGCAACCTTCTGAATGTAAACTTGCTGAGCCATCACCTCATCAAAAAGATGTGGGAATAGAGCTTGAACTGCTAGTCTCATCCCAAGATAGGACAGAGATGGATGGATGAATTATGTTCTCTATTATGATTTTGAAGTTTGCATTTGCAGGCCCTCATAGACATGACTTCTAGAATAAAGTTGAATATCCATTAGGTATTTCCATTCTACAGCTTCATACTAGTATATGCTTTTCAGTAAAAGCCATACATGACTTGAGCCTAGAGATGGAGTATGCTTTGCAAACTGTGATATATAATTTTGAAAGAAAGAGCACACACCCTGGCGTTTCATTTCTATTAATTACTTATATTTAAATCAATGAAGAAAGATTCAAATAAGGAGCTGAAATGCTTATTTGTAATAATGTGAAGTTTGTTTAGAGTTACCCAAAGATTGCCAAGCAGTTCATAGGTTGCACCATATGAAAAATAAATTGGAGATCTAGACCTGGAGGGATGGCAGGAAACTATTGACTAATTGATTTGAAGCTGGCAAGATACAGCATAATGAAAACCATTTGTATGTAGGGGAAAATTTGCAGGTCAACCAAAAAATGCTTTGTATGTAGAGTATATGGTCATTTTAGAAGAAATTGCCCACAGATATTTCGGCAAATGCTATGGGTAGGAGGTGAATTCAAGAAAAAATTCTAATAACAAATGTACACGGTTGTAGTATAGAACATTTCTGGGTGGATTGCCCAAAAATATCAAGATAAAAGAACTTATGAGAGAACAGACTACTGAAAATGATGTGCTTGACAGCAATTCCTTTCCCTCTTACACAGATTATACAAAACGTCCTTCTTTAGCAAGGGTGCTTTTAGATAATATTGGGCACGACGTGTTGGGCCTACCATGCAACATGAAAATGTATGTATAAACAACAATGAAAGGGTTGTAGCTTCTGATTATATATACAAAGCTGTAAGGGGAGCTGCTAAGAAAAAGCATGCATTTAAAGAAAGGCCAAGGACTAAAACATGAAATTATTAACAATACATTTTGATAGTTTCATTTCACAATTAAGAAGACTGGCCAAAATAAATTGGCTAAAACAGTTGAAACATAGTGTATGTGTGTTACAGTATTTTAGAACAGTAGCTGAACTTCAACAAGAGTGTGCACATATTGTTTATGAATTCTAGAGAATTTTGGTTGTTTATCAAGGATAGGTATGGGTGTGGTAATTTTTTTTCATTTTGCAGTTCTATTTAATTTGGCTTGTTATAGTACTTGGAAGGGTTACGGTGATGGATTTGTATACAGAAGTACAGTGGGCGCTAACTTTTGTGTATACAACAGTAATTCCTTCTTTAAAAAAATATTTATGGGAATCATTTTATGTGGAGGTAAAATGTATTCAAATTTAATTTAACTTAGACCTAGAAACAATAAAGGAATGGAGTGTTTACATCTTAGACAATGTAAAATTTACTTGAAGAGAATGCATTAGTAACTGTTACTGAGCAAGATAATAAGTACAAGAGAAAGCTGACCTCATTCTATGAATTGATTTCTTATTATTTACTAATTGTCTGATATATAAAACAGGGTCATTGCTAGAAAAGCCTTTTCTGATTATAGAGCATGAATGATGGAGCGGGAACTGAATGATTTTCCGAAAGCCATAAGAAAAGGATCGTCTGTAATGAGAATATATTAAGTATTAGAAGAAGTTATTTTGTATTTAATTCAGTTGTGCAAAGATTCTTTGATTTTATGAATGCTACTTTTTCTAGCTGTAGTGGTACCATTGCATATTTAAGTTGATAAGAATAAGTGGAGAAGAATGGTTCAAAAAGACCCGATTCAATCATATAACGCTAGTGCAATATTCTGGTCCTGCTGTTATAGAGCGTTCTAAGAAATTATTTTAAACTATCAAAAATAATAAAACTTTGGTTATAGCAGCATAAATATTTGCAACATGGAAAAAAGGAGATTCTTCCTTTAAAGACATATAATATTTGACTGCCTTTTATAACTTATCAGGTGAATTTTCTGCATATATTTCAGATAAATTAAAAAGTGTTCAATACTTTTGCTGAATTAAATTTTCTAAAACAGTTGCTGGTAAAGTAGTTCATTGTAATTTAAAGTTATCAGACCAAGATATAGCAGAGACTGATAAACCTTTTATGTTAACAGAACTTTTAAATATCACAAAGCCTACACAAACGCAACGTTGTACGCCACAACCAGTGCCTCTCACAAAACTCCCCAAGCCAAATAAAGTTCACAAAAGAAACAAAATTTATTTGAAAAACCACACACCAATAATTTTAATTAAGCGCTTTCATCCTTTCACCATAAGACTTCTTCAGAACTAAAGACAAATAATGTGTGCACCATTATACAATTACTGCTGTTTCAGGTTGGGCAGTAAGCAGCCTGGCGTGTTAGCTGCCCCCATAGAAGTGATGTTCTGGGAATAAAGGGGGTGGGGGTGAAGTTAGAGATGTATCTACTGGTAGAGTGGCTATGTTCTCATGGTCAGAGAATGTGATAAAATTTACTGTTAGCCCTGTGTAGTGCTGGTAGTATCTAATGTTTGCAATATAGTAAAAGAAGGCTTTGTGTTTCCCTTTGCCTGGGTGGCTATTTTTATCTCATATCTGGCTTTGGTTGATTTGATCAATAATCAGAGTTCCCTGTCAAAGGCAAGAATTTTTTTTTACTTTTGAGAGCTACATTTATTTTTACATACAATGTTTTTTTTTTCTTTTGTTATAGAGCCTGTTTATATTTGGATTCTACCACATGGGTTTGTTTTTGAATTTGGCATTGTATTTACTTTGGAAGAAGATAGATGCATCTATGCAGCTATATATATGGGCATAGAATTTGGCGGTAAATGATTGTGGAGTCATCAAGTTGGAACGGGATGTTGAATTTAGCCAGGCAAACTCAAAAGACAAGCTACCCTGGTGAAATCACAATATCATTTGGTTATACAACAAAAGCAAAAAAGTCTTGACCAAGCATAGGAAGAAAAAAGCCATACATACTAAAAGCCCCCTGACCAATCTAAACAGGCAGCTAAGAGGGTTAATTAATGCTTCAAATACTAAATTTGAAGAAAAAGTACCTTCTCAGGCAAAAGGCAGCCATAAAGCTTTTTACAACTGTCTGTAACCTCAGGGAAATACACAACGATGTACAGAACTTATTGTAAACGGTATCATCCACTTTGACACAGAGGCATTACCAACCTTTTGGCTGACAGGCTCATCTCAAATTTCTCCCCCCAACCCCTCCAATAGTCCAAAGGAATTATCGCAAACCACAATCACGCCAACCATTACTAGGGAACAGGTCATCAATGCACTTTCCAAGCCAAAAACACTGCATCAGTGGGCCATAACATCCTGGGATGTTTAATTAATAGCATGAAACATGGCACTTGAATCACTTTTTAGCTGGAGCCTACAGTCATGTTTTGTGCCCAAGGAGTGGAAGATAGCTACAGTCATTTCCCTGCACAAAGGAGGTCCAAACACTGATCTGGGTAACTACAGACCCATAAGTCTGACTAGCCTCATATGTAATGTCATGGAAAGAATCATCATGGACATGAAAAATGAGGACATAGGTAACTTGCAAACACTGGACCAATTTAAGTTTGCCTTTGTTAATGGAAGGTCATGCCTATTAAATCTGGTGGACTTTTTTGAGAGGGTCAGCAAAGCGTTGGATGAAGGCAAGACTGTGCAAATAACTTAGTTCAATCTGGTCAAGGCTTTTGCTCCAATAACTCACTTAGGCATTATAGACAAATTCACTAATTTAGGAATAAACCTTTTTGTCACCCACTGGATAGCTGACTGGCTCACTGATAGGACCCAGGAAGTCAAAATAGGTGAGGACACCTCCACCAAGAGGCCAATCACTAGTGCAGTCCCTCCGGGCTTTGTACTGAGCCAGCTCCTTTCTGGCATCTATTTCTCTGAAATGGAAGCAAATGCTGAAAGTTTATGGCTGACTAAGTTTGCAGATGATTGCAAGCTGGGGATTATCACTGACTCCCCTGCAGACACTAGCATTCTTCCAGAAGGCCCATTTCTGATTAACAAATAGTGCCAATGCCATTGTCTTAAACTCAATGCTAAGAAATGCATAATTGTACCCTTTGGGAAGTCAATCATCCTGGATAATTATCGTGTTGATAATATGCCCCCAGTAATTGATCCAGTGGTCATGGATCTGTGTATGCACGTAGACTGTAGCCTTACCTTCGGCCACAACATGGCTACAGTGGTGAAGAAATCCTTTTATGCTGTGCAACTTATAAGTAAGGACATGGCATCTAGATCCAAAGGGATCATTACTCTACTGTTCTCCACCCTTATCAGACCAGTCATAGAGTACAATGCTTCCTTTGGTATGTACCTGACCAGGCATATGCAGCACGTAGAGTGACCTAAGAAGTTCCTTACAAAAAAAAAAAAATACAAGGTGTAAAAACCTGCTTTATATAGAGCACCTTAAAGCCCTTTACCTCTACTCAGTCTCCTATGGATTGCTGAGGGGTGATTTATGCTTGGCTTACAAGGCATCTGCAAACCCATACTTATGAATCTTCTGCATATTCTTTAGTCAAACAGTGCCAGAAATACAAGGTTTAGGGACCTGAGGTTTAGCTGTGACTTAAACAATATGCCGGAGAGACAGATATGTGAACCAGAGACTTTGCTGCCTATGGGACAAGATTCCCAACCATGTAAAGATGAGTTCATCTATTACCAAGTTTAAATGTAACCTAGACCAGTGGATGGGGAATAAAAAATTTACACTGGGCCTGGCACCCATGTCCCTTATAGACAGAGGCAGCTTATAAATGCCTGGCCCTTAATACCCTATTTGGATGCAGGACATCGTTAGTTTTTCAGGAAAACTTGGCTAGGCTTAGAAAGCCCCCGCCCAGGTCATTAGCATAGTAAGAATCTATGATTATATTAGTCTTGGCATAATATCTAAGTATTAAGGTATTGGAGGATGGTTCTGGCATCAGTCTTATGATGGATGTGACTGATCTGTGGTCCAGTTTGACCAGAAAGGAATTTACAAATGGTAGGGATCATGGCTTTCTTGTATTGATGAGGACTACATCCAGGATTTTATTGCCCCTCGTTGGTATGTGGGCTAACTGATCCAGACAGTTTGTATTGATGAAGTCCTGAAATCTCTGGACATTCATGTTAGAGGATAGATAAGTCTTCCAGTTAATTGAGGAGTAGTTGAAGTAACCTAGGAGAATGGTGCTTGGTTTAATGCCTAGGGACTCCATGCTAGTCGGGTAGGATTATGGGCTGAGAGGGACATCGAGTGGGGTCTTATAGTAAGTAATAATGTGATAAAGGGTCTTGTTAATGTAAGTTGGACATAGATGAGTTCCAGATCATTATCTTGTATAACTAGTCTGGAGGTGGTGTTTTTTTTTTTTTTAATATGGAGACCACTGTCCTTACTGCCTTCATCTAGAGCTGTAAGCCTGAATATGTGGTAGCCCTTGAAACCCTGCACAGATGGGGTGATCTCAATGGCCTTGAACCAGGTTTCTGTGATGATGCATATGTCAGTGTTTTCATGGGTAAGGAGTACTTGTAGAGAGAAGAAGTTTATGTTGAGGTTCTTGGTGTTGAGCAGCAATACCTTTATGTTATCCAGATTTTGTTTTGTTATGTTTGAAGCTTTGGACAACTGACAATGCCTCAAAAAGGCACTATAGGGGCAGGCAATATTTTATCCCATATACGAAAGTCTTGGGCATTCCTTGCAAAGCAGTTAGGACTGTCTACTGTCTACCATGTTCTTACAGGCTAATATATATTTGATCCCTTTGAAAGACACCAGAAGCTAAGCCAGTTGTTGAAATCAATAACCTTTTGTTGATATTGCAGCATTCTTGATAATGGCAAAATGCTTCTCATGGCTAGGTTCATGCCTGCCAGGCCACTTACAGCCTTGTGTACTATAACTGTGTCATATATGGACTTGTGGTGCAAGGACATGTGTGCTGCATGATGTGGCAGATCCTAACACCTGATAGCCAACTGACTGCGACCCTCTGCTTGCATAAACTTTTTTCTTTCTTTTTTTTTAGTCTGAAACGTTGAACATGAGTGGGGGTGCCAGTGTGAGGATTGCCCAGGGTACCAAATGAACTAACTTATGGCTCTGGCTCAAATAATACATTGTATGACATAGAGCCATTTTAGCTCTTATAAAACCAGGCTTTTCTTTATTATTATATCCTTTATAATAAATTAGAGTTGTTAGAGTGCATGTGCCCAGTTTGCAGTTTTCTACTGTATTTCCAACAGCTGCCATCTGTACTGCTGCTATGTAAGAAAAGACAGTGGTTAGCAGGGGAAAAGGCTTCTGATAAAAACTTCAGCTAACTGGTCTTTGGTTAATAACCATCACTTAAGTTTTCTTTTTTGTTTTATATGATTGGGCTGGGCAATTAATAGTATAAATAAAATCTCATTACAGATCTTATTCGTTGTATTATTCTGTGTATAATTTCTGTCTTGCTTATTCTACCACTACAGGTATCATAGTTATCGCGACAAGTAATAATCTGCTAGCCAGTACTTGGAAGAAGCATGCGTTAGTCGGGGTTTGACTGCTGCTGCCCAATCTTGCCATACTTCAGCTGTTCTTTTCCTTCCTCATGATAGACACCAGTTGTAACAACATTCACTACTTCATACGTCTACATTTTATGATTTAGTCTAGTCACTGCCTTCCAAATCTCCCAGGAACAGCAATAGTAACTATGTGAATGATATATGTAACACTAACTGGTGGGTCCCACCATTGCTCACCAAAATGTAAAGATCAGTAATATCTCTCAGTGGACAAAAATTCCACCCATGTCCACATATACTTAGTCCACTGAAGAGAGACAAAAGATTCATAATCACTGACTCCAGTAATGACCAGTGCTTTTTTATTTGAAAAAAAAACAGCACCCTTCTTATTGGCAGCACATTATATTCTGTAATATGAAACACACACATACCTAGCAGGCATCCTAAATTTACCTCCGATCTTTGAATCCTGCACGATGTTCAGTAGTTCACAACAGCCTGTTAAAGAAAAATTCCTTGGCATATGAGTTACTTGAATTCTACCCTTAGCTTGCTATAAAAGCAAATAAAAAGACAGTTTTTCGTGATCCCAAATAAACTCATGTATACCACTTGCAATGTGACCATTTATTGGCTAAAATTCTATGATAATGGTATTTGAACAGAGTAATTAACAAACAAAAGAAAACATTGATGACCATCGCAATTCACTCTATTTACATTAAATACAAGACAGGCACATTGATATGCTCACCAGGCATGTTGATATGCTCACCTGTCAATGCCATCAGCAGTGTGATCGTCAAGAGCTCACTTGTACATTATCCAAGCAGGACTTCATTTTACCACTCACCTTCCCCATTTCCCAATGTGAAAAGGGGGGGGGCTGCTTCTGAACAGAATGCATTGCCCCTTTGCCCTCTTGTCTGTACTACAGACTGATGCCCCTTTTCAACACCATGACAGTTCTTGCAATAATTATGAGATGTGCATGCTTAATTGATAAAGTCCCAGATCATTCAGATGTAACCCCATCCTGCCTATACCATAATGGGTCTCTGTCATATAGATCCCAATGATCCAACACCACCATATCCATGGCCTTAGCTACTTGATGATTAACAAATTTACTCGAGACTTCAATGGCACTCCATTTAGGAACATTCCTCCAAACCAACTGAGGACTCATTGCTGACCATACTAATATTGCACTGGGATACCTACATCTGATAGTTGCTAAATCCAAAAATATCACTGGCGACAACTGCAGCTTTGAAACATCACCTAAATCATTACCCCCCTTGATGTATCAAAATGACCTCAGGTGATAACAACTGCCCTACCATCATACCTCTCAACTGTCCAGATTTTTGCAGAATGTCCCAGAATGTCTACATTTTTCCCTCATATTTTTGGTGTGTTCCTCATAAAATAAAATACATAATTCAAAACTTGTTATTCTAGTGACTTTCTAAGTCACTATTTTTAGTCCTTTGTCACCCCATTATTTCTGGCTTTGTCCAGATTTCTTGCACTTAGAGGTTGAGAGGTATGCCTACCTTCTTTTCCATGAATGACAACAATTGACACCATATAATTCCCCTTCAACTGTAATATCACAGCCTTTTTTTTAATACAAAATCAAACTATCTCCTAGATAAAATATTATCATCTCTCCAAACAAAAAAATACCTCATCTTCACTGGCCCACACTAAAGCCTGCAATTTTAGCATCTGTCTAACTGAACATAACTGCAACATCCAAATACACTTTAAATACACTAGGTCACATGTTTAAAATGAAATGACTGGAACTGCTTTCTCAACTTCTTTAAATAGCAGGTAAAATTAACTGTATTGCTCAAGTCCTGTCTGTTTGCATCCAACGTTAACTGCCATACAAATTCTAGGTAGTCTAAAAATTCTTCCCTACTCTCCCCAGTGTTTAATGGTACAGGATCCACCATAAAAAATAAATACTTTTTAAAACTTTACAAACTTTGGAATGTGAACACAGTGCATTGTTTATGTTACTTGACTGTATAACACATTTGTGTTTTTATATTTTCCCTTTTAACACTCTATTCATCTTGTCAGCATAAAACCCACTCATTATCAACATCATGAGGTATGACCCTGTATAATGATTTTAGATTTGTAGTAATTAAAATATCCTCCTGTTCAAATAAAACATCGTGTAAAAAATCTTTAAACTGAAAATAATGTTTGATATAAGAAGACACGTTGGTCACACTGTCTTTAAGAGCTTCAGCAATGAAAACTGATCAATACTTAAATTTAGGACCTTTAGCCAAAACTATTGGATGAGGGGGTGGATCACTTCCACCTTTGTGTACTTTTGGAATAGCAAAAATTACACCTATATAAGGTTTCAAAGCTTGAAAAAAAATCATATGTTTTTTACTGATGTTGTCATCTAAAAAATAACTATATAACCAGCTATCAACTAATCTTGAAAATTTCAGTCTTGGTAGCTGTCATATAAAATATTTCATGTCTCCATGATAAACTCATTTTCTTATCATACAATTCTGTATCCATTAATATTATGGCCCCATCCTTATCAGCATTCATACATGGGTTTGTTGTTGAAAGCCATTTTTCATATTTAGATAAATTAAAACATTTTTGTAGGTTTGTTCTTAAAGATGTATATAATGGTTACCTCACAACTATTATGAAGGCTTACCTTATCAGGTGGATGGAGAGAGAACAAATTAGGTTTATATAAACCCTTACTATCAGTTTTAAATTTACCATCATATAAAACTTTATTTTTATAGTATAAACTTTTAAATTGTTAATTGTCTTTACCAACCTGCCCCAGCCTCCAAGGGCAAAAGTAAAGCCCTTCTACAAAAATGGCAATTCATATGCATCAAGACTTCTACTTGACAAATTACATGTTTTAAAGTCTAACAACATTACCTTTTTTGTCCATTCTCATTTTTATGTTTTGGTGCTCTCCCACTGATTCCTCAGTAAATACTGTGCTACTCCTACCCAAGACAACTGCTCTTTGGGAACAAAGTTTGAATTCACATTGTTGTTTGTGGGATAATGTGATTCTGTTCTGATAAAACATATTGTTCACTTTTGTTGATTTCTCGTTCTGAGAATGGGTTAGGATAGATTGACTGTCTCCTTTGCTGCTGCTAATCATGGTGATCTTGGTGGTCCTTTTGTATTCTTGGTGGGAGGAGCCATTTTCATCATTCATTGGTGGAACGCAATGTCCATCACAATCAACTGGATCTGAATGTTCTTCCATATTATTAGTGACATTTTTGTCATAATGACTTTTATTACAGAAAAAAATTTTGTTTCTCCTCTTCCTTTGTTGCTCATCATCTCTCTCAGAATTTTCATTGATCCGATCTATTCTATCTTTAATCTGAAGTAATGAAGCTGCCAAATTTAATTCATCACTGGACACTTCGATCTTCATTTTTAACTCACTTAACTGATTTTTTTTTCAGTTAACAACAACTTGACATATTCAAGTCTGGCATTCATTTGTAGCATTCCATTTGTGAGTGAACACATCAGAAAAACTTTGACCAGTAGGCATTTTGGACATACTCAACCCTAGGTACTCTGCTGCTTTCCAAACAAGCTTTTAAAAATGCTATGTCCCATTTTGTTCTTTTATACTTAAGTAACAAATTTTCCAATTCTGTAATGTTTACCTTGTTAAAAAAAATCCATATAATATCTCTGTCCTCCACCACAGGTTCCTATTCTATCTCTTTAAATAAATGCTGTTGATAATTTATTATTGGTCGATAAACTGGTCACAGTAGCTATTGAAGGAGATGCATGTACTTCAACCCTTTTCTTGCAATTATTCCCAACCCAAGCCGCTGTGGAAGAGTCAGTATGGTCAGTTAATGATGGACGCAGGCATAGTTCACTCAGTACACCATGAACTGAAACATTCATTACTGTACATTTCTTTCTTCTAACTTAACAGTAGCATTTACCAACATAATGAAGAAACAAAAAACCAATGGAAATAAAATGCTGCTAATTCTGAAATTTCGATAAATAACAAAGAAATTTCAGGATGTCTGAGAAAAGACATTCTGAAATACAAATAGGAAAAAATGAAGGATGCCCAAGAAAAGAAAAATGGAATTCCACTACTTGATTGGTTAAAGGCCACACAGGAAACTTTAATGCCATAAAACATGACGGAGTTAGTGCTTTCTTCTCAATGGCAATGTCTCTCAGGACAGGAGACTTCATCTGAGTATTATAACAATAGGAAAAGGGATTTCTTCTGGGTATTATAAAAATATATGCTATGTTACATTATTTTAAACATGTGACCTTGTGTATTTAAAGTGTGTTTGGGTATTTTTAATAACAGTATAATGAAGTCTTCTCTCCTGTAGAGATGCCTGTTATGTTTTATCATTAAAGTTTCCTGGGTGTTCTTAAACCAGTCAAATAGTGATCTTGTTATATTAATGATTAATTGTAACAGATTTTAATGGTAAGCAGGGTAGTGCTCCTCATACAGAAGTACAAGAGTTTAAAGGAAAGGGGAGACAGGAAAACAATGCTTCTGACTGTAACTGCAGACCAGTTTTCCTAGTTTAGAGACAGGCAGTGATGTCCAGTAACTTAGAAAGATAGTAAGTTTATAAGCTTACAAATCTTGATGAGAGAACATGATGTAATTTTCTTTTGACAAGTAGCTTTTAACTGATATTCTTAAGCAAACAAAATTAGAATTCTGTCTGTGCTATTTTCCATTTAGAATTTCAAAATTACCTTTACCCCATCCAGTAATTATACATTCTTTTTCCAAAAGCCCAATAAGCTCTTGCTTGAACTGGTATCTTTAAACTGAATACCATGATCATCCTAGCACATAAAAGTCAAAATAAATTTATGTTCTGTCTGACAACACTACAACAGTAAACTCTAAACTAGAAATTAAGCAGTTTTTACAGTAACTATATAAACAAGTAACTATATAAACAAATTACACCTTGGCTAACTTCATGCAGCATGGCTAACCAAATGACTGAAAGAGGAATTAATAAACCTTATGGACAAAGCCCTAACTGTTTTCCCTTTCATACTGGCAGATAAAAAGCACAATACAATACAATAATGAAATACAAGTAATTTACAGTACTGGAGTTATCCTTTAAATGCCATTCCTCACCTCCTTCCTTTTACCACAGATAAATCTGTTTACTCTCTAATTCTGTTTTTATACATCAGTGAAAGTAGAAATCTTTTCATTCTTATTCAATGATACTTTCTTCAGATCTCAGTCTTCTGTATGATATAATTCATCCACCAGCTGGGTTGTACCCTCAACAGATGGTAAGGCTAATTTTCAGTGTATCTTTTAAGTATGTGTGATCATGAGTGCAACTAGAATATATGTTCAGATGTTCCCTGATCCCCCTTATGTAATCTAATGCGTGTAATTCACTGCTGGAAACACTTTAATGTAATCTAAACAAAGCACAAAAAATATGCAGACACTTCCATATAACCATTGTAAACTTCATGGACTTGATAGTGTACCTCCTGCAACTGACATATCCACACCAAAGTGGTCAAAACAATTTCAGAATCAATGGATTTTCATTCCTGTAGTAATGTTTTGTAATGATTTAATTTAAGCTAATTCAAGGCTTTGCATGCTTTATTTGAAATGGTTAGCAAAAGTAGCTTCTTCATAATTTTCAGCATGGAAGAACCAATTTTATTGGATGGTTTCCAACAGATTATTCACTTGCCTGTGTTCTTGCACCTCTAATTATCACCTCATATTTCAGTGTTAGTATATTTTACAATGGTAACCTATTAATTATCTTATGCCCTCTTCCCCAGTCATCTCATCTTCATAGCCCCCCCCAAACAAATCAGTGTAACCTGCCTAGCATTCTATCTCCTCAACTATTCCTCAACCTCCACCTGTAACGCACTGTTATAATGCCTTTGTTTGAAGAAAAAAGTCTTTTGTTTCCTTCTTGAACTATTTTTCACACGTTTGCCAGTAAGCAAAATGTTATTAAGAACAAGTAATGTAAGAATTGAACAGGGTGGACTGCAGGACAGTAATGCCAAGGAGGTACGCTATATCAGAGACCTGTTTTATTGCCATTTCCTTTTGAAAATGGGGCAGACATATCTATGTCAGCATGTTGATTTAGTTGAGAACATGCAAGAGCCACTTATAAATTTGTGTGGAAGGCATGTGTGGGAAGTTTGCTTTAACAACAAGTGACAATATTTATTTCCTGGATATTGAGCCATCTAAATGAAAGACTATAATGGTTGAGCTGCAATGTCAGAAGCCATGGGAGGCAACTTTGCATGAAACACATCTTGAAGAGTAAGGTTATTATGTTTTAGTGCAAAGTTGCTGATACCAGGATTTGCTTCTACATTTCAGATGGACCATAGAAGTGAGGTGATACCTTTGGTGGTCAACACTTGTCTTATGGAAATGGAAGGTAGCTTAACAGAGGAGCAGGGTTTTTAAATTAGGGTGTAAGGAGGAACTTTATTTAGTGGTTTCTTTGCCACTGAGGACTCTGCAGTGGAGTCTTGGGAGTAGTATGAGAGAGCTGATAGCATTTAGTGAAGTGGTACCATTGTTGATGGGTTATTAAAATCTTGTCGCAATCTTTAAAGTGGGAGAGGGGGGTGGCCCCAACCTATCAGACTACCTTGATTGGGAAGATATGTCAGATCGTATGGGCCTTATAAATGCTGAGAAGTTAGTTAACCAATGTGAAAAGACAGTCTGCGTATTATTCAAGTAGTTTTAATTCAAGATCAACAATTGATAAAATATACATAACTATAACAGATACTTATTTGGTAAAGGAGGTAGTAACATATCCAATTTTTTTTTCTAAAGCATTCAGTCCTGCATTGCATGCCTTTTATGAGTAGAGATTATATGGAGAAACACTAGTACTTCCCAGTAATATAACTGAAGCTAGAAATGTTTCTTGTGGATAAGAATTACTGGATCCGAAGCTGCAGGTGCAAAGGTTATCTCATGAATTATCTGCCACTGCATAGCATAGATTTAAGAAATAAATTAGATTTTATATTCAGTTTTATAGAGATAACACTTGGAAAAAGAAAAACAAACCACTGTCAACTAAATGGAGGCAACTAGATGGTCTGTTAATTAGACTGTTTGTGGAAGGTAGGAGAGCTTCAGCAGGAAATGCAAAAAGTTAGGGAGGAATTATTTTTATACCTGTCTGAGTATCAGAGGTCCCTGGCAGTGCATTTAAGGCCAGAGGGGGTAAAATAGGACCATACCAGGGTTGCACAGTCAACCAGATCAGCAGATAGCACAAGACCCTGTCCTTACTGCAGAGTTTTTCTGAAAACATTATGAGTCTGCGAATGAAGCGGTTATAGTGTGTGTGTGTGTGTAGGGGGGGGGGTCAGTGTGATGATGAAACCGATGCTTATCTGATCAGGTTGCAGTTAAATAATTACCACAAGGGTAGGCATGATTATGGTCAATATTAATTACAAACACTGTGAACAAGTATGTAGTAGTGATGGTATTTCACTAGATGTTTGGAGATTGTATAAAGATAAATTAGTTCTATGCTTGATAATGTTATACAATAAGGTAGTCCAAGAAGGGGAGTTCCCCTTCATGGAACTGGGCATCATTGTGGAAGACATCTGACAATGCCTTCAGCTTACCACCAAATTTTCATAATAAATCATGACTATACATTTTTCATGGCTAGTTTAGCATGTATGGTAAAATAGCTTCCCAGTTTATACAGTTAGATCAGAATAGATTTGTTATGATGACATTTGATAATGCGCTGAAAACTGAAGTTACTGAATAAAGAGATAGAGCTTCCACCATCTCTTGATAGTTCAGGGACTTTAGGCCTGTGATCTTTTTGGTTGAGAATTTTTGGGGTCTTTCTACTTGATGGATATATGCAGGGAGGCACATCTAGAAGGAGGTATTGTACTTCATAATTGGTCAGGTCAGTTCCGAGTAGAATAAAATGATTACCACTTTTTGCTTATCAGATATTCCTTTGGCAAATTGCAGGGGTAAATAAGAGGAGTTCCTGACAACCACTGTCACATGACTATCCCTGAGTAAATTTTTATTTTGTTTTGTGTGTTGTCTATATATTATGGGAAGGGGTTGTCTATGGAAACTGATGACACTACACATTTAAGCAAATAGTTTGAGCTCAATTTTAGCACATCAAGATTTTACTAAGGAAAGTTTGATTGTGAGAGAGTGTGACTTAACAACAACCCCCAGTTTCCTTCATCTACAAAATCTGTTGCCAGAGGTCTTGGGTCTCTGCTTGGAAATCTGAGAAGCAGACCAAATGAAGAAGTCCCAGCATGGAGCCCTGTAAAACACCACTGGCTACTTTAATGTTTTCTGATGAGGTCCCTACAACTTGCACTCTGTGGGTTCTGCCACTTTGCTATCCATTTTACCACATAAGGTTCGATTTTCAATGCATTTAGCTTCTGTATGATGCCAGCATGAGGAATTGTGTTGAAGGCCTCAGCCAGGTCAATGCAGACCATGTGTACTGCATGGCCACTGTCTACAGCCTCAGTAACACTTTGGAAGAAGTTTACCAAATTCAGTAGACAAGATCTATCTATTACAAAGCCAAACTGTTTGGCACCAAGTTGACTAAGCTTCTTGATATTGTAGTTTTTGAGATCAGTTATAATATATTCATTGCTGTGCAGATAAAGCTTGTAAGTCTGATAGGTCTGTAATTACTGATGTCAGTTGTAAGGCCACCGTTATGGAGGTGCATACCAAATGCAGTGCACTACTCATCAGAAATGAAAACAGTAACTAAACATAGCTTAAAGAGTTTAAGGAGTGGGTCTACAAGGGCATGCTAAACAGTATTAATTAAGCAACCAGTTATATTGTCATATCCCAAGATGGAAGCATATTTAGTCTTGGTTAGTATTTTCAGTAAATTATCTTTACAGATAAAAGTGGGAGTAAGGGATTCAACTATTTCAGGGCTTTGGATAGAAGTCTTGTGGGGGGGGGGGTGTTGGCACTGAATTTGTATACAAGGATGTTGGCAATTTCTATTAGGTCCAAATAGGAGGTTTCATTATAAATAAGTTCAGAGCAATGTAGTATATTGTTTCTTAGTTTTCTAACATAGCTGAAGAAGGGTTTATAATTACCTTGAATTCAGATGATGGCCTAAGTTCATGGGTTCTTCTGGTGGACCTCAGAGTACTTTTTAATTTTTTTGTAATACTTTTGATACTTACCTTGACAAGAGGGTTTTAGATCTGCTGTATAAGTTAAGGATGTTCTTTCTTTTGTTAAAGAGTTTATTTGTGGTAGTGGACCACCAGAGTGGCTGTGGTTTATTTTTGAATTTACCATGATACTTGGTTCTGGTAGCAACTGCTAGCTCTGTGCCGTTTTCTGGATGGGTGTAGAATTCCTTAGTGAAACTTGGTGTTCACAGGTGTATACTAGGCTAATGATCACGGAGTCCTTTATAAGCAGCCATGCAGCCAAAGGTATCCCATGATTTATTGTGCCTTAGAGGTTATTTTAAGGGGTGTATGTTAATTATGACTTGATTTAAAAGCTGCTTCTGTTGGTGAGAGACATAGATGTTTGACTGGGATGAATTTCCAGTTTCATATCCAATGGTCCAGCTTGCATTTGAATACTGTTAGGGAAGAGCTCTGCTTCAAATGGATGGGAAGCCTGTTCCAGAGAATGGAGATTCTCAGAGAGACATACCTGACACCACTAACATGCCATATTTCAATCACAAGCAAAGTTTAAATCCTTAGATCTAGTAGTTCTCGTGCTGGTTATTTTGCTGATATAGAAAGGTCCATCAAAGTGAGATTCAAGGATGCCTTGTATACCACGTGTAAATCACCTCTCAGCAATCTGTAGGAAACAGACTATAGAGATAGGGTTTTGAAGCAATATGCATAGGACATTATGTTTACACCCTGTATTCTATTTGTGAGAAACCTCTGTAGATGTCCCAGTTGTTGCATGTGCCTGATCAGGTATATACTGAAGGGGGCTTTATACTCAATAGTGGGCCTGATGAGGGCTGAGAACAGTGGTACCATGACTCGTCCAGACCTAGATGCCATGCCCTGACTTATAAATTGAGTTTCATAAAACGATTTGCTTACTACTTTAGGCCCTTGTTGGTTGAAAGTGAGGTTATCATCTATATGATTCCTTAAATCCCTGTCTACTGTGTCTATTACTGGGGTGATTTATCAATGAAGTTTCCCTTGGTGACTGACTTTCCAGAAGGTATTATTCTATTATGCATTTTTTGGAATTGAGTTTTAAGTCATGACTTTGGCACCAGTCATTTGTCTATGTTAGACCTTCCTGTAAGATGTTAATATCTTTGGGGGTGGGGTGGGGGGCTTCTGTGATTGCTCCTAGTTTGCAATCATTTGGACTCTACAAGTAACCAGCCTACTTGTGGAGGTGGTCTTTTCCATCCTGACTTCACAGGTTTATAGGATCATAGGTTGGTACTAGTCTATTGGCCCTAGGGCCTATACAAGCCTAATTGGCCCTAGGGCCTATACAAGCCTAGCTATAACAATTTCCTGGCTATTTTCCCCGCAGTATTTACTTCCCTGGACCCCTGTCTAGCAAGGTGACTGATGTGATCCCCAGGGTGAAGTTCCTATCTCCCATCCAGTCATGAAGGTTCCTTTTGAAGAGGGCCAAAGAGGTGCTCTGCTTGATATATATGGGCAGTCTATTCCAGAGTCTGGGGAGTCTCTGGGTCAGGAACCTATCCCTCCATGGAGCATGTGGCTCTGAGGGATTGGGATTTCTTTAAGTGTAGCATGTCCAGCAGCTCTGGGTTTGACATGGCTTTGTATGTTAAGCAGAGATCGTCTCTGAGTAGATGATATGCGACAGAGTATAGCTGGAGTTTTTTTAGATGGTCAGCATAGGACATCTGCTTTAGGCCTGTGATTCTTTTAGTGAAGTATTTCTGCGACCTTTCCAGTTGTTGCATATGTCTTGAGAGGTACATACCAAACAGGGCATTGTATTCTATAATGGGTCTAATGAGGGATGAGCACAGTGGGACAATGACCTCCTTTTTTCTGGATGAAAAGCCCTTAGTGATGAGGTGCGCCACATAAAAGGATATCCTGACTGTTGTGGCGATGTGGTTATCGAAGGTGAGACCACTGTCTACCTGTGTCCCTAAGTCTCTTATCACACTTTCGGTGTTTAGTGTACTGACACCTATGTGGTAATTCACGGGTACATGTTTTTTTCCCAAAGGGGATAACTATACATTTCTTGGCATTGAGCTTGAGCCCATGGCTCTGGCACCAAGCTTCTGTTTCTGTAAGGCCCTTTTGTAGAATATCCATATCATTTGCGGATTCAATAATGGCTCCCAGTTTGCAGTCATCTGCGAACTTTGTTAGCCAGTGTCCCTTAGTATTGACCTGTACTTCAGAGAAGTAGATGCCAAACAAGAGCATTCCTGTCTGTGAGCCAGGTGACTATCCAGTGAGTTACATAGGGTTTTATGCCTAATTCTGTGAGTTTGTTTACAATACCCAAGAGGGGTATTGTATCAAATGCCTTAGCTAGGTCAAGGTAGTCAGTTTGTACCATTATGCCTTCATCCATTGCGTAGGTGACTTTTTCAAAGAAGTCCACCGGGTTCATTTGGCATGACCTGCCTTTGACAAAACCAAACTGGGTTCGGTTCAGTGTCTGAAGCTTTCCTATGTCATTGCATCATACTCTGGGATGATGCAGTCATAAGTACATTTTGATATTTCATCATAAAAGTAGGTTAAGGCATGTTTATAGTCTTCAAAATTTAATTGTGGCTTCCTGTAGGGGCTTTTTTGAACTTAAATGAGAAAATCAGAGTCAGACTTCATTGGGGAAGGAGACACCAAAGGAGTAGTGAAAAAGGTGGCTATATTTTTAAGAACTGGGTCAAGAATGATATGTCATCTAGTAGATTTTTTTTGTGAACTTCTCAAATAAGTTTTTGTTAAGTCTAAGAATTTTTGTACATATCCTACATTGGATGTTTATTAAAGAGTAGTTGGGCACCAAAAATAATATAGTTTTTGCTAAAAGAGAAATATTTTAGAATCTTGCAGAATCTTACATGGTCATCAGGGGACAAAAAGGGTGTTGTGTAATAAGCTATTAGCTGATAAGTAATGCTATATAGAGTGATCTGTAGTTCAGCGAGTTCAATTTGTAGCTTCATTGACAAGTATGGAGATTGCACCACTTTTGCCACTGAGTTTGAAGGCATGGAAAGTGAAAAATACAAGTAGAGTGCTCTGTTTACATTGAAACCAAGTCCCATTAACTATACAGATATGATTGCTTTCCAAATGCAGCAGTGTCTCAAGATTAGTTCATTTACTGTATATAATTATAATGCTTTTTCTTCACCT